>NC_132999.1:53803033-54106063 GCF_048564905.1 Vicugna pacos
GAAAATCTCTGACGAGCCTTTTTCCCTTGATGCTGGCGGGGGCCCCCAGCTCATGACACAGCGTTCCTGAGCCGAGCCGTCCCTCCCCAGCCACGCACGCTGGAGCCCCTTCATCTCCTATCCTGGCCTTGATTTTGATCCCCGAGTTGTTCTACCCTGGCTGGCTCATCTCCTTTCCTCACCAAATTCACTGAACTCAAAGACCTCTGAACAGCTCACAATTTCATACGCCCTCCTTTCCCTGCAGTACCCCGCCCCCCCCCCCCCGCAGGATGTAATCCACGCGGTGACGAGCAGCACCCTGATCGTCCTCATCACCTCCCTCTTCATGTTATTGGACCTGGACCGCGATGAGCGTGTGAAGAAGCCCCCTGGGTAACGCACTTACGGGTCAGAGCTCTAAAACAGCCTGAACCACTACGCTTCAAGAGGACAGGGGAGCTTGGTGGCAAAGGTATGTATTGTCCTCTTTCTAGGTGCCAGGCTCTTTCCAAGGCACTCAGATACAGCTGTGAATAAAACAGATAAAACCCCACACAGAGCTCTAGAGGGGAAGGCGATGGCATTGGTCTGATGACTGGAAAGACCATTGGCGTGGGAGCCAGAAAGTCTGAGGAGCTAGTCCAATGCTTCCCCTAACCGGCTAAGTCACCTCTCCCTCTCTGATCCAGACTCCTCACCAGAGTCCTTCCCTGTGACCATCTAAGGGTGCTTTGATTTGTGACGCATCTTAAGCTGTAGAGTCCTTGGCTTCCCAGCCGAGAGAGCGGAGCTCCCCCGCCTCTCCATAAGTGTGGCTCCCCTCCCAGCTCTGCCTTGCGACTCTTTTCCGCTTTGAGTATTCTTTGGTCTTAAGAAAGAAAGAAAGAAAGAGAGCACCTCTCCATCGGGTTGCCCTGCCTGCCTTCCTCCCTCATTCCCCTGTAGCCTCCCTTCTCCATTTCTACGTGGTCACAAATATTTTTCAAGAACCGTCAAATGACCCCTTCTTATAAGATGGTGGCTGCGGGAAGATGCCTCTTTGGGGTCAGTGCGATGCCTTTGGGGGCATCTGTTCTCCTGGGCATCTCAGGGAAGCCAGCAGACAGATCAGAGGGAGGGATTCAGTACAGTTGGTGCAACAGAACCACTGGAAACCAATTAACAGGCTGAAAGCCAGAGAAAGGACGGTGGCCAAAGAACAGGCACCCCGTGGTAAACAATTACCAGTGTGGGCAGGGACGGCCATGTAGGTCAGCTCTCAGCCAGGAAATAGTTTTACAAGAGCAAAATGCGAATCCCTTCTGGAAGCACAACCTAGGTAAAGGCTTTCTTTCTGTCTTTGGGAAGGTGACCACCTGGTCGCCAGGCAACCTCGCCTTGGTTTTGGAGACAGCTGGTCTGGGCTTCTATCTCTCCACCAAAAGTGGCTCAGGGACCTTTTAACCTTGACCTTCTGGGGGATGGATCCCACGAGACGGGGTTGGATCCTGCTTTATAAACTGGGTCTCAACAGGGTGCCTGGACTGTAGTCCCACATTTTCTGGCCCAGGTGTGGGAGATTCTTTCTTGTTTGTTTTTCAGAGCTCACCTTTCAGCACCTACGGTGCTTGTAAAGACTGGCCAGTTTTAGAGAAATACTCAGGGAACCCAGAAATTCAAATCAACATCCAAGTTTTAAGGACTATCCTGCAGGGATTTGGTGAAGTGGGACAGGAGACTCTGGGTTTCAGATCCAGCTGGGGGTGAAATTGAGTCCCAGGAGCCCATGGGTGCTCAAACCCAGAGGTTCAGGTGACCTTTCACCTCTGTGACCTTTCACCTCCTCGCATGGCGTGGGCACAGGCTTCTATCGTGTACAACATGCTTCCACGTTTATTCTCTCTCTTCGGTCCCTCAGAACAGTTTGGAAAGTGAACAGGGCAGGTGTTAACGCCTCCGCTTTGTAGAGAAGGGAACTGAAGCTCGAAGAGGCTGTGGGTGTGTTTGCTGAGCTGGTATGCGACCTGCCAGCCTGGGGCGGGGGTCTGGGGCTGTCTCCTGTGGAGGCCGGGAATCTTGGCACCACACCACAGAGTGTCGGGTGTCTCCCGAGGGTTGGGGTCAGACAGGCAGCTGTGCTCACAGAAGCATCAGTCTGCTGTCTCTTTTACCCTTCCTCCGGGAAGCTCTTTAGGTTTACAAGTGACTCATGGAGGCTACTCCCAGCACGCTGCTCGGTAAGGCCCTTGGCTCCCTGGATACCACTTTCCCTCAAAGGTCACAGAACCCTGATGGGCATTTTTCTAGGCAGTTCTTGACTCTGCTTCAGCAAGACCAGAGGGGAAATGCATCCTCTAAATATCCATTGCCTCCCAGGGGAGTGACAGTTGCCATTTGCCCAGGGCTTCAGAGGTAACTAACTGCTCTTTGGTCCCCACTCCGATACAGCTTCGCCCTGAGGCTGTTTCGGTTGCTGACATACTTTGGGCTCTGGCTTATGAGGACACGTTGCACAAACCACAATACCCTCCCCTTCTCAGGCACTGGGTGGGGCAGCTCTCTGGCGTACAGCCCTCGTGCTGGTTGGACTTTCTGCTAGCCTTTTCACAGAAGAACAAAGAGCTGTCATCCTCAACTAGGCGACATAAGCCTCCGCTCATTGAAATACACCTGCTCACAGCTAGTCACGCAGCCTTCCTTAAAATGGTACATGAGACACTTGGCCAATGCAGTTATCCGGGATCCTGGTCTTAGTTAACTTTCCCAGCTGAGTTGTCTTCCTAAGTGAATAGCAGGAGAAGCTTGCCCGGACTCATCTCTAACCAGCTGGACCAGCTGCAGCTCACACCAGCCTCCCCAACTATTGCTCCAAGCAGTAAATGCTTGGATGAAATGGTCCACCTCCCAGGCACTCTCCAGGGCCTGGTTATAGAGGGGCAAGTGTTAGGGGCGATGGAATCCGTCGTGTGCCTGTAGGAATAGAATGTCTTTTTCAAACCAGGAATTGAGACATGTAAGTAATGAGCACACTGAAAAAACCAGAGACCACCTCATGAAAGCTCAGGGCCATTTCCCAGGTTGGACAGAAATGAAAATCCCCAGAGTAAAGCCACCCCATCAATTAATAAAGGACTTTAAAAAGGAAAATGTAACAAGTATTCAGCAGACATTTTGATAGACAAAGAGCCTTCACCAGAGGCCTTAAAAAAAAAAAAAGCCCTGATTTCTGGCTGGGTGTGGAGGGCTGAAAGGGGTAAGGAGGAAGAGGTTTCTGACATAATGTCCTCTGTTCATCAAACAGCCGCTAGTTTGGGATTTCAGGGTTCATATTGTTCTGAATTCTTCCTCCCTTCTTGGCAAGGACCCTTGTGTCATGTGGGCATTTTCTTCCTCTTTGGGAGCCCACCCCTGGGGTTGTGTGAGGCAAAAAGAGAGACCATGGAAAGTTTGTACTTAAGGGCCTGGCACAGAGCATGTGTTTAGGGCATTCGTTGCCTGGGTGACGTGTGATCCTGCCATCCTGGGAGGAGGTGTGTCCCTTTCTGTGAATGGGGAGGGAGCAGCAGGTTAAGGAGGACCTCTGCCCATGGACACTGCAGAAGGTCTCTGCTGTCTCTGGCTTGTCCATCGGGGCCAGTCAGACTTCAGCCACAGTGCTGGCCGCTGGTCACGGTCGCTTCCACAGCAGCCCAGGCCCCCTTCCCATGCACTCTGGCCATCTGGGTTGTGCTCAGACCGTGAGGCTGACCCACCAGCGTGGTGTTAAATCGAGAATTTCCATGCTGTCCTTTATAAAGAAGCTTAGTCATTGCCAAGTGGCCTGGAGCGAGGCTGTACTTTCGGCTGCCACAGCCTCAGGCCCTGCAAGCCGCTCTCCCGGCCTCACCCTCCTTGACCCTTTAGACAGACACAGAGAGGCCTTTCTGGAACCACCTTCTGATTTTGGTCACGAGACAATCCAGTTCGAAAATCTGTGGCCCTTGCTGGCTCCGTGCTCACCCCGCTGCCTAGAAGGCTCTTCCCTCCCACTTCTCCGCCCTCTTGTTCCACCATGTAAGACTCGGCTGCAGGGTGACCTCCTCGCCATGGCCTCCCCTGACTTTTGCAGGCGGAGGTTCACGTGCTGCCCAGCAGTGAGCAAGAACCTCGTGCCTGGTGAAGGCCAAGACGGTTCCTGTTATTCGAGAGCCAGCCCCTGCCCACCCCCGCCTTCTGTGCGGGGCTTCGGTATCACTGAGGCACGTAGGTGTCACCTGGCCTCGGGACATAGACTCCCAGACTTGTCACGTGCTCTCCTTGGGAGACGGAGGGGAAAGATTTACCCCAGACGTTGTCCTGGACGGGGAAACTGTGTTCATAGCAGTTGCTATGCTAAATCATGTCTGTGTTCGCATCCTAGTTGCAAAATCTGTGCCCAGTGTGTCTGCTGGATTTCATCACTAGGGTGAGGATGGGCCTGGGAACTGCTGAGCGGCTCCTCTAGGAAGGACACCAGGTGGCGCTGTGGAGTAACTGAAGGGCCTGAAGGAGGGACCTCAGATGGCACACTTGGGAGAGGGTAGAAGCCAAGGTGATGCAGGCGGGGAGAAGCCTGAGGCCAGGGGACCCTGAGGTTGGACAGAGAGCCCTTGGTGGCCTGATATCCATCAGGCGCAGGCGCCCTGCTCAGAAACACCCCTCTTGACTCATTTGAGCACATGCAAGAGCATCTCCATCCATTTCCCTTGCAGAGTTTTGACAAGAGTGGTGACCACATGCCACATTCAATTCTAAGTGCTTTGTGTGTATTAACCTGGTTCATTCTCACAGCCCTGGGAGCCAAGCACGCTAACCACCCTGACTAAAAACCCTGGGCAGCGAGGGCACAGAGAGGTTAATAACTTGCCCTAGGAGGCCTGGCTGGAAGGGGGGGGCAGGATTGAGCCCAGGTGGTCCGGCCACCTTACACAAAGAGCTGCGTTTGCCCTGGCAGCTTAAATAACTTTATGAGGTTCAGGTTACCTCCAGTTGTTTGAGTTAAATCAGCCACATCAGCTTAGAGAAGGTGCTTCAGGAAGCTGAAAACCACTTCCTCTTGGATAATGTACCTTTAGGTTGCCATTTCCAAAAGGCGCCAAACTGGTGTACCTGGGATGTGCTCTGGGCCCTGGGGCTTTCATTCACTTGTTCAACACAAGTTTACCAGCCAGACAGGCAAGGTCGCAGTTCTCATGGACTTTATATTGGGGTTAGGAAAACAGCTATCAAACAAATCCATAAATAAAATTTCAGGTAATAATAAAAAATGAAGGAAAGTAAAGGCAGGTTAATGGGGTAGAGACTGAGCAGTGGCTGTAGGAGGGGGAGAGAACCGGCTGGTGCAGCAGGCAGGTCATTCTGTATGAATTCTGAACCGCACGTGTCCTTCTGTGATCTCCTTCAGGCAGGAAGAATGTCGTCTGGCTTGAACCGCAACCTCTACACACACCCACCTGTATAACCACCCTCTCCCGTCACAGTGCCACGCACAGGCTATGCATCAAATAAGGGAAGACTGACTCTCCCAGGGCCGGAGGTTCCGGAGCTCGGTCAGACTGTCTGCACACCTTGCTGGCTCACCTGGCCCCGGATGTAAACGGTGGAGAAACGCAGTCCCATTCGGTCCGGGCAGCTGGCCGTGTCAGAGAGCTCTGTGGCAGCTGTTGAACCTGAACTTCATTTGCGAGCACGTTGCAGGACGGAGCTGTTTGTGCTTACAGCTTGGCGGTCGTGTTTGCTTTTAGCAAAAGCTCCAGTTATGTATGATAAAGACCCAGCCCCCTGGTGGGCTGCAGGGTCACAGAAGTGACAGGATCCTGAGAGATTGCCCAGCCAGGGAATGTGTAAACCATTCTGGTCTCAAGGCTGCATTTCTATTCTTGAATGTATCCAAGGACGAAGATCATAGAGGGATCCCCAAATGCACTCACCCCATGTCCTCGGGGTGACAGCTCTGTCTCAGAGCCATTCTCTGAGCCCACGGTTTTCAATTCAGAAACGTGGTCTCTGAAAGGCACCCAAGCAAGGGCCATGAGAGTGTCTGATTACTGGTCTGATGCTTGTCTTCCCTGCAGACTGGGCTTCTGTTCTTGTGGAAATGGGAAGTACTGAGAGAACAGGGTCCTCCCTGTCTTCCAGGTCCCTCGCTGCTAAGCATGTATTATCTTGATTAAGGTGAGGAGAGATGTGCTCTGAAATACGTGGATGAGGACCGGAGCAGATGGACTGAATTAGCCTGTGTTTGCCAGCTCTCCCCAGAGCACTGCGGGGACTTGGAAAACCCTGCCAAGCTCTCTTGGCGTCATTGAGACACGTCCCTGTGAACTGGCCAAAGGGCTTGAGTGACCCAAATGACCTAAGTCAGTTTTAGGCTGTTGATGCTGAAGATTTGTTTCGAAAGCAGAATCTTTAACAGTTTCATTTTGGGGACTTTGGCACCTGCTCAGATGCCCCACTGCTGAGCACCAAGAGGAGCAGAGGATGAATGAGTCAGAGGCCAGTGTCGAAGGGCCTCGCAGCCTCGTAAAAGAGGCCAGCTTTGTGCTGGTTCTGGGACATCGCTCCTCCTTGGCTAGTTCTCTCCTACCCGGCCCTCGGAGCCTCTAGAAGCTTCCTTCATCCTCCATCTGCGATTCCATAATATCCTCTAATGTATTCACTAAGCCCACAAACACTAACTGAGCACCTGCTGTGTGCCAAGCACTGCTTAGACACTTGACATGGTCTGGTGATGTGACAGTTTTCTGTGCACCGATCGGCCTCCCTCACTGCATGGGGAGCTCCCTGCGGGCAGTGAGCACGTCTTCATTCCTGTATCCCTGGTCCCTGGCGCAAAGCAGCTGCTCGCTAAATGTCTGTGGAACAAATGAAGAGAGAGATGACAACCGTATAAGACAGGTAGTTACGAAAATTAAAAAATGAGCACTTATACCTACATTTACGGGCGTCGAAACATCCTCAATAAACATTGCTTCTCTTCCCACAGCCCCTTGTGGAGCAGTCATTTCCGTTTGCAGGCGGGAAGACTGACACTTGGGCCAAGTGTGACCCACCCAGTAGACGATGAGGCCTTGATGCTAAATCCTGAGCTCTTTCTCCTCCATATGGGAGTGTTTTTTTCTGTGAGAACTTGGGGGGATCCTGAGCTGGGGAAACCCACGGAAGGGAGAGGTTGCTCCCCGCAGAGAGCATTAGAGAAGGCTGGGCCTGAGGCTGCAACTCAGAGGGGGCTCCTGACAAGCTGAGCTGGATGGCCCAGGGCAGGCTGGACCTGATCGATTGTCGGCTGGCCCCGACAGGCTGGGAGGCCAGTCGCTGGTCTGGCCTGTTGAGACTGAGATGAAGAGCCTCAGAGACCACAGGTGTTGAATGGGACCTTGAGATGACCTAGCACAGCCCAGCGGTGCTCAGTCTGGGGACCTTTGTCATTCCCTGGGGCTGGTTCCCAGGCTCCAACCCAGGAGACTTTAGTTCAGAAGATCTGGGGTGAATCTTTTAAAAAATCTGTAGAGTGTTTTGTATGCTGTGGCCCCCTTTTAAAATCTGTGCTTTAATTTTTGCCTATCAGACACAGTCTTAGAGTTCATTGGGAGGCACTGTGTCTCTGCTGAATCAAAGGTATATTGGGGATGGTCTGAATTTTCCCCAGTGCTTGCAGCCTCACCCTAGTCTGCCAGCTGCATGGCGCCCGCCACCACCCTTTTACACACTGGTCTTCCCACTCCTGTGCCTGAAGAAGCTGCAGCCTCCGGGGTTGACTGTGAATGTGTGTGTTGATTTGTCCTCTCTTGAGCACGTACGTTACACTTGAGCTTCCTAGAGGACAAGACCAAGGAATCAAGGCTGGTTGGTGCCAGATGCCTTGGTAGCCTGGCCTTTGGGGACTGATTTGAGGAGCATGGGCCAGCCTGGACAGCCAGGATCAAGTCCAAGAGCATCTTCAGTAAATCCCAGGAGTGTGTCCTCAATGGCCCCTTTCCAGTGTATATGCCAGTGGGGCAGATGCTCTCTGCAGAGTGGACTGACTTCTGTACTCCCAGACCGGCCTCTTCCTAAATCTGCATCTTGTATATCCTCTATCCACCCTCTTTTTAAATCCAAATTAAAAGATGTTAGAAGACTGTGGTTCGGTAGCCCAGGTCCTCAGACTGATCATTTATGGCTTTGAGAGCTGAGCATTCAGGCTTCCGTCCAAGACAGTTTCTTTCAGATCAATAGGACTATTTTCTGCCACTATGGTGCTTAGTTGGTTTTAGACCATTGTCAGAGGAGATAAAAGACCAGCATACAACTTACCACGTACGATTTTTTAAAATGTACATGCCTTTTCCCACTAGACTGGAAATTCCTTGAGAGCAAAGACCTGCCTAGTTCCTCTTTATGCCCCATGACTGGTGCATGGACATGTTCAGTTTTCTGGCTCAGTGAAGAGACATGTATGCTCTACACTGGAATTTGACACAACATTGTAAAATGACTATAATCCAATAAAAAATGTTAAAAAAATAAAAAATAAATAAAATACAGCCGCAAATTTGAAAAAAAAATGAAGAGATATGTATTTAACCAAGATTTGATTCATAAAAATTCAACATGCATACAGTTCAGCTCATGACTACATATAGTTTGGAAAGTGTAATGCTTATATCAACTATGATGCATGTATCAACAAATACGAATAGTAAGAACAAATTTATCTCTCAGCACCACCCTCCAGTCTCCTCTTTCCTTGCCTTTACTGGAATGGAGTGTCTCACATTATGACAACAAATTAACTGCCCCTTGAGTTTTTTATTTTAATATTAAAATTATTTGAAGGATATGTAAAAAGTATTAATATTCAAAGTACTCAAAGACATGAAAAATATTTTTTAAACTTTTAGGTTCTATTTCACACAAAAATAAAATATAAAAAGCAGTAACATTAAAACTGAAGATGCTGTAATGAAACTGTTAGGTGCTTGTTATATAATCTGCCAAAAAGCAAAGCAGAATCCATAAAGATATATATATATAAAATTTGACCTACCTATTCTATTCCTGGAAATTTGTTCTAAAGAAATAATTCAGATGCAAAAAGCCACAGAAATGAAGATTTCAGCATTAGCTTCTATTGCAAAAAATGAAAATATGTAAATGTTCCCCAAAAGGGAAATAACTTAATAAATTAGTTATGTTGAAATATTACTCAGTCTTATAATAATGATGAAGACTATAGAAATTGGGAAAAAGAATATAAAGCTGCTGTTTTTCTGTATAGCACAGGGAAATATACACAAAATGTTATGATAAATCACAGAGAAAAAAATGTGACAATGAGTGTGTATATGTCCATGAATGACTGAAAAATTGTGCTGAACACTGGAATTTGACACAACACTGTAAAATGATTATGAGTCAATAAAAAATGTAAAAAAAAAATGCTGTTTTTGCTAGGGTTACAAATGTTAAAAATATGCAATGTGTGCCTCCTGGCAAGAAAGTAATGTGCAAAATAAATGTAATCTTTAAGAATGAAATAATATATTCCAAAATATTAACAACGGTTATCTCTGACTGAAAGGATTATAGGCAATTTTTAGTTTCCTTGTCGATCTTCTCTTTATTTTTCAAATTTCCCATTATTTAAAAAAAAAGTGTGGTTTTTGGGGGGGGGCAGAGTGTAATGGATTCTGTAGAGTAAGCCTCTTCTGCCTGGAGAAATAATTGATGATGCTGCTGCATATTATGGGTTAGCACTTACTTTAATATGATTTTTACAATAAAATTAAGTAATACTTCTTTAAAAAGTAAATGGATTAGATTTACCCAGAAGCTGACCGCTTCGCATGACATCTGTGGCTACCTCCCTGGTCTGCATCTCTCGCTTGGATTGTAGAAGCAATAGCTTCTACTTGGTCTTCCATCTTTTACCCTCGCCTCTTCTCAGCACAGCAGCCAGAGTGCTGATGTGAACATGTATGTCAGGTCTGACTCATCCACCCAGCACCCCGCAGCGGGCCCATCCTACCCAGGGTTACAGTGCCTGAAACGCCCCATGTGATCTGTTGCTCTGCTTCCATCTCCAACAGCCCTACCCCTTCCTCACTCTAGTCGCATGGACTGCCCTTCCCTCTAATAGGCTAGACATGCTCCTTCCTTGGGGCCTGTGCATCCCCTCTGGCAGGAGCATGATCCCTACCCCCACCAACCCCCGCCCCCGCCTCTAGCCTGGAGCACGGCTGATTCTCTCAAGTTTCTCCACTCAGATGTTGCTTTGTCTATGAGGTCTGCCTTGGCACCTCCCACCCCTCTGCCATGTAAGATTTCATCCTCTACAAACCCCACTCCGCACCCCACAACCTCCCCCTACCCCACTTCCCACTCTCCTGTGCTCTCCAGCTCCCCCTCACCCTGTTCTGCTTTTCCATTTTCCATCACGTGTATTTTTTTTTACTATATTATTTACTATGTACATTGTTTCTTTTCTGTCTCCAGGCATTAGACTGTAACCTCCATAATGGCAGGGAATTTTGGCCCTGTTCACCGACAGACCTAATATGTGCCTAGCATTCAGGTGCCTGTATACATTTTTGAACTATTTTGTTACATACAGCTGATCTGAATAATATGAGGGCCTGCTGGGAACTCCATTAACAAGGAAAAGAGCCAGCTGTGGCCCAGGCCTGGGCTGGGGAAACCAACAAACCTCTACAGGGTCTGGATCCAGAGTCTCTGGGATATGGCCCATTCAAGCCTGGTCCGGGTTGACACTGCAGTATTCCAGGACTGGGTGCAGGGCTGGAGTGGGAACAGCAGGTCATTTCCAGACTGTACTTCCCTGTGGGGAGGGTGAGAGTCGCTGCCATTCTCCCATGGTCTGCAGGTAGCTGGCCTTGTTAACAGTGGGCTGGGGCTAGAGCAGACCCAGGATGCCTGCCGGTGGTACTCACCAACCAGAGAAGACCCATGACCCCCACCTCTCTGCTAGAGGGCAGATGTCAGAGGTGCAGCTCTGAGCTGGTCACAAAAAGGACCAGGGCCCTCCTGCACAGATCTCATTGTAAAGCAAAGAACATGTGGGCATGGAAATTATGAAACTAGGGGCTTTGTCAGTTATACCAAAGGACAGTGGTTTTCTTTGCCTGCCCAAGTGGAACTGCACCCCAAATCAGAGCTGCTGGATTTGGATGAATAAGGGAATGAAGGGAGGCAGGAGAGGGAGGGAAGGAAGAGAGAAATAAACAATGTGTTATTTTACTGGAACAAGGATTTCTCCTAAAGTAACCTTGGCCGGTAATCATATCCCTAGAGTAAGATGGTAATTGATTTAACCTATACATTATGTGAAATAGTGACCTTTTCAGTTGTGTCTCTTAACTGAAGCAATTAATAGCTTTGAAAGTCTCTACACATTTGTCCAAAAACATTCACGCATTTCCCGCGTATGAATGTTGCTGCTGGTGTGTTTTTCCCTTGCCAACCATGTATTTGTCTTGTTGCTGTCATGTTTGTTTCTACAGAAACTCTGGTGACATGGTCGAGCAAAATCCCAACTTGTCAAACTATCTTGCCTTTTTGTTTTCCTTAAGCAAGTGGATTATGTGTCCATGACATCTATGGCTACCACCCTGGCCCAAGCCACCACATCTCTCCTCTGGTTACTGTCAGTGTCCAGTAGTTGGCCTCCCGTCTTCCGCTCTGCCCCCTACAGTCCACTCTCAACACAGCAGCCAGAGCGCCCCTCTGAGCAGGACCGTGGGAATGAGGCTCCCCTAATGGTACCCAATGTCAGTTGTTCGACTTCTTGGAATAGGACTGAAGTGTGTCCAAAAATACCCCCAGAGATTTGTGCTTGTGCATCAGCTGCTCAGGATTGCTGCTTTCTGAACTGTTTGCAGGGAGAGGAACACAGAGGGATGTCAAAAAGGGCTGGTTGAAACTGCCCTCATCGGGAAGGGAAAATGTCATATCACCTATGTAGACACAAAATAAAACACCGGATTTTATTTTTATAATGTGAGTGGCTGCCTTGTGTGTTGGTGAGTGAGTCACCAGAAGTCTGCTCCGCAGGGCTGCTAACTTCTCTGCGGTGGCCTCCGACCCTCTCTGCGTATGAGGTTGGGGGTTGATTGGTTCTGGTTTCAGGGTGAGGGTAAACATGCTCAGAATTTTAACTTTGTTGCGGTGTGCTGCCTTAGTGGACGAAGAAAACAGGTATTCCTGCTTCAGTTCTCAGAACGATTGCCAAGCTCGTGCTGAAGTAAAAAAATCTCAGGGTTTCTTTGCAATTCTGTTTAAAAGGTGTAAAAGTAGATCCTCTGACCATATAAAAGGCTCATGGAAAATACACCCCAAACCACAGGCAACCGTGCACCCTTTTCTCTCAATTTATTATGAAGCCTTGAATGAAAAACTGTGTAAAGAGAAGCTTTTTTGCCCCTTAGGGCAGGATGGCTTTATTTGACATTAGACACCCCTCTAAAATGGTGCTAAAAGCGTGAACAAAAGCAAAGCCTAGGGCATGGATGGCCTTACTTTTGTCATGCATGACAGTGACAGCGACCTGTCACTGGTCTTTCAAGTTTTTAATTGGAGTGGAAGCCTCAAGGCTTGTCTTCGTTTCCTCGTGAAGTGTGTTCGTGGGGCAGTTCTGGGGTGACTCCCGGCCCACAGTCCTGTTCACCTCGCCTCTTCAGCAGGGCCGCCCTGGATCGACGGCTGTTGGCTGAGTCCCCAGGTACTTTCGGGGCAAAACTGTTGTGTTAAAACCACCTGCCATCTGTTGGTGAAAACGTTTTGGATGCTGAGCGATGAGTCACTTATTCGTCCTGCTGTTCCTTCTGCTGCCAGGACCGATTTACCTACTGGACCCCGTCAGGGGGATGGCAGAATAACTTGTCATGAAGCTCTGTCCTATGCAAAGTTCGCATCCCTAACGAGCGATCCTGCATCACTAGAAAAGGCTGAGGGGGTGGGGAAGAAGAGTTCCCTTCGCGCTTCCACAAGGTGGGGTGAAGACCGGGTAGTGGCCTGGCCTGGTCCTCGCCCCAGGATCCTTCCGGGTGAAGCTACAGCTGCCGGCTTCAGCTGGTCTGAGTCCAGAGATGGTTCCACATTTTCTTGCTGATGTTCCTTTGCTAGGGTGCCCACGCCTGTCACCAAGTGCGCAGCACAGGGTCTGCCCCTCCATGACTGTTGGTTAAATGAGTGACTCAGGTCTGTGACCGCACAGTGGGCAAACTTCAGACCTACCCCGGGCCACCAAGAGCAGTGTGCTGGGCCCACTGGACCAGGGCACCTGATTGGCAGTGCCACACGCAGAGCCAAGAACTCTGAAATTCTCACACAGCCTGTTCTTGCCGACCTCAAAAGGGGAGTACGTGGAATGATTTGGGGGAGAAATTCAGGAGCCTCTCCCCACACAGACGAGCTCAGTGCTCTGACAGAAGCGAGGAGCCAGAGCTGTGGGAAGGGTGGGCATCTGGGCGCCTGGGGGAGGCACTGGGATCTAGCAGCAGAGCCGAGTGCTTGGCCAAGAGGGAGAGTGAAGCTGGGGTGAACAAGTCCCTCTGTCCACGAGCGTGCGGTGGCTCCAGTCTTGGGCTGAAATAAGAAGACACGTTTCTCCACTGACTCAGGTTCATGCAAATTGGTTTTTATTGTTAGTATCATCATCTTTCATCCCTGCAGAAATGTTGATTAAAGTGTTTCAAATCTAGCTTTGTTCGCATATCCCAAGCTATCCTAAACTATTTCTATGCTCTATGCCTTCCATTTTTCTCCGCCACCCCAAAGTCTAAGTTCAACAGCAATAGCAAAACCCCAAGTGCGGAAGGTCTGCCCCCTTCAAGCATGCTCCATTTCACCGCGATCTAAAGATCTCCTGCCTGGAGAAGTTACCAAGTCCCAGGTGGGTGGGATTTTATTCTTACCGCAGAGTAGGTGTGAGTTTGTGGGAGGCTCTTCCCCCAGCTTCCTAGATCAGAGGCAGAATTAATGTGCTTGAGTCCTGGGTGGGAGGTGAAACTCCTGTACTGTGAGTTCCAGGCTCAAGTCACCAGGCCCTTCTGTGTGGTCAGCAGCGGGGGGAATGTGGCCCATCGTGTGGGCCTGCCCAAGGCACCACAAGCTGATCTTTGCAGACAAAGGAGCGGCTGACCAAATGGTATTTGGTATCTTAATAAGAAACTTGGAAAAATGTTCCAAAATAACCTATTCTAGAATCATCTGGGCGGCGTGGGATGCAGTTGGGACAAGATGAGCCTTCTTCAGAGGCAGCAATGTTGCGATTCATCTCCATGGCTAAGTATCGATTTGCTGGAAGCAACACTTCCAACCACAGTCCTTATCTGTGCATAAGATGCACGTGTTGTAGAGGTGACAACACTAGGACACTTCTAGACCGCCTGCCTTCACTAGGGACCTAGGAGGCAGGGATGCATGTTAGCACTCAGGGCTGCGTGATGGCCGGGTTCGGGGAGGACAGGTCTCCCCTATCCTGGGTGGTGCTTTGGCCATAAACGGGATCCAGATGAGACGGGGGAGTCTTGCTGAGCTCACAACACAAGAGAACTTTGGCAAATGTCCATATCACCACTTTAGAGTAGGAGAAATGCGACTCTGAGGTCTGCAACACAGCTACAGGCGTCATGCTCATCAACCAGACATTTGGGCACATGGACTCTTAGCACAGGCACAGCAAAGTGACACCAGCCCGAGGAGGCCTCTTCCTCCAGAGGATTCTAAATCAGAGAACAGGGCACCGCCATCCTTTCAAGGGAGCCTCCGTGTTGGAAGTAGAGAAGACACTGAAACTGGGGATCAGACAACGTGTCCACACCCAGGTAAGCCAAGGGGGGCTTTCCTACATACTTTGCAGACTTGCAGGTGTGTGCAATTTAAAAACAAGATTCCATTACTGACAAAAGCAAAGGACGTCAGATTACGCTGGCTTTTCTCAGTCTGGGAAAAATTTTGTACACAGGGAGTAGCTACCAAAAATTGTAGACCTGGTCAATCTCTACTAAAAGTAAAGTAGCTACTGGCTAATCTATGCTTGTGGAAGGGATTTACTTTCCAGCTCTCAGGCTCTTTTAAGAAATGTATTGGCGGGTTTGTATTAGCTAAAGGCCTATTATTTCCTCAGAAATCACCTCACACAAATGGCAATCCCCAAGAAACTCGGGTCACCCGAGCCTGGCAAAGAGGCTGCTCCCAAGATAGGGTCAACCGCCTGTTTCTTAAAGATGCTGGCAAGAAACACAAACGCCAGGGCAGTATTTCTGGTTATTGACCAGAGCAGAGTCCTCTCTGCGAAGTGTTTAATCCTGCATCAAATACAGAAAGGCAAACCACTGGCTTCAAGAGAGCGTGAGTTCACTGTAAAGGCAGGCAGGCAGCTGCTTCAGAAAAGGATCCAAGGAGAAAAGAAAGCCTGGTCATAGCTGTTCCAGGAACAGCCTTGCTAACTTGACAGTTCGCTCCAGCGGTGGGGAGAATTTAATGGCTGGAGGAGGAGAAACTTCTTAATGAACTTGGGGCATGTGCCGATTTCACTGCTTCAAAGAAGCTGCTCGGAGGGCGAGCATCCCAGGAGTCACAGTGGTACCAGGTTCATATGGCACTTGGAACCAAGCTGCCTGGGAGGCCACGCCACCCAAGCATGCTCCTTGCTCAGAGACCCAGGATCCCAGCTGGGTGGCGGCGGACTCAGGGCCACCCCTCTCCATCTTCCTGTGAGATGCCCAGCACTGACTTGTGGGGGATTCTGCACTCCTGCAGAGACTTGGTGAGGTCAGAGAAACGTCTCCTGGGCACTTCCATAGTCTCAATGCTGCAGCGTTGGTAGGTGGCCTTGTTCTTGTGTTCTGCCACAGCGACAACGGTTTGCAAGGCATCGGTTGGCCGGAAATGGTGGACGAACCTTCGGCCTGATGGTGACCTGACAGCCAGCAGCAGCCTTGGCTCCTGATCTGATGGTTCCTCCAGGTCTCTGGCCCTGTAGGAACTTTGCCTCATGGTCTGGACGACAAATTTCCTCTCCAGGGAATGAGGTGGGGCTCTGGAATCTTCTTCGCTCGTCCTCACAGTGCAGGTCTGCTCTTGGTAGAGAGCCTGGATGCTGCTCAGCTGCAGGGAGCCAGCCTTCTTAGCTATGGTTTCCACGGCCCCCTCCTCTACGGTCTTCCTGTTGATGGAAGGAAGGACTGGGTATTTGTTGAGGGAAGAGGAAGCCCCGATGGGCACTTGTTGCCGCAGCTCCGGGATCTCATCGGGAGCTCCCTGACTTGGAGATTTGGGCATGCAGACCCCCAGTTTCTGGCTGCTTGGCGACTCACAGGGAACGGCTGGAGGCGGAGAGGATGGTGTGTGGCGGGAGCGCACCTCCGGGCCCTGGGGTTTGTGCAGACTTGGCCGAGTCCGGCCCTTGGCGGATTTGGGCCTTATGACATGCATGCTGGGCGAGTTCGGCTGCCAAACGAAGCTGTCAGCTGCTGTGCCAACAATAGGGCTGCATTCAGGGGCGATATTCACAGGGGCTTCTGTGGCCATTGCTTCTCAAGACCCTAAGGAAGCAGGAGAAAAAAGGAGGCCGTAGGTTAAACTTTCTGGGACTTCTGGATCCAAACCATCCACCCGCAGGGGCCAGAATAAGGATTGACCACAATGCCAGGGGGTGGGGGGAGCTTCTCTCTGAATTTCTGGCATCTGGAGAAGCACAGCAATTCATTCATTCTTTCATTCATTAGTTCATTCATTCATTTCCAGCACTGGAATGTATCAGTGAATCAAAGTTCTTGCAGCTTGAATTATCACAGTGAGGAAAGACTGGTGTTAAACCCACAAGTAAACAGCTATTTTCAAAGCGTAATAACAACTATGAGGAAAATAAAGCATTGCACTGGAGAGTGACTAGGGTGGGAGACTAACTCGTATTCTTACGGTGGCGGGGGGGCATGGGGTGGCTTTAAACTGAGAGACCAGAATGATGAGAAGAAGTGAGCCGTGTTACAATCTAGAGCCGGGGTCGGCGAGCTTTCTCTGTCAATAGTTTTGGCTGTGGGAGCCACGTGGTCTCCGACCCAACCACTCAGCCCTGCCACTGTAGCCTGGGATGGCTGCAGACAACAGGTAGACAAAGGACTGCCACTGTGTTCCGATGAATCTTTATTCACAAAGATCGAGGTGGGCCAGATTTGGTCCACAGGACACAGTTTGCCCACCCTTGATGGAGGGGAAAGTGTGTATTGAGGGAAGAGGGTCAAGTCCTGAGGCAGGGCCTGGCTAGATGCGCTCCCGGACTCTGCCGGGCCCCGGGGTGGGGAGCACTCCCTAGGGTGGCCTATTCCATCCCACGGACAACGGACGTGGAGGCACAGCCTTATCAGGAGCTGTCTTTGCTCACAAGAGTGGAAGTGACCCTGTTAAGTTACTCGGCAGGGAAACCAGGCTCAGGGTTACTCAAGAGCCGAGCGGCAGACCCACGAGGCCCCCTGCACGGAGCTGGAGAGCTTCCTGCACCTGACAGCGCTTGGCTCTGGCCGGTGATCCCTGGGGAAGAGCCCCCCTCCAGATCCCCATTTCCCCCTTCTCCTCTCACCATTTTCCTTCCTCTTTTTCCATCCACCCAGAGCTTGTCCTTACTTTATTTCCCTCTCTGCTATCCTTTCATTCAGCCTGGCTAGGTGGCTCTGCACAAATCACTTCACTCAGTGTCCCCCGCTGCCCTCACCTGGTCATCGGGCTGGGGGAGAGGGGCAGGAGACCCCGCTGCTGATCCTCCCATTGGCCAGGACTCACAGGGAGGTACTGAGGCTCTGGACCAGGGCGTGGCAGTTCCTCTCCATAAATGGCCAGACAGTAAATACTTTGGCTTTGGGGACCACAGTCTGTCACAACTACTCACCTCTGCCTTTGCAGTGTGAGCCGCCAGGGACAGGATGTGAGTGGGTGTGTGGCTGTGTTCCAAGAAAACCTCCTTTATGGACACTGGCATTTGAATTTTATCTAATTTTCATGTGGCATATAATATTGTTCTTCTTTTGTTTTTGTTTTTTTTCAACCATTAAAAGTGTAAAAGCTACTCTTAGCTCGTGAGCCACATAGAAACGGGTGGTGGGCCATCATTTATCAAACCCTGTCCTAGGCCAACACCAAAGGGGACTGTGGGCGCACACGCATCCTATAGATGTGAGAGCCAGAAAGGCAGAGCAAATGCCCCGAGGTAACCAAGCCAGCAGAGCCTGAAACAGACCTCAGGTCCCGACACCCAGTCCTGTTCTTGGGGGCTGGGCTTCACCTTTGCCCCAGCACTTATCACATCTGTCTCTTTGTTAGCTGTTTGCATTTCTTCCTTCCAACCACCTTGTAAGCATTTTGAGGAATGCTGGATTTGTCTCTCCCACACCCTGGGTTTGGGGGTGCTTGTGAAGTCACATAGAAGCCATGCTCTGAGGCCCCACGGGAAGCGTAAGCATTTCTTGGTGCAGGCCTGGAACCGCCAAATCGGGTCTGCTCCTGTTTCCTCGCCGCCGTGGTGGCCCTGTCACTCACATGGTTACTATCACCGTTTCTTCCCAGTCCCCGGTTCTGTACTTCCCAGGATTCTGTAACGTCCTGGGCTCCCTGCCTCCCTCTGAATCCTGACCACTACTGTGACCATGGCGCTCTCCATCCGCAGGCTGACCAGCTCTCTCCCGGCCCTCTAAAGACCTTCTGGTAGCTTCTCAGAGCCTCTTGGTCTACGAGAAGCAGCATCTTTGGGAGCAAAGGGCACGGGCCCAGTGACATAAGACCTGCATTCCATTTCAGGCCCTGTGGAGAGCTAGCTGGGTGGCCATGGCACAGTCATTCTCCCTTTCCGGTACCTCACTTTTCCTCATCTACAGAATAGCAATATGACCTTGAAAACATTATTTAACCTGCGAAATCCAAACATCAGCCTCTTTATCTGCAACATGAGGATAGAAATACTGCAGGTAAGGCTGTAAGCGCCAGGCCTGGTGCATAGCAAAGACTTAATTAAGTGGTAAGGTTTTTAGGCTTTGGTTTTGATTTTCTGCTTATTCAGTGCTTCCTTATTATCTTAGGTCCAAAAGTCTTACCTGTTGCTTCAGAGCTTTCCCCCAGGGCATCTGTGGTGGGTCTACTACCCGTCACCTGGAACCAGCTGGGTGAACCAGGGACTCCCACCTGCCCCACCCACTGCCCAGAAGTGCCAGAAGGTGGGCTTCAGCGAGCTACTACCTATGAAACTGCCTCCAAAAAGGCTTTCTGATATATCCCTTCCAATTCCACACTTGAATTATATACTCATGTCACGTTCACTTACTCCAGGCTGCCCTCCTCACACAACCCTGAGCCATGCAACTCATGCCCCTTAGCTCTACCCACCGGCATGACCACTCTGTGCATAGGACCACAATGGCCAGAGCTTAGGGTGCCTCCCCTTCCTCTCCACGAAAACCACATTTGAACAAAACACAATATCCCTTTGTGTTCCTGAAATCCTACTCCGTTCAGAGTCTGCCTTCTCTTTCTGAACTGAAAGGCCTCTCTGTTTGCTCCATTGTACTCCCAGACCAAGTCTGCATCCACACTCACACTCCCATTTTTCCACTGCTTGTCTTTCGCATCCAGTTTGGCTGCCGGCAGTTCAGGAGCCGTCTCCTTGGCGTCCACAAAGCCTGCCCAGCTCCTTGTTATTTTCGTCTATTTTCTGATCAACTGTGAAGAATGTGGGGGTTTTTCTCCCCCCTTTACTTTTAGTTGAGTGCTAAAGTCTTTCACTTGTAATTAAGCAGCTCGGCGCTTGAACTCAGGGAGGCATGAGAAGCTCATAACTGTCCAACTGTTCTGTCCAAGATAAACTCAACTGGTAAACCAACTCCCCCTCTCCGCCCACCCTCCCCGCCGCCCAGGAACGGCTATTAATTTGCCACAGCTTCGACAGAATTATCACAGACTTGCCTTCTAACTCCCACACATGCCTCGGGAAGGCTCAACTGTCAGTAAGTTTGGTAACTTAGAAACCTCTTCCTTAACAACTCTGATGGGGAAAGTCATGTGTTCTCACAGGCTCTCTGCTGGATTATTTTTAGCCGTCAAACTTGAGTGTGTGTGTGCACTTTCTATACCTTTTGGTTCTATATAATTATCCACGTTCAGGGGGTGTCATATTCAAGACACCCTGGTCATAAGATAACATGACTGCGAGCTATCTCAGAGAAAAACCGCAATTATGACTAATTCCGACAAGCCCACTCATGGTTATTTAGAGACTAACACCTCCTTCAGGTAGAACCGTTCCATCGAACCTGCTTTCATCACCCGCTGCCTCCTCCTGAGTGCAGGGACCATCTGCTACATGGAGGGAACACTAGCTCCCCCCAGCCCTCTATCACATGGAGAGGGGAGGTGGGGGAAACAGGTGTTTGGGGACCTGGGCCAACTGTGCCTCTCCATTCACACGATGGGTCTCGAACTCTGCCTGCCCGCCTCCATCCGGGAAGGCTTCTGTAGCACCCATTCCCCAACCCTGCTCAGCTCACTTCACCACCTCTAGGCCTGGCAGACTCTCAACCACAAAGGGATTTGACAAGATCTAGGCGTGGGCTTCCATCAAGCTGCCAGCTGAGTGGGCAAGTGGCCTGTTTACTTAAACATGATAGCTGCACCCCAGAGGCCTGCTAGGAGTCAGGAAACAAACATTGATAGTGGTTTCCAAGGAACTGTCAAACAGGCAGGTGCCTTATTCCTTAAGATAAATCGCCAAATCGACTGGAAAGAAGGAAAATTTGGTAGGAGCCGCTAAAGCCATATTCCTGCTTTCCAAAGGGGCCCACCCCCCACCACAGGGTCAGACCACCCTATTTAACTCACAACCCAAATCTAAACCTACAGTAAATGCAGTAAAATACAACCACCCACATACCACCTGCTGGCATATACCAAGGCTGCATACACTTGCATTGGTCTTTTAAAAATGTTTATCAGTTAATAGTATCCCCTGCCAATCCCCACCCCTCCTCGTGAGGCTTTCAGGATGAAAATGCTCAGAAGAACCCACAGGAGATGGCAGTTGGCGGGCCTGAGAATGAGAAAACTTTGGTACCATTCCCAGTTCTACCCAGGACTAATGGTTAGAATACACTGTCCTATGCAGAGCGCCAGGTTTAAAAGGGGAGTAGAGAAATTGGACCACAAGCCACCAAATGATCAAAGGTTTGGGAAAGGAACTGGGGACGCTTCCAACAGCAGTAGGGGGAGGGGGGCTGGGTATCACGGGTAGGTGGAGGGGAAGACTTCAGTTATTTCCAAGGACTGGCGGCACTGGAAAGAAGCAAGCTTGAGCAGTAGGAGGGATGCAGGGGGAGGAGCAAGAAAGCCTCTAGAAAGCGAGAGTTGACTTGGGTGAAGGAGCGCTGGTCTGGGGGAGGCTCAGTTCTGGTTCCGGTCTCAGTGTGACCGGACCTCCCTTGGCCGTCTGGGTCTGAGGCCGGTCTGTGCCGATCAGGCAGGCGGGCATGTCCCTGCCGGTCCCTCGGCCCCTCCGCTTCCGCAGAGCCCGGGAGCTGTCCCACGCCGGCAACGGTGAGCCCGGGCCAGGCTGGCTTTGCCCGTGGGGAGGAGCCGCTTCCCTCCTGGCCCCTGTCCTGTGTCCCCCGGTTCGGCTCGCCTCTTGGGGCCGGGCCTGGCCTCTCCCGGCCCCTCCCAGGCCTCGGCAGGCCGGGGCCAGACGCGCTCACCTCGCTGCTCAGCTCCATCCGCCGCCGCCGCCGCCGGGCTCCGTCCCGCTGGTAAACAGCCCGGGTCTCCCGGGCAACCTCGCCGGTGGGCGGCCACGTGCTTCCGGTGAACCGGCCTGGCGGGGGTGGGGTGGGGGCTGGGCGCGGGGCGGAGGCCCTAGGAGGCGACTGAGACCCAGGCCTGGCCTGCCCTGCCTCCTCTGTGCCTCCCCTCGGCCTGACTCGCTGCTCGCTCGTCTCCTGGGGGAGAGGGAGTCCTGGGGGCGCAGACCCCTGGCCTGGGGTCCGGGGGTATCAGTCCCCCTGCTTCAAACCCGTTTTGTGACCCTCTTCGTGCCCTGGGTTTCCAGAAGTAGCTACTGGACTGTGATTCTTGCGAACTCTAGAATGAGTGGCTGCTTTTACGGCATCTGGTTGAGTCGGGGACCACCCATCTGTGCTCAGTGCAACCCTTTCAACACCAGTTCCTTGACCTCATTTCCACATCAGCCTCCCACTCCGGGGGCCACATCCGAAACCTTGTCGACTACATCTACACCTGCTTTGACCTTCTAACCACGACCGATTACACTTCCAGCAGCTCCAGCCACTTCCACCACATTTGTCTGTCAACACCTTCCAGACTCCGGCCCATTGCCCTCTCTGCTTTCTCCCTATCAACCTGCTTCTTCCCTAACCTGTTGGGTTCAAGCTTCATCACCTCAGCCACTCTCCTGCAAGAATCCATGCCCTTGTCCTGCTGTTTTTCCATCACTCCCACCTGGTGAAACCCCAGCCGGTCCACCTACACCTATACCTACACCAAGGTACTACGGAAATCCTGACTGGCAACAGACATTGATGCAGTGGAAACATGAGGGACCTCACTGGGACTCTTAACCCTACACAGAGATCCTTCCTCTTCCACAGCTGAGTTTTGACTCCTTTCTCCTCGGTGGCTATTTCAAACCTTGTCCTTCCTCTCTCCTGAAGTCTCTCATCTCTCCCCAATCCTTCTCCCGCTCAGAAGATATCCTTACCTCCCTCCTCAGAGAGGAAATTGAAGCCATCAGGTGGAAACTTTCTCAGCTTTCTGCCATCAGACCTACAAACTTGCCTACTTTTATCTCCTTACTTTCCTCCCTTCCTCCTGTTCTAATGGGAGGAGACCCACCCTCTGATTCCATCCAAGACTGACTGCTGCCTTCCAGGGCTTCCCTGAAGCCACAGGGTCACCATGTACACACCCTCATCGTATTTCAGGCCTTTGCTCCTACTGTCCCCTTGCCTAGAAGATTCTTCTCCACCCTCCCCAACCCTTCATCCCCTTCCTTTTGCCTAATGTCCACTTACCCTTCAGATCCCAACTTAATGGATGAAGACTTTCTTCCAGGAAATAAGGTAGCTTCAGAAGGAGTACTAACTGGACTCTTGTCTGCCAGGCACTGTTCTAGACTCTTGGGATTTGCAGATGAATAACTAGTAACTGTATCATTAGAAGATAATGTTAGTAGACATTCAGGAACCATAGTATTACAGGAAAGAATTCAAATTCACTACCTAGTGTTGTGGCAGAATATTTGCTATCTTGTCTATCCCAGATGCACTGACACAGGATTGTAACAGCCCAGCTCCAACCCTCCTACAAGATGCTCACAATTGGCTGAGGCGACAAGTCGCACGGCCATAAGGAGGTACAAATGAGATTCTTTTCAGGTCAGTTTGAGCCAAGGGTGGAAGAACAGTACAAGTTGGACGTGATTATGTGCCACGTGATCGGCCTGGACAGGAAGTCCTCTGGGGGTCTGGGAAGGAGGGGACCGTTTCAGCAGTGGCATTTCTGCCCATCTCAGAAAAGAAGCACCTGATCTGTGGGAGCTGCTAATGATGGGCTGGGCTGGGTGGGCCTCCTGCTAGGGTCACCCCCTCACCCACCCTGGACATCTAGAGAGGCATCGAAGGATGCGAGAAGGTGCAGGAGGTAGAGGTTTGAGGAGCTGATAGTTTTGCAGCTTTGTGCTGGCGGCTGGCTTCTTGTAAAGGGTTCTGTCAGAACTATCTAAGCAAAGCTCTTCAGCCCTGCAACACCCACCCCAAAAAGACTAAAGTGGATTCTTCATCAGCTATTTTCATATCACCTAAGAATTATGCAATCTTTTGGGGAATCAAATTGGCTTGTCACCCCGTTTGTGTGTGTGAGTGTGTTTGAGTGCGTGTGTGTGTGTGTGTGGTGTGTGTGTATCCCCACGGGGGCATGCCCTGAAATGGTGCTCAGCCTGGGATCTGTTTAATATTCAGCCATGCATGCTTTTTGCTCCCAGGTGCCGTGTACTGCTCAGCCCTAGGGGGAGGCTAGAGGGAAGAAAAGGAAGCTGGCCAGCCAGTTGCTGTGCCTGCGGGCTCCTTAAAGAGATGGCTGACTCGCTGCCTTCCTCCCTCCTCCTTTGAAGAGGCTGTCTTTAAAGGATGACCCTGTAATGCCAGGTCTCTGGCCCTCATACACGGTGGATTCTCAGTAAACGTGGCTGGAGGGCACTGCCCTGCCAGCTTCAGGGTGGACTCACCTCCTTTCCAGCCGTGGGTCTCTCTACCCCCTCACCTCTCTCCCTAGGCTCCAGTTAGCTTGTTCCCCTAGTGGGTCCTCAGCCATTTCATCTCTAGATTCTATGCACCTGCATTCCTGACCCTGCTCCCTTCCTTGAAGTTAATCCAAACGTAGTGATCCTTCAAGGCCCATCTTAAAGTCACCTGCTTTCTTCAAGGCCTTTCCTGACCACCCCCCTACCACACAAACAGACACACACACACACACAAACATACACCCATGAGTTTTCTCTGATCCCCTCTGGTCCGGTGGAACACACCCAAGACAGCACCATGCGTCCTCGCTGGGTCAGCTCCTCTGACCTACGTGATTTTCCTTCTTGCCAATGTAGTTGTAGAAAACAGTTGGACCTCAGGGCTCCGCATGTTAATCAGCGGCAGAGCAGTTTCAGAAACCCAGTCTGGCAGATTCCAATGCCCACCCTGGACTCCAGAGCCCCTCTCCCACCCCTGCATTCCCACCTGCCATTTTGCCTGTCTCCACCTGTTGTGTGGATCATGAGGTGGAAGGCACGGCCTCTGGAGTCAAGGCTTGAGTTTGAATCCCAGCCCCACCACTTGCTAGCTGAAGACCTTGAGTAACTGCTTTAACTTCCCTGGACCTCAGCTTCCACATCTTTAGGACGAGGAGGATAAGAGTAGGATTGCTGTCAGGGTGCACGGAGATAACACATGTAAAGCTCTCAGCGCGGTGCGTGGCACGTGGTCAGTGCTGGGTGAGGGTTAACGGTCAGTATCGCAGTGTTTTTGCCTTACAGATTACGTCTCCTTCTGCAGGTTATGCACTCCTTGTGGGCAGGAACTTGCCTGAGTCCCCTGCTTTGCCCACAGAGCCCCTGCTTGGTGGTCGGTGTTAGCAAATGAGAATTAAATTGATAATGATGGTGACGTTGATTGCACAGCTGGCTTTTCTATGGGAGATCCAGCTAGCCGCCAGTTGGTATCCCCCAAGGGTATGTGGCTTGAAGTCTAAATGACCTCTCCCGGGGCTGGGCTGAAGGCAGGAGCTTCATTTTCTTAGCAGCTTGTCCCCAAAGAGCAATTGGCCTCTTTTAGAACTAGCAAATTCTAGATTTTGGAGTCTGCACTCAGTGTCCTACTCTGTCCTCAATCCCATTAGATGTGTCCACTGAGATCATAGATGACCTTCAAGCAGAGGGTGAACTGGGTGGATCCTCTGGCAAAGAGGCCAAGAGGCTGGCACAGGTGGTCAAAGTCTCCTGGTGAATCAGCTTCGTGAGGGGATGGCAAGAAAGACATTTCCAGATAATGATATTCGCCCCTTGAAGCACTGCAGTTGTTTTTTTGTTTGTTTGTTTGTTTTATTATTTCTGCTGTGTTATTGGAAAACATCCCAAAAATGTATTGCCTGCTTGCCGGTGTTCTTCAGCAAAACACATCAAACATGGTAACTCACCTTGGCTACTGTTGACTAAGTACTTTCACCATCGGGAGCTTGTTGAGTCTTGCCGGGAATCCGTGGGGGGGCAGGATTATTGTCTCCTCCTTGCAGATGGAGACGCTAAGGCTCAGGGAGCTTAAATGTCTCTGCCATGCTGTGGGCCCTCTCTTTTCTCGGTGCCTGGAAGTCATCACTGTGCTGCAGGTGCAATGCTGTTGATATGGCTAGAACTGGCTCCCACCCTCAGTGGCCCCCGGGCTCGCAGGCTTGGTCAGTTACCACTGTAATCATCCCTCCCTGTCCCTTGCCTTCCTGCTGAGAGCAGCCGCTGTAGTTCCATTCCTGTTCAACTTCTGGGTCTGAGAAAAAATGAGGCTGGTACCTTGCTAGAAGCTTGTCTCAAATAGGAGCATGGAGGCATGTCCCTGGATGCTTGGGGCCATCTTTGGTTTTGTTTTCCCAGCTGTATTTCAGAGAGGTACAGTGCTTGACTCGGGGACCCACAGGTAAGCAAGAGAAATGCTTAGGGGTTAGAGGTGCTGCCTTTGGAGTCAGACGCACCTGGGTTAAGTCCTGGCTCTGTCCATTTGCAGGGCAAAGTACCTAACCTCTGCCAGTCTCCACTCCCTCGTCTGCTAACTGGGGTTGATCCTCTGTGCCTCTTTGGAAGGACTGATAGAGGATTCAAGGATCCATGTGCCATGCTTAGCCCCATTCTGGTCCTCAGTGGTTGTAGCTTTCTTTTGATTTCTATGACTTGAAGCAGGATTGGACTCTGATCATTCATTCGTTCCTCAAATATTTACTTGCTGCCCACCTCTCCGCACCTAGGTTCCCTGTCTACAAAATGAGGACACTAATAGCACTCATCCAGCCGGGGGATATGAGGGCTTAATGAGTAAATACGTGTGAAGCGCTCAGAAACCGTGCAAGGTATAAAATAAGTGAGACAAATGACACCCATCCTCATCATTCATATTAGTTGGTGCCGAGTACTGTGCTGGTTAGACTCCAGGCGAACAAAATAGAGTGGCCTTTGACTTATGATCTTACAGGCTCTCTCCTTCTCCACAGGGAGAAAAGCCAACCAATGTTTCATCGTTGTCCACGTAAGATGAATCGATGGGAGGGTAGGTTTCAGGGACCCGTCAGCTTGCTGGCTGCTGCCCTGGAGGCTGGCATAGGAATCATGCCTCATTCCCTACCATGTCCCCCCTTCATTCAGTCTCTGGGCCTCTGGCCCGGTGCTCTTGGTTGGGTTCGGCACATTCTCAAGCACCCTCGAAGGATTAGTCAAAAGGAGAGAATTTTGTCCCTCTTGCCTGAGGCATAGCTGTGAAGGTCGGTCTGTGAAAAGGCTCTACGGCCTTCCAAATGCCACAGGGAGGGAGCAGGGAGCAGGGAGCCGCGAGGTGGGGCAAGCCATGGCCTTGGAGCTCCGGAGCAGAGGTTAGTTCTCGTCCCACCGCCTGGTAGCTGCATGGATCTTTTCAGGTCACTTCTCCTCTCTGAGTTGGTTTCTCAACTGTCAAATGGGTAAGTGATAGGCCCCACCTGGTGGGGTTATAATGCAGCAGAATACAAATTTAAGGTCATTCAAGGTCCCCTCATATTTCTCCTTCCTTTTAGAGGTAAGTTCCCTGCTCCCGTCTCTGAGCTCAAAGGCATTTATTTACACAACCACCAGAGCAATGCTCATCACTATGCGTCTGCTTAGATCGGCCTTCCTGGACCCAGACTCTGAGATGGAGAAGTGCATAGCCAGGAGGCTCCCTGGAGAGGCACCGTGAAGAAGTGAACAATGCAGGATTGGGGACAGGCGGCAGCCGGCACACAGGGGTAGTTGCTGAGTCCACAGCTGGTCCTCCAGGGTGCTCTGGGCCTGGGATGGCCTCTCAGAGCTGCCCTGAAGGAGGCAAGGGGAGACCCCTTAATTTTATTTTTATTTTTATCTATTGAATTATGGTTGACAAGCAATATTATGTTAATTTCAGGTGTGCAACATAGCAACTGACTAAATACATTAAGAAATGACCAACATGGTAGATCTATTAACCATCTGTCACCGTACAAAATTATTAAAGGATTATTAACTATATTCCTTTGACTTACTTTATAACTGGAAATTTGTACCTCTCAATCTCTTTCAGCTATTTTGTTCGACCCCCCACTTATCTCCCCTCTGGTGACCACCTGTGTGTTCTCTGTATCTGTGACTCTGTTTCTGCTCTGTTTGTTTGTTTGTTCTGGTTCTTAGAAACCACATTTAAGTGAAATCATGTTGTCTTTCTCTGTCTGACTTATTTCACTTGGCAAAATGCCCTCTAGGCCCATCCACGTTGTTGCAAACGGCAAAATCTTATTCTTTATGGCTGAGTAATACTCCATTATATACATATACATGTATACATACACCACATTATATACATATACATGTATACATACACCACATCTTCTTTATCAATTCATCTATCGATGGACGCTCAGGTTGCTTTCATAGCTTGCCTATTGTATATAGTGCCACAGTGAATGTCGGGGCTGTGTATCTTTTTGAATTATTGTTTTTGTTTTCTCCGAGTAAATACCCAGAAGTGGAATAGTTGGAGCGTATGGTAGTTCTATTTTTAATTTTTTGAGGAAACGTCACACTGTTTTCCTAGTGGCTGCACCAGTCTACATTCCCACCAACAGTGCATGAGTGTTCCTTTGTCTCAACATCCAAGGGGGGGTGGGGGTTGGCCATTTAAATCATCACCTCAGCCAGGGGCTACTCCTCCCTCCATCAACGGGAGGGGTCACGACCTCTGACCAGACAGTTCCCTGCAGCAGGGGCAATTCCCAGTGAGCGATGAGAGTGTCAGGAACAGCTGGCATCCCATCCCTAAAGCAGGGACCTGGCAGAGATTCTGCCGAGCATTCAGAAAGCAATGGAGAACCAAACACAGAATTTCTGCCCACACGGGGCTTTTGATCCTTATATATGGTCTGTATTTACCTATTTGTCTCTCCCGCCAGCTTGGAGACCTCCTCGGGCCAGGATCTTGTCTCATTAGAGGAACACATAGTTGGTGCTTAATCAGCGCGTGCAGTCTCATCCCCGGTAGCGCACCCAGGTCCCTTTCTTTGTCTCTCCCAAGTGTCATCACTCGCTCTTTTGAAAGATATTAGCCCTTTATTGTGGGCTAAATCATCACATCATTATTTTCCTTTTTCAAAAGAGATAAAGGAAGCCAGCCTCTAAAGAGGGAACTTCATTTTAGAACATCCCCATGCAGCATTCGAAACAAAGGCTGGCTGGGCCCTGACCAGGCCAAGTCCCAGCCTCTTAGCACCCACCAGAACCCTGCCTAAGAGGACAAAAATCACAAAGGCACCTGATTAACTCTCCCAGGACTCTGCAGCAGGATGCTCTTTTGGAAATTTTCCTGGGAAACTTGACCACAGAGTGCAAATCTAGCCGAAGCCCTACACCTGCCAAGTCCTCTAGGCTCGGCCGAGCTATTGTACATACTCCAAGTCCGACGTTATCAGATTTCGCCTAGTTTATGATGGGATGCATAAAAACCACTTGTGTTTAAAGAGAGCTGTTGACTGATCAAGGGGGCTGCACGTGAGGACTGGGACCCTGAGCCCACCTTCCCCTCTGTCGTCCGGTGGGAAGTGTGCCGGATGTGGTCACCGCTACCAGTGCTAACAGCAGTAAGAAGGGTGCACTCGCCTGGCCCAGCGCCCTAATAGTGCCGAGCAGTTTCACCTGCATTGTGCCAGTTGGTCCCTAAAAGTCTGTGCAGCAGCAGTGGGCTGTGCGAGCACAAGGAAGTTGTCCAAACCCTCCGGGCCTCAGTTTCTCTGTCTCTAAACTGATAACAGAGCCTCTCAAGTTATTATGAGGATTAAATAATGTAATAACCAGGAAGCCCTTAAAGAAAATAGCACCTGGCATTTACTATTTCTAAATACATGTTTGAAATTACTGATGGGCAATTTTAGTCTCACTCGTCAGAAGAGGAAACTGAGATTCAGAGGCACTAAGTTTATGAATAAAATGTTTGGGCAGCAAGGAAGGACAACATGGGACTGGGTTGGGGGTGAGGGTGGGATGCCATGCAAATGGGGCCAGAATTTCTCACACTGGATTTCATCACAAACCATTTAGCATTTGCCTCTCAACCTGGGAACAGAGGAAATACAAACTCCCCAAAGGGGGAAAAAAAAGATGAAGGAATAGTGTTGCCAAAGAAAGGAATTTAAAAAAAAAACTTGCACTTTTTAAACAATTGAACCCTTTTTACCTTTATATGTAAGTTTGAATACCAGAAGGGGTATCATATTCAGAGATAATTGGGTTTAGAAAAGGTCTCTTTGCTCTGAACCTCCACTGAGGGCTTCAAAGCCCTGTGCTGTAGTTGTGCTTTGGCGCTCACATGGTCTCCCTCATTTTGGTCTTTTCCTCCTCAAACAGGAGTTCAACTGGCAGAGCCCTGGGGAAGCTGAGGAAGGTGTGGTCCTGGCGCCTTGGACCCCCTGGTCTCCTTGGGAATGAAGGTCTTCAGGGTTCTCGTGGTCTTTGCCTCCTGCCGTAAGTAGTAGCATCTGGGGAAGGTCCAAGGCACTGTCGTCCTGTGTGTCTCTGTCCGGGGGGGTGGCCCCTCCTCATGTGGTATCAGGTCGGGGGAAACCAGGTGTCACTCAGAAGAGAATCGAGAATGAAAACGGGCTCCCACCAGAGTCCTCCTTCTTCTGTTTCTTCTTCAAAATGGATCGATCCCAGTCCTGGGATCTCACAGAACATCAAGGAAAACAGGTTGCTAACCGTTTGCTAAGAAAAAGGGCATTTGACTACTGTTTTGCCCCAACCCCCACCCCCTGCATGAGTCCTTTTTTCCCTTTGGATGACAGTTGCCTTTAATTAAAGTCATGTGGATTCCAGACCAAAAATGCATCCATATATCTAGCTAATTTAGAAATGATTAATTCTCATCAGAAAGGCATTCTTCTGGTGATTTATGGAATACTTGGTAATCGTAGGGCTTTACTACCAGGAGATGAGATTACGTATCTCTGCAAAGTGAAAGAAAATTTACCAGGAAACAGTGATGGGTCTGTTGGAAAACCCTTCAACTCATTGGTTTCTTTGATTCGTTGAGAAGAGATTTGCCCAGGTCCATTTTTCTATCTGTTTCAGAGGTGATGCAATCACGTTTGGGTTCCCTAAAGTCAAAAGGTCAGAAATGGGGTTCCCGTTTCCTGTCATCAGTGATAGAATTTACACTTTTCAAGATCGTGCTGTTAGAGGCGGAGAGCCCTGCGTAGGAGGTCATTTCTGCAGGCAGTCCCCACAGTGTTCCCCCGAGGTTGAGAGCGGTGCGGGAGTGTGGTCCCGCCCTCCAGGGGCTGCTCCGGCAGCAGGGACCCACCGCCAGGCTTCAGCATCCTTTGCGGTCCTTTGTGACTACTAGGCATCCAAAACCCACAGCATGAGATCAGAAGGCTCCCGGGAAAAATTTCCCCAACGCCCCCTGCCCCATCTTTGATATTCTTCTTCAAGTTCATATTTTATTTTACTTCTACTGTAAAATTATTATCAGCTTGTAATGAAAAAAGTAAAATGAATGAGTATAGAGTGACCAAATAATGCCCCTTCTCATCCTTCCCAGACCCCGATCCTTTTCCTACACCCAGACATAACCACTCTGGAGTTTGACATGCATCCTTCCAGGCCTTTACACATGTAGGTTGCAAACATTCCAACAGAAAAGCAATACCTGCAGATTGTGGAAAAAAAAAATCCAGACAGCATAAAAGTGTTTAAAATAAACGTTGCTTGTTTTTTCCCTCCACCTACTTCCTCCCCCTCATTGCCTAGTGATATTGCTATTAACAGCAGGATACTTTCAAGGCATCATTTAGTTATTATCTCCCTGTCAGTGGGCATGTAGGTAGTTTCCAATTTTTTGCTGTCACAAATAACGTTGAAGCAAAACATTTCTGTGTGTGTATGTGTGTATATATATTTTTTTTTCTCTCACTTTCCTAAGTGAGTTTTGTAGAAGTAAAAATTGCTAGGTCTATGTGTATTTGCGATTTAAAAAAATGGACTGAGGGCAACTTTTTATGCCTCTTAAGTTATTCTGTTTCTCCTGCGAGATTGTAAATGCCCAGTGATGCTTGCAGGGATTGGCACTTCTGGCTTCCAACGTTTCCTGTTAGTATTTAACATCAGACCTGAGGGTGTTCCTGCCTCGGATGGTGGGGGAAGACTGTAGTGGACAATATTGTCGTGAACATCACGGGGACTGGGTTCTCATCCTGCACCAGCAAGGAACTAGCTGTGTGCCCCGGGAGAGCTGGTCCTGTCTTCTCCCCGCATCAGAGGGGTTCCTATGCCCGGGCACCGCGTTTAGGGGGTCTCCTCATATCCGAATGCCAGGTGCTCTGGTTAGGGGACGCGAAGGCAGCATCCTTCTTACCACATCTCTCTTCTTCCTTGTTTTCTCGTTGGCAGTGATGGCCCCCACCCACAGCAGCTTCTGGCAGTTTCAAAGGATGGTCAAACGCATCACCGGGCGAAGTGCCTTCTTCTCCTATTACGGATATGGCTGCTACTGTGGGCTTGGGGGCAAAGGGACCCCCGTGGATGACACTGACAGGTGAGTGCTGCGACCCCGAGAACTCCCATCTTTCGATTTGCATTGAAAAGAGAGCAGGTATTGGGACTTGCATTGCAAGGAACCAAAACCAGTTCAGGTGAGCCTGAGCGTAAAAATAAAATTGAATGGGAGTGGGAGGGCGGTCTGGAGCAAGCCATGGCCAGGGCTGCGCAGAGCCTCAGAGGCTGCACGTGGTTCATGGCTCTGCTGTCACCCCCTTGAAATGCCTCATAATGCTTGAACAAGAGGCCCCGCATTTTCATGTTGCACCAGGCTTTGCAGATTAGGTGGTCAGCCCTGCCCAGAGCTCAGAAACATTTTTCATTCCTCAGTCCTCATGGTAAATGCGGTCTTCTCTCCCGGCCCCCAGTTTTAGAATTACAGGAGCAGTAAGACTGAGCCGCTCTCTCCCAGTCCTAATTCCATTTTCCAGGAGAGAGATTCCGAGTGGCCCAGTTTGGAGAAGATGTCCATCTGGGTGTGGACACATGGCACAAACTTGGCTGCCAGACCTACTTCCAAGGATGGGGGTGGGGCAGTGTGAGTTCCCAGAAAAGGTGGAGGTTGGTGTAATCCGGGGAGAGAATGGGGAGGGAGGAAACAGGATGGTTTGTGTGTCTTTTCATCTGAAGAAATAAGAAGCAAAATGTCCCAGCAGGGCCTGAGTATCACCCCTGGAGCTGGATTCCTCTGGGTTGGACTCTTGAGACCACAGACTGCTCCAGCTGGAAGGACCCTAGGGCCCCGGAGGGGACAGACACGGACGAAATGCCCGTCACATCCCGAGCACTGGGATTGGTGGTTTGCATGCAGGGCACCAATTCAGTCCACCCAGTGCATGGCCGAGGCCGTGCCACCCTCCCATTCTACAAGTGATGACAGTGAGGACCCACTAGACAAAGTGACAGAGCCCAGACACGCAGCCCCCGAGCGCAGGGTCAGGGTTTGAACCAGAATTTGCAAGTTTCAAAGTCCAGGCCCTTTGACACTCTGTGCCTCCCCTTCCCAGTCCTAAGGCTGATGAGAATTTCAACACTATTAGCCAAAAATAAAGACGGCAGAGAGCCCAAGTGCGGCTGGGGATGGGGAGGCTGCCAGGGTATCGGCCAATAGCGGCTCCTTTCCATGTCTTAGCATCCAGCCCCGGACACGGTTGAGAATACGGCCGAGGCTGTCCCGCAGCTGTTTCCTCTCCTCCTCAAGAGGGTTCTCCCTCTTCCCCCGCCCAACTCTGAGCATCAAGAGAGCAAAGACTAAAGAAGTTTGTGTGATGTGCTGACCCGGCTCCTAGAGCCTCTCCCAGGGCTGGGCACAGAGTGGGTGCTCAGTCAAAAGTCATTAAATGAATGAATGAGTCATGGGGACCTAGATTCGAGGCTCGACCCCATGACTTTCCAGCCATGTGATTCTGGGCCATTCACTTCTGAATCTTGTTTCCTCCCTGGGAAAATGGGGACAGCGATGGCACATCGCAGGGTTCCTGTGAGGGGCTCATGCAGCAGCTGGAGGCAGAGAAAGGGCTTTCTCTCTGCTGTTTAATATCATTAGGGATTTACCTCCTGGGCTTCCGCACCTCCTCCCCCAGGGTGAGTCCTTCCCAGCTGGGTCCCCAGGGCCACCCGCAGGGACAGCCCCTCACCTCCGTCCCGTCTGGCCCCCAGGTGCTGCCTGGCCCACGACTGCTGCTACGAGAAGCTGAAGCGGCTGGGCTGCCAGCCGGTGCTGAACAGCTACCAGTTCCGTGTCGCCAATGGGACCGTGCTCTGTGAGTCGCCTTCTGTCGGGGGTGTCTTTGAACCTGGGCCTTCTTTAAGGTCTGCCTCTTCGTGGACCCAGAGAACTTTGGGGAAATGGGATTTTTCCAAGGGCTTTGGGAAGGGAAGCAGCAATTCTGAGGATCAGTGCTTCCCAAGAGTGTCCTGGCTCGGTCTCTCCCTGGGGGTCCCCGCTCACAGCTGTGCGGTGCCACCGCCCGGAGCGCGGTCGCGGGGCACGATGCGCAGCGTAGACAGGCGTGGACTCGGCACAGAGCTGCCGACTCGGGACTGCACTGAATCTCGCAGCTTCACTTGGCAGCTGTTGCTGCTGCGAACGCTCTTCCTGATGTCTGTCGTGCGTTAACAAGGCGGCTCGGCTCTCCTTCAGTTGCGCAAATATTTGTGAAGGGTGATTGCGTGCCAGGCACTGGGATGGGTGCCGTGGGGGACACCAAAGTAAATAGGAGGGGATGGGGAAGGGAACCCACGTGTCATCGAGACCATTCAAGGAGAAGGGCAAAGGACAAGGGTGGGCAAGTGCTAAGAGGCCAGCACATGGGGAGGGGCCCCATACCCCACAGCGTTTCCTGGGGCTGCTGGGGTCTGGGTGTGTCAGGCAAGTTCCATCTAACGAGCAAGCAGGCGCCGGGCCCATCCTTCTTGTGGCTGCTCAGCTCAGCGGTGGTTTGCATGCCCCGTGGAGCGTGTGACTTGCCTTCTGCTGGGCCTTGTGGGGCTGGTATGAACCACCGTTCCCTCACTGTGTATTTATTCACAGCTGTCAGTGTGTCTTGGAGACCACCTGTCTCCTCCCGAGGTCAGGGGACCATCTCCCTTCAGCCATCCCAGTGCCCCCTACCCAGGGCTCCGGCTCTGGACACAGAGAGTCAGGGCGGAGCCATCTCCCTGGTCCCAGTGGTGAGACCTGAAATGTGGTGGGCCAGCAGCTTGGAGCCCTGTGAGTGGGAGGCTAGCTTCTCAGCACCCCCAGGCACACTGCCGATGGGGAGGAAACTCCGTTTTCCCCGTGTGAGCTGGAGGAGACTTCTGTGCTGGAGCTCTCTGGCCATGACCACCCTCAGGCCTAAAGCAAGGTGTCTCTTCTGTGAGGACCCCAAGGCCATGTCCAGGAGATGGGAAGGGAGTGGGACCTGGTGGAGGGGCAGGGGGTACGAGACCAGAGGTGATTGTCGCCAAAGCACTGTTTGCTTCAGCACTCGATGCCCGCCAGAGGCCAGGGACCGAGTTTCTGACCGCTTCCTCCCACCCCTCTTGGCCCCACGTGGTGGGGGCCAGGGGCAGGCCTGGCTGTTGGTTGGTGAGGGAGGGGCACACAGAAGAGATGCCCCCGACTCTCCTCAGCCTGGTTCATAGTCTCGCTTTCACATGGTTTTTTCTCACCTCTTTTCATCTTGTCTTGGCAAGTGTTACCTTTAAATGGTGGAAAAACCATCACTTTTAGAGAAAATATACTCCAAGCACTCTCTCCTCTGATCCCCCAGAAAGCGCAGGGACCAAGGAAAGAGGGAAGCTGTGCTCTAGGAGGGAAGTGGAATTTCGGTAGCTGCACAGGACCTCGCCACCCTGCGATCCCAGGCCCAGAATAAGCCTCCGCCCCTGCTCCTGTGGGCTGGCCACCCTCACGGGGCCTGGCTGGGCGCTCTGCACCAGGAGTAGCTCCTTAATCAGTCCTCTTCACCCTCCCAGGTCGGGGCCAGAGCCACAGCCCAGGACCCCAGGGGACGGAGGGGTTGGAGGAAAGTGAGCTGCGGGCAGAGGCTGGATGGAACCCCAGGAGGTGGTGATACAGGAAAAATGTGGGGCGAGAGGAAGGCCGTGTCCCAGGCTTTGGTTGAGTCCCTGGCATGTGCCCCACCAAGTGTGGGCCCTTGGTTTCATGCAGGAAAGAATTCAAGAGAGAGCCACAGTTGAGTAAAAGTAGACTTATTCAGGGAGATGCACACTGCACAGAGTGCAGGCTGTCTCACTCAGCAGGGAGGGCGGCCACGGGCGTGGGGGGTGTTAGTTTTTATGGGCTCGGTACCTTCATACGCTAACAAGTGGGTGGATTATTCCAACTACTTTGGGAAAGGGCGGGGATTCCCGGGAGCTGGGCCACCCTCCGCTTTTTGACCTCTTGCGGTCAGCCTCAGACCTGTCGTGGCACCTGCAGGAGCGCCATTTACCACGTTACTGTATCACAGTGAGCATATACTGAAACTCAAGGTCCACTCGAAGTCAAATCTCCCATCATTCTGGGCCTCAAGGTCTGTTGGCGGTGGAATTTTCCATTTTCCACCGTCTTGGTGTTAACTGCTGTGTCATTTCTTGAATGTGCCCTGCCCTCTTCTTTCCTGTCTCCAGTGGTGCAGGATGAGGTCTCTGCTTGGCACAGCATGCTGGGGTGGGGGGAGGTGCGGGCAGGGGCTGAGAGCTGGACCGGAAAGCTCGTGGCCTGGGCTGTGCTTTCTGCAGGTGCTCCCCTTGCCAAGCAGCAGTGGCCAGTTGTTCCTGAAGCTTGACCGGGGCTCCCGGAGTCCGGCTTAGGGGTCAGCAGGGAGGGATGCTTCCCCACCCCGACCAGGACGTCAGCATCCCCCCCCTCAGCTGACCCAGCCAGTGAGCACCAGGCCAGCCTCGTGCTTCCCACACCCACTTTACCAAGCCCCGGCCTCCAGGAACAGGGCTGGGAGCTGGGTGGTCCGGCTTCTAATCCGGAGTCTGATACATGCTGAGACTCCAAGCGAGCCCCACACACATCCGTTCACGTGCTCAGGATCAACTGAGCACCCGCTGGGTGTCCATCCCGGTCCAGTGCTGTGCCAGGAGCCAGACATACAGAGCAAGGCAGCCCCAAGCCCTGCTGTCTTGGCGCTCCCCAGAGCTGAGCGTGCCCTCGAAGACCATCCAGATCCACCCCTCACTGCAGTGATGAGGAGACTGAGGCCCAGAGAGGGGAAGGATTTGACCCAAGTAAAAGGTGAGGTTAAAGCGCCTGCGTCTTGAGCCTTTCCAGTGCTCTGGAACTGCTGGCCTGAGTCTTCTTGGCCTCAGTTTCTTCATCCGTAAAATAGGCGCACTAACAACAGCTGTGGCTCATGAGCGTCTGTGACAGATGCTTTACACTCGGCGCCTTGAATCCATGGTAAACCTCGGAGGTGGGCATTATTCTCCCCTCATCCAGGAGGACCCTGAGGCTCAGAGAGGTTAAGTCAGATGGCCGAGGTCACACAGCCAGAGAAAGAAGAGCTGGGATTCAAATCCTAGTTAACTGACCCCAGCGGATGCTCCTGCCTCATGCTACCCTCCCCAGTGCCACAGGGCTGTCGGGAGGGTGATGGGGATGCTCTTGACCAGAGAGCTCACACAAATGCCAGCCTCATTATCTCCAGCACACTTGTCAGAATGTTCTGCCCTGGCCCAGGGGACAGGAAAAAAAATGCTGAAAGAGCTGGTCTGACTGTAACGCCCCAGATCTTTCTGTTCTAGCTCTATGCACCCTGCTAAGGGGCCCAGAGAGAGCACACGCTTTGGAGTCAGGCAGCCTTGACCTTTTCTCGCTGGGTAATTACGCAACCACCCTGGGCCTTAGTCTCCTCATCTGCAGAATGGAGACACTAATTGGAACTTCGTAAGGCTGCTGCAAGGACTGACCAAGGTAACCCAGCTCAGAGGTCTGACCCGTAACAGGTGCTTAGTTAACGCCCTTCCTTTAGAAGTTAAGGTTTCTCTTTTCATCTCAGGGTTCTTTTCCCCTTTACTTTGCGGAAAAGCACCGGGGTTTTCTTTGTTACTCTTGAGAGATTTCTTTGAAGCATCTCTGCGCTTGAATCTCCTCAACCTGATGTCATTAACCCCTTAAAGGATAAAAGCTCTTCCCTCACCCCCCAGTTATACTGCAGTTCAAAGAGCTGCCCTGCAAGAGTTAACCGTCTCCCCAGCCTCTGAGTTCTCAAATCCTGCACCGGAGCCTGGTCCCAGGTTGCCTAGCAACCAGCGGCTGCTCCAGGATGCAGTTGGTGTGAGCAGGGAAGGGAAAGGAGAAAAACAACTTGGTCTGTCCCTGTCTCTAAATGTCACTGGGAGATCCACGCAGAGAAAGGCCTGGAACCCAAGCCCTGGGGCCAGTTTACCAAGTGGTGAAGGCCGCCCTCAGGCAACCGGGGAGGTTGTTACCCCTCTTTTGAATGGGCTTACATAAGTGCTTGGCATTGGCAAGGGGCTTTAAGATTTGCCTGTGGTGACGCCCCCTCCACCCACACATGCATGCATATATAGTTCGGGGAGGAGCCCAGCAGCCGTGGGCGGCAGAGCCCAGGTTCCAGCCAAAGGTACCACTATCACCTCCATCTCTGAGCCTGTGACTTCTCCCTCTGCCAAAGTGGGAGGGTGAACAGGGTAACCGCTGACATTTATCGTTGGCAAAGATTTTTCTCCTTTGCAACTGAGTTGACTGACACATCACCCTTTTCCTCTCCCGGCATTTGTCTCTACCTGACATTGCCTCATTTACTTACTTGCTTACTTAGGCATCAACCTGATGTGAGTTCTGGGAGACTGGGGAGCACCGGTTGGTAGTGGTGGGGCTCATTCTCATAAAGCCACAGAGAAGGATGCCCAGAGCTATGCAGTGTGGGGTCCTCGTTCAGATCTACACCCCTGCTTCTTAGCTAAAGACCAGGCTAGGAACTCAGTACCTGTTTGTTTGATGAGCGAATGGAGGAGAAACCTCATGAAATAGTGAATGCAAGTATCTGCACCCTCACTGGAAAGCTGAAGAAAGAGCCTCAGAGAAGGGTACTTGCCTGAGATGCTAAAGCAGGCAGGGGGCAGATCTGGACCGAGAACCTGACTGCCTGTTTCCTGGGGTGGGGCTCCGTTCCCTGCCTCACAGGCTATGTGAACTCCAGCCAGGGAGGCAGCGGCAAACAGTGATAGGGAGTTTATAACATGTTTGAGGTTGAAGATCTGAAACGAAAAGACAGACTCCCTGCCCAGAAGGCGCTTGTGTTCAGGGAAGGAGACGGATCATAAAATATTCAGAAATAAAGAGACACTCAGGTAGTAACAAGTGCTGTGAAGCCTCTAAAATAAGGCAGTAAGCTAAGGGATGACGATGGCCGCGGTGGGGAAGGATGGCTACTTCAGGCGGCCGAGCAAGACCTCTCTAAGGAGGTGGCACTGAGCCGGTGTGGTAGGAGCCGCGGAGACGGGAGGGAGGGCATGTGAGGATGGGCGTCGCGCCGGGAATGAGTCCCATGGGGCCTGGCGGATGGGGTAAGGAGCTCGCCTTCTCCTTTAGCTGCAAGGGGAAGAGGTAAAACAGGAAGTGACCTGCTCTAAGTTTACTTTAGGAAGATCACTCCAGCCCCAGTACAGAGAAGTTGGGGAGCAAGGGAATAAAGGGGGGTACCATTCAGTTGCCCTGGGGAGAAGCTACCCTCTCGTGGCTCAGTGGCTGGGAAGAAGCGTCGTGCGCTGACTGTGTTTGGCAGGTAACTGACAGGACCTGCTGATGGATGAGTTGTGGGACTTGAGGCAAAGGGAAGCCAAGTCTGACGTACTTGGTCTGAGCAGCCATGGATAATGGGGTCACCCATGAGCTCGTGCAGATGGGAGAGAGCAGACTCTGAAGACACAGCAAGAGCCTGGCATGAGCCGTGATGAGGCTGAGATGCAATCAGACACCCAAGGGGGAGTCAGGTGGACACGAGCAGATTGGTGTCTAAAGTTCAAAGGAGGCGTCTGGGTTGGGGTGAGGACTGAAGTGCCGTTAGTGTTCACATGGTATTTATTTATTTATAAATATTTTGCTTTTTATATTTTATTTATTATTGTATATTTTATTATTTTATTTTGGCAGGGGTGGGAGAGCTAATTACATTTATTTATTTTTAGAGGAGATACTGGGGACTGAACCCAGGACCTCATGCATGCTAAGCACGCACTCTCCCACTTGCGCTACATATACCCTCCCCCGTCAGATGGTATTTAGAGCCCTGAGCTTTGAAACGTGAGCACTGGAGGAGAGGGTTGAGAGACCAGGATGGAGACCAGGCAGGCAGTCTGGGTTAGCCTGGGCAGGGACGTAGACTTTCTCGCGTTGTCTCATGGAAGTATATTTCATGGAATGAGGAAGAAAATCCTGAAGCTGGCAGTTCCCTTCTTCATGCCTCAGTTTCCCCACAAGCAAATTGGAAGATGCAGGATCTGGCTTTAGGGTCCTACATCTTGGCCTAGGGCTGAGTCCTTATAGTTTGCAAAGATTTTTCTCCTTTACAGCTGAGTTCACTGGGTTGGCTTGGTCCATTTCTTGGCCTAGGTCTGCCTCTTCTTCCAGCCCAGGACAGGCCTGATCCTACCACGGCTGTGGGGGGTCCACAGTGATGGACCACAACTCCAGATCGGTCCCAAATGCCTGGGGACTGGGCAAAGCCTTTAGATGCAGGACTAGATGTCAGGAGAGAATTGTACCCCACAAAAGGAAAAGGTCCTTTCTGCTTTGGAAAGGACCAGAAGACAGAGCGAGAAAGGGAGAGGGACATGTGAGAAAAGAAGAAGGGGGTTTGGGGAACTAAGATGGACGAGAGAAGAGATGGAAAAGAAGAGGAACAGGAGACAGAGGGATAAACAGGAAGAGAGAAGGATGAGAAAGAGGAAAGGTGAGAAGAGTCTCACGTCTGGTTTCCACACGATGAGTGACTGCACGAGGTGCCAGGCCCTTTGGGAGGGAAGTGAGGTTGGATGGGGTGAAGCCCTGTGTCCAAGAAGCCCTTGGCCCCACCAAGACCACCAGCCACATGACCTGGTGGCCCCACAGAGGTGGCCATCCAGGGAGGGGAGCAGAGGGCGTGCTGGGCACAGCAGAGGTGAGAGATCTGGACATGGATGGGGATGGGGCTCTCAGGGAGTCCCTGGGGGAGCTGGTGCCTGAAGGATGTTGCCAGATGGACGGAGAAGGGGAAGTGGGAGGGCAGAGGTGGCCCAGGCACCAGGAACAGCGGGAGCGGCCGGAACCAGACCCTGGCGCATCTCCTGAGGGTGAGTACAGCTGAGGCGTACGGTGGGTGTCAACCCGTCATGAGAAATCCAGTCTCCAGCGAGATGTGGGAGGACAGCTTCCTGCAGGAGCTGTGGACATCAGAGGCAGAAAAAGGCGAACAAGCAGAGTACAGTCAGCGCTGGGTCCAGCTCAGAAGGGCCATTCTTTTTCCCACCTGTGAAGCTGAGCGTGCATCATCCTCATAAAACCAGCGTTCATAGGGCACGCGTACTGGGCACGTCCAGGCCACTCCGTCTGTGACAACAGCAAAAATCATCCCAAGGATCTTGCGAAGTAGACACCATTATTCATTTTGGACACTGTTGGGTTTTTATCACCATTTTATAACTGATACTGAAGCGAACTTGCCCAAGGTCAACACACCAGAATCTTAGACATCCCCTACACACACACACACACACACACACACAGACACACACACACACACACACACACACACACCACTACAGCTCCGACTACTAAGTGAAAGATCACCCTCTAGTGGTCACTTGGCCACAGGGCAGACACTCGACCCCAAAGGCCCATTGAGGCTTCATACATTTAGTCAGTGACATTTGAGCACCTACTATGTGCCAGCATGTGCTCTGCATGCTGGAGATACTGGGACAGACGAGACAGACAAAGCTCCAACCTCAAAGAGCTTACACTTTGTCCATGAGAGACAGGCATAAGCAAGTAAACAAAGAAATGAAGTAAGAGATGTGAAAAGTACAGTGAATCATCAGACAGGGGTGTGAGGGAGAGTGGCTGGGGAGAGCTTTAGGAGGAGTGGTCAGGGAGAGCCTCTCTGAAAAGGGGAAATTTGATCAAGACCCAAAGGGTGGATGGATCCCATCATTTCATGATCCTGGAGAGAAGTGTTTCAGACAATGTGAACAGCAAGTGCAAAGGCCCTGGGGCAAGACTGAATAAGACATGTGACAGAGAGAGGCCGGCATTCCTGGAGCAGAGTGAAGGTGAGAGAGTGGAGGACCGTGGGGATGGAAAGGCTGGCAGGGGCCCCATCATGACCAGCCTGCTTTGGAACCTGGGCAAGGATTTGGGATGTCTTTCCTAAATGGAAGGGAACCACTACAGGGCTTTCAGTAGGAGAGTGAACCTAATTCAAGTGACACTTAAAGAAGATCCCTATTTGTTTCCTTCCATTAGGGAGGAAAATCTGGTGATGACATGGATTGGGTTTATGGCCAAAAGGTAGAAGAGGGTGGGGTATGAAATACTTTGAACATAGAGACATCAATGGAGCTTTGGGTGGACAGGCTGTGGTAGAGAAACGAGGGGAAGAATCGAGATTAGCTGTTAGTTTTCTGGCTTGAGTGGGAGGTGGTACCATTTCCTGAGCCAAGAGTGGGGGTGGAGGACCTCTTGGCAGGTGAGAGGGGCACTTACATCAAGAGCTTCCTTTGGGGCATCTTACACTGGAGATGCCTGTGATGCCCACGTGAGACGTCAGGTAAGCTGTTGGAAATAGAAGATGTGTTCTGAGAAAATTGGCCCCGTGCCCTTGGCCTGTGTGCTGCCCAGGTGTGCTAGATCAGGGCCCCTCCGTGCAGCACACACCTGCCCCTTCTCTTGTTTCCTTCCAGGTGCCTCTTCACACCAGTACTCCTGGCACGTCCAGGTGTGGTATGGGAAGGGCTTAGGGATGAAGGAAAAGGTCTCCTGGTTCCTTTCTTTTCTGTTTGCTATCCTTGACCCCTTGCAGTGAGCTCCCAGTTCTTCCCGACCTTGGAACCAAAAACTGGGGGTGGCCAGAAGCTCCTGGTGACCCTCTGTCTCTCTGCAGGTGAATGTGCCCTTGGTCCTGGTGTCTGCTGCCTCTGTGGGCTGAGGGCCTGCGAGTGTGACAAGCAATCTGCATACTGCTTCCGAGAGAGCCTGCCCACCTACGAGAAAAACTTCAAGCAATTCTTCTCCAGTCGGCCCCGCTGCGGCCGCCGCAAACTCCAGTGCTAGCGAGGCCATGCGGTCCCTGCTGGGCTCCAGCATCTGCCCCAGTACCACCCTTCTGGGGAGCCTTCTCACTGTCCCCAGCAGGCTCCTGTTCTCACAGCTGACCCTTCGGCATCTGGCCTGGGCTGGAGGTCAACAGTGGGCAAGACAAAATCCTGACCTTCTAAGGTGGGAGATAGACCATAAATATACACATAAATAAATGATATATTCCAATGGCAGTAAGCTCTAGGAAGCAATAAAACAAGGTGACAGGGGAGGGAGATGTCCCCATCCCCCATCTCAGGAAGTTTCCAGGGAGGGAGAGGCCCCAGGATCCGCCTTAAATGCTCCGTCCATCCCCACCCCGAAATCAAGACGTGGGGTGGACTTGGGAACCAGGCCTGCAACCCAGAACCAGCTTGAGGGCTGCCATCTTGGTCTGAGCCACCCTCACCTCGTTTCTGGGCTACCACTTGCCCTTCATCGTTCTCTCTGCTTCCACCCTCGGCCTCTGCAATCCCTCGTCCACACAGCAGCCGGTCAGCAGGGTGCCTGGTGTCTGACTGTGTCACTCCTCTATCACACCCTCCACCGGCTCCCCATTTCCCTCTGAGTAGGAGCCCTGAAGCCACGCATGATCGTCCCCTCCCAACCTCACCTCCTGGACTCTCCTTCCCGACCCTGGCCTCCATGCCATGTACTGAACACACTAGGGACACGCCCTCCTGAGGATCCTGCCCCGGAGGTTCCCTCTGCCTGGAAGGTGCTTCCCACATGCCTCACTCCCTGCCTCCTTCAGGTGCTTGCTGGAATCTCAGCTTCCTAATAAAGCCTGTGCCGACCACCCCCTTTGATACTGCACACCCTCCCCGACCTCTCCCCTCCCCTTTGTCCAGTTCTCTTCTCCGTTACCGATGCAGTGTGCACTCCCTGGTACGCACTGTTCATTGTCTGCCTCCCCCCGTGGAAGATGCACTCCTGAAGGCAAGGATCTGTGTCCTTTTCCCTCGCTGATGTATATGTCGAATGACATGAGGTCAGGGCAGGATGTGCAATGTGGAAGGACTGCATTAGCTCAGCGTGGGGAGCATGGAACGTGGGGGTGGATTTTAAAGCAAGCTGAAGTGATGTGGAGAGCAGGGCTAGGTCAAGGAGAGCCTGTGGCCACTCTTGAGAAATCTGGGAACTTGACCTTGGGAACAGTGGGCGTCCCAGGGTTCTGAGCCACCCATCGCTTTCCACCTGTAAGGATTTGGCCAGCTCAGTGTCCTCATGGGCAACATGGACAGCTGAGACCAGGGCACTAACATGGTGACTAACATGGGGAGGGTGGCATGGCAATCATGGGGACACAGTAGTGTTATTCCCTTCCCACTTGGCACTGTTGTTGGAGCGAGCGCCCTGGCTCAAAGGGGACAGGCTGCGGGGAGATGTATTTTTACGACAGCTCTCTGTCTGCAGATTTTCCTCCGTCACATCTCTTGCCATCTGGTTGAAGCTATCAGACAGCCAGGGAGGTGGAGCGGTGGGCATGCCTTCCACCAGGGGCGGGCTTTGGGCTCAGTGCCCCACAGGGGAGAGGCTGTCACTGCTTTGAGGAGACTGCATGCATGGCAGGCAGAGTCGCTGTCCCCCAGCCCGTCTCCCGGGTGCCTGCGAGGCTGTGAAAGGCTCAGGGATGAGCAGATGTGGGGAATGCAGCTAAGAAGGCGTGGGCAAGCCTGGAGCGGGGCCACCGGCTGGGGTGTGGCAGGCAGCGAGGGGACTGGGTTTCTGTGTCAGTGGACTACAGGGGTTACTCGTGTCTCCTGGGATAGGCCAGGCGTCACTGAGCGCATCAGGAAGCAGAATCACATCCAATGGGAGAACAGAGAGAGCTGGAGGAGGGGCGTGGCCCCGGCCCTAGGTCCTGAGTGGGGAGAAGGGGAATCCAGATGTGTACCCCAAGCTTTGGTTGTTGGGATGGGAAGCCTCCAGGTACTGAGGCTTCCCTCGTCCTGGCACAGGGCTACCTTTATGCAGAGTAACCTGCCCATCTTTAGGCAGATGCTCTTAAACCCCCAATTTACTGAGGCTCCAGGCCACACAGCTAACACACACGGCAGAGCAGGGACTTGAGCCCAGGCTGACTCTCCTCACCCTGAGATTTCCTGTCCAGAAGGAATACAGGGCTGGAGAGTCTTGGGGGAGGCGGTAAGTGAGGAGGCTGCTCCTGGAAGTTAAACACATGCCTTGGAGGGAGGCCTAGGTTCCGATTCTGGCTAAGCCACTAAATCATTGTGTGGCTCCGTTCATTCGTTCATTCATTCATTAACCCTGTATACAGATATCCAATGTGCTGAGACTGGGCACTGGGGCTTCAGTGGAAATAGGAGACGCCCCACCACCACCACCTGAAGGGCACAGCTGAGCTGGAGACAGGTAAGCAGGTGATAACTGGACAGTGAGGAGTGGGGAGCCTGGATGCAGACACACCTGTGGGGCACCCCATCCAGCCTGCTGGTTAGAGGAAGCTTTCAGATGTGACGGTTAGGTGGGAGTTAGCCAGGAAAGGCAGAGAGGAGGGAGAGTGCGCCGGGCAGAGGGGACGGCCTGAACAAAGCCCGGGAGGGAGGTGAGGGGGAGAGAGGCTGGTGCCAGGAGGGCAGAAGCAGAGAGGAGTGTGAACCAGGGGTGGAGCCGGAGGGGGCTGGAAGGTGGTAAGCAAGGAGGCTGGAGAGAGGGCCTAGGTCTCTCATGAAGGAAGCTCGAGTGAGGTCGACCTCACATAGGCCCCCTCGTCTTTCTGGGCCCCAGGTTCCTCATCATAAAGAAAAACTGATATTTGTGTACATCTGACCCTTCCTGAGGCTCTTTTTCATCCGACGTCTTGTTGAGCATCAGCAGAATCTCAGGAGTTAATCATCCCCATTTCACAGATGAAAACTGAGAGGTCTGAGAGGGCGGGTGGGGCTGGGATGGAAACTCCTGTCTTCGGATTCTGACTGTCTTGTGTCCCTTCCCCTTTCTCAAAATGAGGGAGTTGGCGGGATGCTCTCTGAGGCCAAAGCTCTGGAGTCAGGGTTCAAACCCTGCTTCCGTTGCATGACCTTGAATAACATCCTTGGTGTCTCTGGACCTCAGTTTCCTCCTTTTATAAACAAAGCTATTAATAGCCTCCACCTGCTGGGGTTGAGAGAGGGTTAAACGGATGGCGCACACAGACCGCTGGGCCCAGAGCCCGGCATCGGTAAGCACTTTGCGGCAGCTGACAGCAGCGTTGCTGTGCCAGCCTCTGGGGAGGCTGGGGCCACCTCCCTGCACCCATAGTCCTGAGCATGGAGGGTGGTGGCTCCCAGGCCCGGCTGAGACCGGGGCCCGGCAGGCAGCAGGTGTCTGGCTGTGGGCTTGGGGCACTAAGCTGCCCCCTTCGGCTCTCCCTCCTCTCCACCCCCATCTCCCCTGCCCCAACACCCTCAGGCAGAGAGTCAGATATTCTTGCTGAATCGCAGCTTTGCTCTGCCAGGTTTCTGTTCTGGGGAGAATGTCACAAGCCATACACCTCCATCTGCATCTTCCTTCCGTCCAGCTACTGCCATTTGCTGATCTGGCCCTGAGGACCTTTGCCCCAACACGCAGCCAAGGGCTCCAGCCGCCTGCATTGACAGTCTCCATTCTCCGCACCAGGCCTTGGCTGGGGGCGTTTTCCTCCATGGCCTCATACAGTCCTCAGATCCCACGACAGGCTCTTCATTATTATCCACATTTTACAAAGGGAGCGGTCAAGACTGGGAGGGGTGAGGTGTCTAACCCAGGGCCGTGGGGCCTGTGAGTGGCAAAGCCAATGTTACACCCAATCTGTTCTTTATGAGAGGAGGTGTTGATGGCAATGATAAGTTGGGGGTGACAGTGATCATTTCCTAGTGCCATCCTGGGCCTTGCCAGTCTGGGGAAGGGTCTCCCACTGTGGGTTCAGAAACAGAAGGGCAGGAGGTCTGGAGCAGAGCATTGGTGGTGACCTATGTTGACCACTAGGTGTCACCCAAGTTCTAGAAAAGAGTTGGCAGTCACTTCCAGGAGGAGTCTGAAGAATGGGGGAGACAGGCGGTGATTCTCCGAGAATGCAGAAGACTGACCCAGGTCTGGGCAGAGGTGGTGGTGTAGAAATTCAGAGCTGGACAGAAGTTAAAGTGGTAAAAGTAGATTTTATCCAAGAACTATTGCAATGGGAGGAAAGAGTAGAGACGCAGGCTCAATTCTTAACAGAACAAAGAAAAGTGGGGATTTATAACTAAGGAGCAGGGTGGGGGGGGGGTTCGTGGATGGAAAATTGCTAAGAGAGTAGGGGATTCTTGCTAAACTGACCTAACAGGATTCTTTTTGGAGGCAGGTCGGGACGATCAGTGTCGACTGAAATAAAATGCACAGCCTAAAAGTTGAGAGCTGTGCTTTATGCTGTGGGCATTTCTGAGGACTCAGACCACTTGAGTCTGGGATGGCGGCCCCTCAGATCACCCTGAGGGACTGCTCTGAAGAGGCAGAGGAGGAGGCAGGATAGATAGGAGTTTTTACCACAAAGACGAGCTAGTCGGAGCATCAAAAGATTACTGTTAATTAAAGAAAACCAGGCATCTCAAGTTAAAAATTTTAGCACTTTTCTATATGTGGGAAGGTGCAAATGTCTGGGCTCATTGAAACCACTCCTTTGACAGGCACCTGGCTAGCTAGGGCCAGTATCCTGTTCTTTCACATGCTGAGTTCTCTCAGGGTGCTCGCTGGATGCAGTGGCTGCAGAGACCAGCCTGACTGCTTATCTGCATCCTGAGCTCACTGTCGGGGGTGGCAGTACCAGCTGATGACTTGACAGTCTCAGCACTTTTTGTGTACTGATATGGCTGGCAATATTTTTCATTCACATCAGCTATCACCTGGACATTGGTGGGAGGGGGTGAGGAATTTGATATTGAGGGAGGGTAGAGATTCTCACTAAACTGATACAGCAAAATTCTTTCTAAAACTGGGTGATGCAAAGACAAGCCCAAAAGTTGAGGCCAAGTTGAGAAGAGGTCTCAGAGGAGCCTCATTAAGTCTGGTCTAAGAGAATCTTTGCCAATCCCTCCTCTTATTGAAGGAAAAAAGAGAAGACTTTCTTTCCTCTGAACAATGAGTGCATTTCTCAATCGGTCATTTTTTGTTCATTAGTGGCCAGTGGCACCATCTGTTGAGACTTGGTAGTAGAGGGTATTTAGTGGATGGTGTGAACTATCAAGTATTTGAATGAGGTGGGGGGTTCTATGGGGAAAAAAAAGAAAAAGAAAAACAAAGATTAAGGATTGGAGCAGACTAAACGCAGTTTCTGAGTCCAGAGGGCAGCCAGTTGAGACCTCTGGATGTTGAGCTTCAAGCATCTTTAGACGGTGAGGTGAGGACAGCAGTGGAAATCCAGCAGTGGAAATCCAGCAGTGGAAATCCTGGTTTGCAATTTGCATCGTCTTTGGTGACGGTACAGACATTGCTGCCACAGTCCTGTTTGTTTCTTGGAGCAGAGCATAGGGACATCCAGCTTCAGCTTATAGGGCTTACAAGGTCGCTGTAAGAATCCAGGTACATGTGTGGAATCTTAAAAAATAAAAGAGAAAAAAATACAAAACAGAAACAGACTCATAGACATAGAATACAAACTTGTGGTTGCCAGGGGGAAGAGGGGTGGAAAGGGATAGCCTGGGAGTTCGAAATTTGTAGATACTGATAGGTATATATAGAATAGATAGACAAGATTATACTGTATAGCACAGAGAAATATATACAAGATCTTGTGGTAGCTGACAGTGAAAAAGAATGCAACAATGAATCTACGTATGTTCACGTGTAACTGAAAAGTTGTGCTCTACGTTGGAAATTGACACAACATTGTAAACTGACTATAACTCAATTAAAAAAAAAATGAAAAATAGAATCCGGGAAGTTGGGTTTTAGTTTTCAGTGACTCCAAGTCAAGAAGGTGGGAGGAAACATTAATTTGAAGAGTCATAGCCAGATTTTGGAGGCAACGAGTAGAAAACGTGCAGGATGGCAGGACCCATTGCAGTGGACCGGCAGACGACAAAGCAGAAACGGAAACGGAGTCCGACTGAAAGGTGAAAAGTAGCTGAATGACAATGACCAAGACTGATAATCCATGACGGTGCACTGTAGTTTCCCACTGAAGCATGGAGAACGGATCTTTGTAGTCACCCTTCTTTTGGACTTCTGCCTACAAAATGAATCTGATCTCATTAGATCTGGTATGATTCTTTATATAAGGGCAGTCAGAATGATAATTGACCATTTTGAGTTTGCTTTGCCGAAACATTTCACAAGGAATCTCAGACTGGACTTTTAAAAGCCTCCCAAGGCTAGGAAGCCAAGCCAGAAACTCACCACCAGATGCTTCTTGTAAAACCAATAGATCTGAGTGACATTCTCTCCTCCTTGAGGTCCCCAGGGTACCCTAAGCTTCCTGGGCCTGCAAGGAAGTGAACGTCCTTACTCACCTGCAACTATGGAGCCCTGTAAGCCCTGAAGCTGGTTTTTCCAAGAGAACTTTGTAAGCGCTGGCTCCATGAAGTCAACCCTAGGTCCTTAAAACTGTCTGGTTGTATCTGATTCTATGCCCATCGTTCCAATACGACATTCCAGCCAAAGCCTTGGTAATGGCAGTGGTAATATAACCAATGTTTCCAATTATGTCCTATTAGAAGGAAAACATATTCTTATTGAATTTATGCAAATAATTGTATTGTCATGAAAATAAGAATACTCAGTACTCAGTAAAAGTTTCCAAATTCTGGAGGGGTCAGGCAAGAAAAAAAGATAAATGTTTCATTTCTCTTTGTGAAAGTATAGTCTACTAAACTGTCATGAGTTATAGATATCTTAAAAGAGGAGGAAGTCCCTAAAATTCAGAAAATAGAACGTTAGAGAACGAGCAATGTTCCCAAGAAAAACCGTAATTATCCTTCATTGGTTCAATCAGTTCCATGCAGTTGATTTTTGCTCTGCTTGATGTTGGGGGTTAGCAGTCTTATGAGTCGCGGTCAGATTCTCTAGTAGTTCTGGAAGTCTTTACTCAGTCCAGTGGTATTATCTGAAATGTATTCAATGTCATCAGAAGCCTGTTCCCCAGAGTACCTGTCACAGTCGCTTCCTTGCGTGTCTGAAACAGGCCTTTCTGTTGAGGATGAAGCATTTTAGCTGCTAGCTGATTGCATGAGCTTTCAGGAAGACGCCAAAGGAAAAGAACAACTATCTGTTAATGACAAAAGGCTTAAAATGTCTGTGGTTAAAGGTCTGATGAGAGTTGATTATAATGCAATTGACAAGGAAACTTATTTGATTGTCTCTGTGACATACAACATATTAAGATAAGAACTGGAATTTTGACTGATAACATTATACCAGGAGAGTTCATGAATAACAAGGGCATTGATAAGTTTCTATAAACTTCATATAATTTCTAAAATATTTACATTAATTAAAAAGATTTACCTGTCCACGTATAACTTAGGAAAAGCTCAAGTATCTCTTCTTATTTGACAGTGCCTGTCATGCAATTTAACATTATCATATTATCATATAAACCAAGTTATTTTTAACTTCTCTCTTCATACAGGGTGAAAGAACAAATCCTTTGCGATGTTCCAAGGCCCTTCTGGAAAGGGCCAGTTTGAGGTCAGTTTGAGATCAAGAATCCCTTCAGGATTTGATTTTGGGAAAGCAGAATTGTCAAAAACATAAAAATAAAACAAAACAAAAAAGTTAGCTCTTTTAAAAGTGAGAAGCCTGGGTTCTCTTAAATAATCAGTGACATGGTACAGTTAATATAAGTACAGGAAATTAATCTGATAAAACACAAAATCTTCATTTCCTAGGCAGTTTACTCAAAACGTAAAGAAAAACACTTTACAATCTCTTTTTAAGAGCAGACCAATAATCCAAGAAAACTTTGCTGTTTTAACAGAGAGGAAGCCAAACTCTAGTTTTGCTTCAGTACACTATTCGGCTTATTTTTTAAAACCTTATAAATAAATCAATTCAATCTCAGCCAGCTTAATAACACGTAAAATTCCTTTCCCATAAGTCGTCTACAACTTTCTATATCTATTCTAATTTTTTTTGGTTTTAAATTTTTCTCTTTCTCATTCTGGAACAACTTTTAAACAACCTCTAAACAACTACTTTAAGACAAAAATCACAATCCTTTTTCCTTAAAAACATATCCTCCATTTTGCATATTTTGCATAGTTTTTTCTTCGCCTTTATTATTTGTAGTAGCTTCATTTACATATACTGATTAGAATCCTTAACCCTTAGTAACCTTAATTGCCAGTGAAAATGAGGAAATAGACAATTATCAACAATATCAACATTCTACAATAAATAAGCAAATTTTGCGAATATGCCCATCTTATAATTCCTGAAACAGTCTGCTTCCTCAAGGGCAACTTCTCATGTTTATTTAACAGATCCAAATATATGTCTCTATACCGTATAAAAATAAGAACCAAAAGTATATGAGCTTAAACTTGTGCTTAGTAATTCATGTTTTAGTAGTTTATCTTAGGAATGATCTAGACACTTAGTGAATATCTATTACTTAATTTAGCATAACTCTAAGGTTGCAAGTTACTAGAAAGATTTAGAAAGTGTTTTTAGGCAGACACATTATAACATTAAGCAAAGCTAGCCATCACCCCAAGTTATTTCCCTCTTATCTATTTTTACAGCCCATGCACGTTAGGCAAGTTCCGTAACAGCAAAAATCTAACAAAGTTAAAGACACAGGTTCTCTGTTTTACTGCTATGCTTAATCAAGATGAAGTCATGGATATCAAGCAATTCATTTTTACTGCGTTTTTACTTGTGCATTTGTTTTTAGGCTGAATTGATCATTTTTGTTGTTGTAAACGTTTAGTGGATAAGACATTACCCTGTTGAACTACTAACCCCAAGTAGAATAAAACGTATGCTTATGTTACACTTTAATGTTGATGACTCGAAGACACAGCTGTTTTTATTAAATCAATAATATGAAACTGGTCTTATTTATCAAAGATTTGCTCAAATCCTATGAACTTTTAAATTATCTTGGTTAATATCTATATTTCAGGGTGTTTTAGAAATAGTTAAGTGTTTATCTCTAAGCCATTTTTGAATAGGACTCCTTTAAGAGATTAATTTGGCAATACCATCTTGAGTAGAAAAATATCACATATACGTTACATATATACATAAATACGTACACACATGCACACACATACCGACAGCAGAGTCCTCACAGGTTTCATTCCAAAATTTTAGCCATGAATCAATAAAACCATGATACAAACCACTGGTTTGTATACAATAGTTGGATCTCCTCTTTGCTTCACTTTGTATTTTTGTCTGAATTGTGTTTCTGGCAGATACGGCGAGCTGAGATTACTTATTCAGTATGAGGGCTAAAGCTTTGTGCCAATAATTGTGGAGGAGGCCTTTAAGGTTTTCATTTGCCCTGATATGTAATCTTAAGGAGGCTGTGGATTACATTTTAAGTGAGAGATGAGGGACATCAAAGCAGCTGCCTGGATGTCTCCAAAGCCCGTGTGAGTGGACAATATATCCTGCCTGCTTCCTTTTCAGCCCCAGTTGCTTATAGAGGTCCCTGAGTCCCTTGAAAGCCCCCGATTGAGAGGCAAGGGAGCCAAATATTTAAGGGACTGAGGGTCTGGAATGTGATGGGAAGGTCTGGCAGGTAGACGGAGGGTTGGAGAGGGTAGGGATGAAGGGGGTCTCAAAGGAACTGAAGGGAAGATGGAAGGTGTGAGAGGGGGAGCTGGGAAGGAGGAAGTCTTGGAGGAGCCAGTCTGGGGATACCTCAAGTTTCCCAAAGAAGCCAGTGAAATTCTAAATTCCGCAGAGTTTCAAAAGGAGGGCTTCAGTCGACTGAGGAATTCTCATGGGAGAAGCAGGATCAAACAGAGAAAACAGAAAAGCCTCACAAAGAGCCACGAAAAATTCTCCAGCCTGAGGAGTCAGAGAGTGAATCCTGGCTCAAAAGAAAGAACCAGAAAGAGAGTCCCAGCCCAGTGGGTGCCTTTCAGACAAAGCAGTCTGGAACTCCAATCAAGCTTCAGAGACAGTAAACTCAGAATCCTGAGAATCAGCCTCAGCAGACAGTCATCCAGAGCATGGGCTCCGGAGTTGGGCTCACACTAGATCCCTGATCAGCCCATCAGGAGTGAATACAAAGGTGCCCACTTAGGGTCTTGGGTGAAAGGTGTCGACTGGGAAAAAAAACACACAACATGAGAGCTGTGTTAAGTTTTATTTGGGGGCAAAATAAGGACTCTAGCCCAGGAGACAGCGTCTCAGATAGCTCTGAGGAGATGCTCCGAAGAGGGAAGAGGGATGAGGGAAGGTTAGCAAAGGGTGTGATTTTGGCGAAGGGGGAGCCTTGCAGTCAGGCTGACATTCTGGCAGAAGGTTACTGCTCGTCATGGTGAGCAGACGTCTCTGTGAATGATTTTAGTGCTTGTCTAGATATGAGAAGAGGCAAGAAATTGGGCTCATAAAATCTTCTCCTGAAAACATCTAACCATCTGAAGGCCTGTTCTGCCAGTTTTTCCCAGAGCACAGAGCACCACAGTCCTGACCTCAGCCCTGAACTCCCTTCAGGGGGCGCCGAAGGTGGCTCGTGACTTCATCCTGGCGGAACCACATGACAAGAGACAATTTTTATTTGGCAGAGGTCTGGGGGTCCAGTGGTGCGTCTGATTTCATCTGAGCCACGACCCCTAGAAAACCAGAGCTGGACAGTAGTTTAAGTGGCAAAAACAGATTTTATTCAAGAATTATTGCAATCGGGGCCAGTACGGAATTGGGCTTAATTCCAAATACGATTTCAAATGCTCACTTCTCTTAAGTGGGGATTTATAGCCGGTGAAGGGGCGGTGGATTAAAAATTGCTGAAAGGATAGGGGATTCTTGCTAAACTGGCCTAACAGGTTTCTTGCAGAAGGCAGGTCAATGGGATCGGATGTCACCTGGGGAAAAGTGGAGGATGAGGCATTTGATCAGATTTCGAGGGCGGGTGGGGATTCTCACCAAACTGACGTAGCAGGATTCTTACTAAAACTGGGCAGTGGAAACCCAAAGGCCGAGTTGAGAGAAGGTCTCCTAGGAACCTCAGTAAATTTCGGTCAAGGGGAGAGCCTTTGTCAGTGGCAGCCCCCAGAGCAGCACAAAACAAGCATAATCCCCCCTTCAAGCTTTAGCATGAAGACCCCACCAACTTGCAAGGAGTCTTGAGGAGGGAGAGGCCACACAGACTGCAGAAACAGAGACCTTTCCCCCAAAACTGTGACCCCCATTTCTCCTCACCACCTCCAGAGGCAGCAAATACGCCATCCCAGCTCCACCCCGTTCCCTTGGAGACTCTTCCAGGATCGCCACGGACACACTGGCGGCTCCATCCTCTGTGCCCCGCCGACATCACTTGGCACCATGTGTCAAGGTTAACGACCCACACGTCTGCCTCCCCCTCCTAGGCTGTGGGCTTCCTGCGGGCAGAGGCTGTGTCTGATTGTGGTGTGCCGCCCGAACCCAGCATCATGTCTGGTCCATAGGAGACCATGGCGATACGTCCATTGAATGAATGAACCAATGAACAATCGTGTCCAGAGGTTTTTAAACTTTTAGCTGAATAGTCTCTTTTTTTCCTTAAGTAGCTCACGTCAAGTCTCAATATGTAACACAGGAAAAGCAGGACTGCTCATGGGAGAATGAGTTGGGGGCACAGACCCCCATCTGCTCGGCCTCCCCTTCCATGGACATCACCCTTGAATGTCTCCAGGCAAACCCACAGCTTTGGGGAGCATCTGAAACAGCTGCTCTGGTTGTTCTGCACATTGGGAAACTGATGCCCATCCCAGGGAAGGGCCCTGAGTCAGAAAAGCGGCCAAGGCCAGGACCCAGGACCTGGCACCTTGCTGGACTGTCAGGTGCTTGTCTCACTGGCCCTAGCTGCCCGAGTCACCATTAAGAAGCTGTGAGGAGATGACATTAAAAGTCAGATGCTGAGGATTCAGATCCTAGCCCCACCACTAATGACCTGTGTGACTTTGGGCAAGTTCCTTTCCCTCTCTGGGCCTCAGTTGTTCCACAGAAAAGGATGGGGTGGAGGGCGAGTACTGTGGAGAACGATGCCTGACAAGCACTCAGCCCAGTTGTTATCATCGTCCTACTGCTGGACCCCAGCCCCACTTTCCAACCCTGACGGAGGGCCGCTTCGCACAGGAGGGGAAGAGGAAGGGGACAGCTGCTGGGTGTCGGGGAAGTCACATCCCCAGAGCTGGAGAGCCAGGCGGGAGTCACTGTGCCCTCCCCTGATGCCTGGCCGGTGGGTGCCGTGCCAAGGAGGACCCACAGGGGGCAGCGGAGGCAGAAGGATTTATTAGTTTGAGGAGGGGGAAATCTCTGCAGGTCGCCGCATCCAGGAGAGTCTGGGGTGAGGTGGGGGGCAGGCAGAACCCCTTAGCAGAAGAATCTCATCCCAACACCCAGACTTTCAGGAGAGGGTATGTGTGCGCGTGTGGAGGGGCACAGCCAGAGCCCTGGGCTCCCACAGGTAAGGGGCCGAGGCCTCTGCAGTCCCCACCGCCAGGGGGACTCCGGGTGCACCGTCCTGGATCCTCGCTTGCTTGGAAAGGCCTTTAGCTCAGAGAAGGGGGTCCGCCCAGGACAGTGAGGAGAAGGTGGTTTGTTAGCTGGGTTCTTGAGAGGGTCTCAGTGACTGGGCACGTCGGGTCAGGACACACAGGGGACCACAGCCATCACACACCATAGCCAGTAGGACAGCAGGAGATGAGCAGCGGAAAGGCCCCCTCCCACACACAGCGACAGGTGACCTAGCCAGCGGCCTCACCCTCAGTCCCCAAGGCTGATGTTCTAGACGCTGCGGTTTGGCGGAGCTCCGTCCAGCCCTGCTGTCTTTTTCATAGCTGTTTTCTCCACCCCCGCACCCCTGCTGGCCCCCACTCTTCTTGGCTGTCCCTTCCTCTCAGCCGGTGGTCCTCAGGGGCCCAGGGCAGGCCGAGCTTCCTGGCGGATGTTCTCGGTGTCCAGGTGGGTTGCAGCGCTGTCAGTGGGTCCTTGGGGTTGACACCAGATGAAGGCAGAAGGCGGGGTGAGGCAGGACACGCCGGTGGCTTGGAGGCCGCTGACCCTGAGGTCAAGAGGTGAGACGAGGAATGATAGGGGAGGGCGTACCTGGGGAAACAACAGTGCTGGGGCAGAGTCAGGAAAGCTGGCCCATCGAGGCCTGATGCTTCTCCTCTCCTGCCCGCAATCCCACAGGTCCCAATGGGAACCCGGGCCCCAAGGGGACCCTGCACCCCAAGGGACCCCTGTACCCCAAGGCTCTCTACCCGCTTCTCCTGCTGAGACTACTCTGGCCTGGATGTCTAGTCCTCAGCTGTCTCACCAATCTCCCACTTTCTCCCCTCCCATCCCTCTTCACATCCTGCCCCCTTCCTCCTGCCTTCTGGAATCTTCCCCATGGGCCTCCCGCCTGGACCTGGGCCCTCCTGCCTTTGTTTCAGTCTTCACCGAAGCAGGTCTCAGTCCTCGGTCTCCTCCCCATCGAGAGGGCTCCTGTCGCCAGCTGCCCAGGGAGGGAGGGTTCTGGTCCTTCCATCCCCTTGCCTGGCTGCCGCCCAGGGGGTCTTAGGGGCCCGGGCCTTGCTCCCCTCCCAAGTTTGTCAGGGACTCAGGGAGCAAGCAGTCAGGGCTCTCCTCAGAGCAGCTCCACGTTGCAGGGCAGGCCGTGGCCAGGCTGTGCCTCTGACATTAGTGGGTGGGCGGGGGAGGCAGGAGGACCCGAGTGATGGGGTCGTATTTGGGCGGGCCTCCATTTCCGTCCCCATGTACCTAGGGGAGTGCACGTGGGTTCTGCCAGTGCCTGGGAGCCTGCTCTGAGGCACTCTGGGGAACTGAGGCCAGGCTTCAAGGCTGGGATACTAAGCACCAAGGCTGTCCTGTGTGTGTAGGCCGGGACTTCCGCACTGCCTTGGGAAGGCCAGGATGGGGCCACCTGCTCTTTAATGGGGCTCTCGAGAGCTTCGAGGCCCTCAAAGCAGGGGTCACTCTAAGTCATCCTGTGGGAGCAGCCAAGGGGACCCCAGTACCCAGGCCTTATGAGCAGCACTCTGCCTGCCTGCCTGGGAACCTGGATCCTAGGATGTCCCAAGCTCTGGGCCAGTGTCGGCTGCCCTGGGTCTGGGTCTCTAAGACTGGGGACCCAGCCCTGATGGCCTGGCTGTGGAAGTCAAGCTCAGAGGCCCCCAGTCCCTCTCAGGCCTTGACTTCCAAATTCTGGAAAGGCCCCAACAGGCCACATGCTCCCTGCCGTGTCCAGGATGAAGCCACCCCCGGTGCTGGGCTGAGGGACCCTGGTGGCCACGGTCAGGGGCCAGGCCTTTCTGAGTCCTCTGAGAGCCAATCTCACTGGAGGGCTCCAAGGTGGAGGCAGCGGGGCAGCCTGGGGCTCCCGACCTGCCCCCGCCTCCACCTGCTCCATCCCTCTGGTCCCCGGAGCCAGAACAGCCTGCACCCTTTTCTCTGTCAGGCCCCGGGGGCACTAGGGAGGTGTGGGGGGCGCCGGGAAGCCGTCCTCGGGGGGCGGCTCGTAGACGCTGCAGTTGGGCGTGGGGCCCTGGCAGTAGATGTTGAGGTAGTTGCGATGCTGTTCGTTGTACTTCTGCTTCTGGAGGCACAGAACCACGCTCTTGTCACACTCGCACGTCTGCATGTCACACTCCGTCTGGTTGAACTTGCCTACGGGGAGCGGAGCGCATGGACTCGGAGGCTGCAGTCGGCCTGGGAAGGTGGCCCCGGGCCGGCAGCACCGGCCCCCCCCCCTCGGCGGGCCCACCCCGGGTCTGCAGCGTCTGCAGGCCGCGGCTCTGCGTTGCGACTCAGCCAGCTGCGTTCCCAGCCCTCCAGGTGCCCCTGGTGCGTGTTGAGCAGAGAACCACTGAAGCCCAACGTGACAACATCGTGGGACCGCTGGGGAAACTGAGCCCTGAGAAGGGGTAGGGTTTACCTAAGTCACCCGGGTAAACCCAAGGCACAGCCGGGACAGAAACTCGGGTGTCAGGAACTCCTCACCCCAGGCCAGTTACTGTCTACCATTCTAGGCCATCTCTCTTCAAGCACAGAATCACAGAACACTCCCCCAGGAAGGAGTTTGTGGTAAGGACAGAGTGAGAAAAACATTTGTAAAGAGCATAGCTCAGTGCCTTGCATGGAGCAAATGCTTAATATCTGGTAACTGCTTTTATTCTACTGGCCTTCAGAAAGCATCTACCCTGGCAGTTTGCAGCCTGAGATGGGCCTTAGAATCACCTGGCACGGCACAACCCCACCCCTAGAGCTTCAGATTCCGTAGGTCTGGGCGGGGCCTGATAATTGCGTTTCTAACAGTGGTGCTGATGCTGCAGGGTCAGGGAACACCCTTGGAGAACCACCCACTCGCCCAGTGATTTGCAAACTTTCAAACTTTCCATCAGCAGAATCCTCGCTCTTAAATGAACCTCTTTGCAAAAGACTAATGTATCAAACAGTTGAGAGAGAAGCCACTCGAGCTATCAAATACTTTAAAGAGCAAGGACCACTCAGGGACACCCACCCGTCACTTCTTGTAGCAGCTGACCTGATGCCCCCAGAAATCCCCAGAGCCCTCCGTGAAAACCGCTGCTTAGGTCAGTCCACTGTTTTGGGCGAGGAGGAAGATTCCTCTCCTTGAACTGCTTGATGAACCCCTCCTGAACTCCTCTCTCAAGCCGGCCCCTCCACCCACACTTGAACATATGAAGGGCACACAGCCTTGGGCTGCCAAGGCGCCCCAGATGTGCCCAGTTCCCCCTCCAGACTCTTTCCCAGAGAACAGGAGTCTTGAGTTTCTTTGCAAAGCTGGCCTTGCTTGGGAGCTGTTAGTGACGGACAACACAGAGCCTGGGTGAGACAGGGAGACAAAGGGAGGCCCGGCTGCCTGTGGGGCTGCGTCAGGGGGCACCTGCTGCCCCAGGGAAGTAGGGCAGGGCAAGGACACCTGGGCTGCCAGCTTGGCTCCTGCGCCCCTCAGGTGAGGAATGACTGACCATGGAGAGTCCACAGTAAAGGAGGGAGTCCCGCCAGGCCTGACTCCAGCACCTCAAACCCCTAGGGGTCCTAGGATGGGACCGCCGCACCTGGTGGCTCCCAATGACAGAACTAAAAGGGAACGGGTCTGCTCAGAGTCAAACTCCTCAATGTGCCCATGGGGAGACTGCAGCCAGGCGAGGAGACGCTGGCAGAACTGGGCTCCAACCCAGGTCTCCCACATCCCAGTCAGCATGACACAAAATCTCAGAATCGCTCAAGGATCTGATTAAAGACAGAGAGTCCTGGGCCCCACCCAGAACTGACCCACTGAACCCAGATCACTTCCTAAGCTCCCCAAAGCGTAAGCAGCTCTGGGACTAGGGAACCAGGGTGCCAACGCGGGCCTGGGGGTTCAGAGCGCATCAGGGAGGCGTGCCAGAGCCCAGCCAGGGGCGTCAGATTTAGTGAGCGAACAAACCCAAACAAGATGCCTGGCTAAATCTGAATTCCAGACGAGAAATGTTTCACTGTAAGCATATCCCAAATAGTGCGTGGGATCTACTTACGCTGATTCTTAATTCTATGCTAACATTTAATTTTTGGCATAAGTACATCCCATGCAATATTTAGGATATAATTATATGAAAACATTTTTCATTGTTTAGCTGAAATTCGAATTTCGCTGGGCATGCTGTATTTCACCCGGCAGCCCTGCGCACAGCCCCAGCGCAGGCTGGGTGGGCTGGCGGTCCGCGCCGTCCTTGGGGGTCGGGGCCTGGGGTGGGGGCAGTGGCGGGGGCGGGACTCACTGCAGATAATGTCGGTGTTGTTCTCGATGGTGTAGTCATAGTGGTCCACGTAGGTGTGGCAGCCCAGATCAAAGAGCTTCTGGTAGCAGCAGTCGTGGGCATGGCAGCACCTAGGGGCGGGAGAGGAGAGCACGCAGGTGTAGCCTGGCCCACCTCCCACTGGCAGTGACCCCTATCATCAGCATCTCTTCTAGTCCCTCATCAGTCAGACCTTCAGAGTGAGGCCCAGACAGGGCAGTTACTTGCCTGAGGCCACACAGCCAGGCAGAGCCAGGCCAGCGCCCCGGGTTCTTGCCCACAATCGTGCCTCTTTGTCCTATGCCCAGAGCTCCAGCTCCACCCCCATCCCCCCCCACCCCCCGATCGTGGCTGTAGCTGCGGTGGGGAGCGGGGCTTGTGGTCAGGGTGGGAGGCAGCGGCCTGGGTTAAGTCAGCGTAGGAGGAGACCAGCTGGATGCTGCTGGCCAGGGAGGGACAAGGGTCTGGAGGGTTAAGTGGGGACTGGGGGCATGGGGACTGGAAGCAAGTGTGGTGTGGCCACCTGTCCCCTGGTGGAGGGCAGGCAATTAGTCAACAAACATTTTTTAAGTCCCCGGTGATAGCAGACTTGGTGCTGGCTGCTTTGCAGGGAGAGAGGGGCGGGAGCTAAGCCATGGCTTCCGGAAGCTCACGGTCTGATGGAGGAAGCACAGGGCCCCAGAGCCTCCAGTCTGAGGGGGCAGAGGTCACGGCCCTTGCCTCTGTCAAGCACGAGCTGTGTGAGTGTTCTCACGTGTATTTAGGATTTAGGTCAAAGGTTCCCTCCAGTGAGAACGGAAGTTGAAATGCGTCCAAGACTGAGACCTTGGAGATGGACAAGAGAAAGTGTCCTAGACAGTTGAGAAGGACACAGTTCAAATGTCAGGCTTCTGGCCACTGACTCATTGATGAAGCCGCCTCCTTGGGGAAGGGCCCCCTCCCACCTCTCAGAGATGGAGGAAGTCTGACCTCCGCTGCCCCCGCCCGGTTCTGACAGCAGCCCAGACACCCTGGGACCTACCAGTCCACCTCGTCCACGGGCAGGCCGTGCCCCCCCAGCCCGCAGTAGCAGCCATAGCCCACGAAGGACAGGATGGCGTTCCTCCCGGTGATGGCTTCCACCATGGACTTGAGGTTTAATAGGCTGCTGTGGGTCTCAGGCAGGACTACGAGAGAGGACGAGAGAACAGAGGGGATGCTGTGAACTCCCTGCCCTGTGCGTGGCTGCTCCTGTCTGACTGGCTGCCTTCCCAACACCCCAGGGCGGGGGAAAAGGGGAAGGGAGACGGGGAACAGGAGAGAGAAGCAATCAACAAGCACCCTGTGCGGCGTACTCGTCCTTACGTTAAGCACCATGAACCCGAGAATATAATAATAGTTTTTCCTGAGGGCATCTTTGTGCCAAGCACTGTCCTGTGCCCCTTCTAGGCATTAAACTCATCAAGTGTTCCCCATAACCCTATGAGGTATGGAAATTAGCCCCATTTTACAGATGAGGAGACTGAGGCCCAGGGCAATAAGTAACATGCCCAAGAACACATTGTTGAAAAGCAGTGGAGGTGGAATTTGGACCCAGGCAGCGAGAGCCGCAGTACTTGGTACACCCTGAGGGGCCTGCAAATGCTACATGTTTCTCTGAACACAATTCTGGGCCCTTCTGGCCTGGTCTGGCTCCTCTGCTCCCCGTGGGGACTCAGCATCCTGGGGCCGGTGCAGAAAGAGTTATCCAGAGATAGCTGGGTGCTCTGCACAGCCAATGAACACACACACGCATGTGCACGTGCACACACACGCATGCACAGATGTCTTTCTTCTCCCTTGTCCTTGTCTCACAGGAAGCAGTAGTGCACCAACCCTTCCTCTGGCAGCAGAACCACAAAGTCAGTTTTCTGGCACCTGCCAGGCCTGCCCACCTCAGCAGCACACTCTGCCCTCCCCTGCATCCCTCCCTCCCTGGCTCTCGGATATGCTGGCTCACTGCTGAGTCGACACCAAATCTGGCGCGTAGGTCCCTATCTGGGTGAGGCCCCCAACACGGGCAGGAGGGCTGCTCTCTCTCCATTTTATGGATGAGCAAACTGAGGCTCAGAAAGGAAGGTTTGCTCAGGCCATACAGCCTGGAAGTGGCAGAGCCCAGACCTGAATGTGGGTTCGTATGCCCCAGGGCTGGGATGCCAGCCGCCACATGGTCTGGCTCCTGCCTGCCCCCGCTGCCGGGGGCTCCTCTAGCTGTGCCCAGGGCTGGGTGCCCTGCTCAGCACCCTGCCCCCTGCTCTCTCCCTACTCCCTACCCTGCCTGAAAGAGGGAAGGTACTAGGAGAGGGAGGAAGCCAAGAATTTCAGAAACCAGAGGCCAGATGGAATCCCAAAGGCCGCGATTACTTGCTTCTTGAGACGTGGTTGTCCAACGTCGCTAGTGATGACGGGAACTCACCACCTCCACATGCCTCACTGGGAAGAGCATAGACTTTGGAATCTGGCAGGTGTAGGCCCAGAACTAAAGTTCCCTGGGACTCTGTTTTCCCATCTGTAAAATGGGAGTAACAATCCCAGCCTCCAGAGGTCAGGCAGGCCAGTGCCCGGCTCGAGGCCCGGCACTCAGCAGCCCCTCGCTCCCCCCACAGCGCCCCCTCTCCAGGCTCGTGGGGAGGCTGGGCCAGGCCTGCCCTCCTCATCAGGGGGCTGAATTGGGGAGTCCTGCTCCTCCTGAGTCCTCCTGTCTTTTGGCTTCGAGAGTTTTATCATGACAGAGAATGAGCAGCATGTGAGAGCAGGAACGAGGAAGGAGCAGGGAGAAATGACAGATGAGTTTAAGAGGGTGGTTTAGGGCCTATGAAGGTCCACGTTGGGGTCCGGGGCAGGGAGAGAGAGGCTCCTGCATTCTGGGGGCCTGGCCTGTCTCCTGGGCCACACAAGGGAGACTCGGCTGCAATGGCTGTTGAAGAAAATTGGGAGAGGGGGGCCAAGAGGGGGTCCCCGGGAATGTTAGGTCTCCCCCAACCCCTTCCTCCTGCTCTGCGGGGTCCTTGATCCTGGAGTCAAGTGTGTGCCAAGCAGGCGCCGGGTCAGACAGACTCAGATTTGCAAACCAATTTCTCCATTAGTGCTGTGGGGCCGGGGGAAGGTTGTTTAACCTTTTCCACTTCAATTCCCAAATCTGAAGAACATCACGAAAGACATCCCTGCAGGGCACCAGGACACGTCACCCGCTGTGGGGTCCTGCCTCCTCAATCCCCCAGCCCAAAGGAAACCCTGCCCCGTCTCTCCACCCCCAGCCATGGAGGTGCTGGCCCTGGGGGGCAGCTTCCATCCCTGGGGCCCCCAACCATCAGCTCCCACACACAGGATGGACACACACTCACAATCTTACACTCACACACACATGCAAACACACAGCCACACATACTTCATGCACCAACGCACATCTCACACACACATTCATCCTTGCCAACCTCACATGTGTAGTTGCTGATACTCACACAACTGACACATCACACACACACCCTCACAGGCCTCACACTCACAGGCCCACACCGGTGCATATTCCCAGTCTTACACACCACAGACGCACTCACACACCTGCCACACCCAGAGTGGCCACGTCCACGTTCACACTCCGAGCGGAAGAGACCAAACCTGCGTTCACTCAGGCTCTGCTCCCCTCACCACCATGGTCTGGGCCGAACCCAAGAGGTTATTTTCTAAATAACAGGTCACTTTGCCCGAATTCAACCAACAGTTTCTCATGTCTGGCCACATTTGGCCTTATTTTATTTCTGGCATTTTTTTCCTTTGCCTCAAGCCTGGCGGTGTGCAGGAGACGCTAAACAAGTGGACCGAGCGCCAGTGGCACGTCCACCTTCCACTTACATGGGGCACCTGCCACCAGGGTGCCAGAGTGTGTGTCAGAAGCCTCACCTGTCCTGGGAGCACCACCCCCAGGAAAGAAGTCCCCAGACCCCTCCCCCCGTCGTCTCCCAGGACACTCACACCCGAGACAGCACTACACACACGCGTGTGCCCATGTGTGCGTCCTACATTCATATACGCAGGTAGAGATACACACGCCGGGATGAGCACACTCACACACCTTCCTGATGTGCATTACACCCCTAGACATCACTGCGTGCTCAGACACACCCACACACACGTACTTATACGCGGATATCCGCATGCAAGCTCACTAGCTCCCACCTGCACGCACACACATACACAAACACGCACTCCTATGTACACACAACCCCCCCACCCCGTGTCGCCGGGTGCCCCGATGCCCAGCCAACACCACCGCTTTGGGATGCTTGCTCAGCTGTGGGCCCTGCCCCCTTGAGGCTCGTAAATTATAAATGCTTACCTACTGCCCTGGGGTCCTGGGCGTGCTTACAGGTGGCTGGAGGAGTAAACAGCCCCAAAGAGGGGAGGAAGCAGGCAGGGGCTGAGCCAGGAAGCAGAGGCCCAGGGGGAGGAAAGGCAGGCCAAGGTCTCAGGGCCCGGGGGTGGGGGCGGAGGAGGAGTTTCCCAGAGCCTTCACTCACCGCTGCTGGCCAGGAGGACGATGGTGATGAACTTCAGCCCCAGGCGAGATCTGAAAGAGGAAGACATCCTGGGGCTGAGCCCATCCCTTCCACCTGTGTGCAGTTCCAGGCCTGCTGCTCCTCCCCACCCCAGGCCTCATGACAGGCGCAGTCAGTGTCATCAACGCTGTCCCTTGCTGCCCCAGTTCCTGCTACCCCTGTCCTGTGATTAGCTCCTCCAGGAAGATCTGGGCACCTCTCGCCTGCCTGCAGCTCTGGGAGGAATAGCCCCCAGGATGGCAGAGCCAGGAGGCAGCGGGAGCCTCCTTCCCTCCCACCCTGAGCAGGATTCAGCTTCCAAGACCAGGAGCTCCCTATCTCGTGGCATTAGGCCACTGTCACAGATTCGAACAACCCCCTTCCATACACTCACGGGGGAGTCACAGGACCCAACCTGGAGGCTGGCTCTTGCACCCAGAGACAAGAGACCTGGGTCCCTGGCTTCTAGTTGCAGCTTTAGTTCCAAAATACCGTGGGACCATCGATAGATCCCTTAGCCTCTCTGCGCCTCAAGTGCCTATAAGGACTGGCTAGATGACCCCAGGGCCCTTCTAGTGCTGAAAATATGACATATCTCAGCCATTATCGGAGACTCAGAGCTCTCCTTTCTGGAGAAATGGATTCTAGGAACCAGTTGCCCACCCCCATCCCTGCTCCTCTCCACGGAGGGTTCCATCCTGGGGAAGCAATCACATACCTGGAGGTTCTCGAAGGAGAAGCGGCCCCGAGGCTTGGGCCCCTCCACCCTGAGGGGTGTCTAACCAGCACCTTCTTCCTGAACCCTTTGGGGTTGGCCTGAGCCCCATCTGCCATGTTCTGGTTTCTGGGGGGCCAGAGACATAGGGCTTGCAAGGTCCTCGATCCGCTCCGAAGGCGCTGGGGAGCACGCCCCAGCTTCTCGTTGCTGCGCAGGCTGGCAGGTTAGTACTGGGGCAATGCCCCTGGGCAGGAGGCAGGTGACACATGGCCTAGAAAAAGGAGGCTCCACCTCCTCCTACCCACCGCCGCCCTGCCCACAGCTGCCAGGTAATGTCCCACGCTGCTGGGGTGACTATAGGGGGTGGGGGTTGATGCATCTGACAGGGAGCTGCCCCCCCCCCCACGCATCTCTCTCTTCCCATCTGAAAAGGATGTCAAAGAAAAAATTATTCAATGAAACTTGTTGAAGTCCAGCAAGGCAGACTTTATTCAAAGGGAAGGGCCATTGGATAGGTGTAGGGACCACTACAATGGGGGAGAGAGACAGGACTCAACTCCAAGTGCAACAAAGAAAAGTGGGAATGTAGAGTTGAGGTGCGGGTAAGGGTCAATGGACGGGAGATTACTAAGAGGACAAGGGGTGGATTTGGGCTAAACCCACCTAACTGGATTCTTGCCGAAGGCAGGCCAGGGTGATCAGACATCACCTGGGGAGGGTGGGGGGGTGAGGGAGGCTGGCCAAATTGACTTAGCAGGATTCTTGCTAAAACTGGGCAACGGGAGCCCAGAAGTGGCCTAGTAGAGAAAGGGTTCAGGGAGCCCAAGCAGGGTGGGGAGGCCCTGCCTGGGGATGTGCGCCTGTCTGTAAGGCATTTCTCCACGTCTGAAAGGGCTGTAGTCCAGAATCTGCAGAGAACTCTCCACCCACACCTGCAAGCTGTTGGTGCCCACATGTGGCAAAGACTGGAGGGGCACAGACACATGCATCTGGCAGGAAGCCCCCCACGCACACGTGGCAGGGCGAGCCTGCGGGATCTGGAGCAGGGCTACTCCGCCCCAGCGACACTGTCATGTGGCCTCTCTGGTGGGGGCCGTCCTAGGCAGCCTAGGGGGTGGGCAGCATCCCTCACCTCCACCACTGGACCTGGTGCTTCTCCTTGCTCTCCTTGCGCTTTTTGCTCTTCCTCCCTCTCTACCCCCCAAATAATGCCTCCAGACATCGCCAAATGTGCCCTGGAGGGACGGGCACAGTCACCTCTGGTTGAGATCCTGGTGACCCGGGGGTTGATGCCATTTGTCTCTTGTTGGGGGTGGTGTGTGCGGGAAAGATGGGGCTGGGGAGAAGCTGACGGGGCTGGAGTCCTGGGAGCCCCTGGTGGTTTGGGCAGTTGCATGGATAGGGGCTCCAATCCCAGCACCCCAAATTCCTGACTGTGAGATCCCAGCCAGATAGCTTCCTTCCCTGGCCTCTGTGTCCTCAGCTGTAGGGCGGGTATAACTGGGCATCACTGAGTAAGAAAAATGCTCACAGATAATAACAGATAACAGGTGTTGTGGGCTGTGGGGCAGGTGCTCAGTTAAAGACCTGTTTGTTACCAAGCGGAGGCCTTTCTTCAGCCTTGAGGTGAACTGAAATGGTGGGAGGGGAACAAGGGGGCGGGGAGAGAAGAGCACTATTGGAGATGAAAACTCCAAATCACCTACCACCTTCACATTGGCCCTTCTCTCCCAATGTCCTCAAACTTGCTGACAAGGGACAGGAGAGATGCCATTCCACTCCCTGCTTCGAGGGGCATCCCTTCCTACCCCTAGCTTTTCCAGCTTCCACTTCTGGCTGGACCAAATCAGCTGGCTGGCCAATCCCACGTGTCGATGTCCCCTCCTCCCAGTTCCCACTGTCCCCCTGCCAAGCTTCTTCTCTGTGGGTCCAGGCCCTTCTCTTTCCCCAGAAGTTATCCTAGAAAAGCCCCACTGCATCCAGCACACATCCCTTCGTGGACGGTGTTGATTGCCACTTGCTTATTCAGTCCTTTGTAGGCACCTGCACGTGTTTTGGCTTGTGGGTCTTGACACTGCACTCAGACCAGGGGTTTCAGAGAACAGAGGGACTACAGTGTCTTCCAAAAAAGCCAGGGGTTCCCGATGGGACAGGGGCTGCATCTGCTCCATCAGACTGGGAGCTCCCTGAGAACGGAGGGTGGTGATGTGAGGATAAGGCTGGTCTCTGCCTTCACTTGCCTGCACAAAGCTTGGCTTCGGTTCTAGCTTCGATTTTTGCATAGTCTCTTAATGACATCACTCACTCCAAAGGAGGAAGAACCAAGAAGTAAGGCCCAGTCCAGTCCACATACTGAAGATATAGCCACCAAGATGCAGGTAACCAGGAGCCCCTTAGATCTGTGCCCCGGGGACCTTGGCTGGGGCAGTGGGCCAGAGGTGGGGGGTGGGGGAGGGGAGCGGGGCTCCAAGAGCCTCTGAACAGCCCTGTGCCATTTTCTCGGCACACGTTCCTACCGGCTGCGCTGGTTCGGCTGGTCCCTTGAGAGGAGGATGAGTACTTCCTTCCGCCCTCCCACCCCCAACACACAAGCACAGGGTGCTCAATATCAAAAGTCAATAATAAACTGGTCGACCCAGTAATTCCACTTCTGGGACCGTAAACCAAGATGCCAACCTGAGTTGTTCCCACAGACAGATGAAAATGGATAATGACTGAGGCATTCTTTATGCGCACACCCCCACCAAAATCAGAAGCACCTTAGGCTGGGGAATTAGTTAAGCAAATTATTAACCATCCATCCATAATTATATTTTAAAAAAACTGATGACACAAAAACAAAAACCTTAGATATTAATGGTAATAGCAATTTTGTTAAAGAAAAGAAAAGGAGGAGGTGGTGGTGAGGGATTGGTGTGTACATGTATGAAAATTATCTGGAGGGACATACAGCAAAACATTAGCAATTGTTGTTTTTAGAATAACTCGTGGTTTCATTTTCTTATTTGTAGGGGTTTTGGTTTTTTTTTTTTTTGGTATTAAAAATTGAATGTAAGGCAATGCATTCAACAACTAAAATGGAATGGTCAATTTCCTTGAAAGACACAGACTCACTCAACTGGAAATAGCCCTTATATCTATTGAACAAATTGAACATGAACTTTAAAACATTTTCATACATAAACACCAGGTTAGATGACTTCAAGGGTGAATGCAGTTGAACACTTAAGGAGTGAACAATACCAGCTGTATCAGGCTGCTAGGGCTGTCATAACCACGTACCACAGACCACGTAGCTTACATAACAGAAATTCATCTTCTTACGAGGCTAGAAGTCCAAGACCGAAGTGCTGGCAAAGCTGGTTTCCTCCTGAGGCCTCTCTACTTGGCTTGCAGACGGCTGCCTTCTTGCTGTGTTTTCTTCTGGTCTTTCCTCTGTGCGTGCACATCCCTCCCGTCTCTTTTTGTGTCCAAGTTATATCAGCTTCAACGTATAAAGTTTGCAGGGACACAGTTCAGCTTGTAACACCAATTACACATAAATTCCTCCAGAAGATTAAAGTGGAGGAAATTCTTCCCAAATCAAACTATTAAGCCACTGTGATTCTGATACCAAAACCAGCTAAAGACATTACAAGAAAACTACAGACTAATATCCCTCATGAACACAGATATAAAAATCTTTAATAAAATTTTAGCAGACAGAGTCCAACAAGATATAAAAAGGAAAATGCCTTGGGATCAAGTGGGGTTTATCCCTCAGATGAAAGTTCGGTTTTACATTAAAAATCAATCATTGTAACACACCGTATTAACAGACTAAAGAAGAAAAGCCATATAGCCATCTTAATAAATGCAAAAAACAAACCCCATTCATTTGACAAAATCGGACATCTGTCCCTGATTTTTAAAAAACCAAAAAGCTGCCAGCAAACTGAGATGGAAAGAAACTTTCTCGGCTTGAGAAAGGGCATCTACAAAAACAAACAAGCAAGCAAACCTCCAGCTAATATCACACTTGGTGGGGAAAGGCTGATTACCTTTCTGCCTAAGACTGGGAACAAGACAACAATATCCACTCTCACCACTTCTACTCAACATCGTAGTGGTGGTTTTAGCCAGTTTAATAAGGCAAGAAAAGAAATGAAAGGCATTCAGTTTGGAAAGAAAGAAGTAAGATTCTATTGACATAAACATGAATAGTCCATGTTAAAAAAAAATCCTGTAGAACCTACCAAAAAGCTGCTGGAACTAATAACTGAGTTTAGCAGCAAGGTTGCAGGATATAAGGTGAAAACACAATAAAACTAATTGTATTTCTATTTACTAGCAGTGAACAACTGGAAAATGAAATCGAAAAAATGTGTTTACAAAACGTTTCATATTTCCAAAATATGAAATATTTTGGGATAAATCTGATAAAATATATAGAAGGCTTGTACATTGAAAGCTATAAAACAATGCTCAGATAAATCAAGAAATACTAAGATAAATACAGGAACATACTGCCTATGAGTCAGAAGGCTGAATGTTGTTAAGATATCAATTCTCCCCATTTGCTCCATAGAGCAATGCCCTCTCCATCAAAATCCGAATAGACTTTTCTTGTTGAAATTGACAAGCTGATCCTAAAATTCATATGAAAACGAAAAAGACCTAGAATATCAAATCAACTTGGAAAAGAAGAACAAAGTTGCAGGATGTACACTCCTTGATTTTAAGGCTTGTAAAGTTGCTTTAAACAAGACAGTGTGAGTTGGTATAAAGACAGACAGATCAGTGGCACAGAATAGATGATCCAGAATTAGAACTACATATTTATGGAAACTTTATTATTGACAAAGTTGCAAAGGCAAGTCCATGGAAGAAGAATAGATCCTCAACAATGGTGCTAGAACAATTGACTATCAGTGTGACAAGAAAGAGAGAGAGACAGAGAGAGCACGCAAGGAAGGAAAGAAGGAAGGAAGAAGAAAAGAAAAGATAAAAGAATTTTCATCCACACCTCTCACCATATTCAAAAATTAGTCAGAGTGGATCTTAGTTCAACAAAGGTGCCAAGACAATTAAATAGGGAGAGACGTCTTCAAAAAGTGATTCTGAGGCAACTGGGTATCTACATTCAAAAGAATGAAATTGGTTCCCTTCCCCACACAATACACAAAAGTTAACTTGAAATGGATGATAAGTTTAACAGTAAGGGTTATAAAACTCTTAGAAGAAAACATAGGAGTAGATCTTTGATCTTGCTTTAAGAGATGGTTTCCTAGATAATACAACGAAAGCACAGATGACCAAAAAAAGATAAGCTGAACTTCATCAAAATTAAAAATTTTTGTGCTGCAAACTATATCAACAAGAAAGTAAAAAGGCAGTCCACAGAATAGGCGAAAATATGTTCAGATCATATGTCTGCTAAGGGACTTGTGTCCAGAATATATAAAGAACTTTTATAAGTTAACAATAAAGATAACACAATTTAAAAATTGGCAAATGTCTGCTCATATGAACAGACATTTCTCCAAAGAAGATAAACAAATGACCAATAAGCACATAAAATAGTGTTCAACCTCACTAGTCATTAAGGAAACACAAATCAAAACCCTAATGAGGTACCACTTCACACCCATTAGAATAGCTATATATTTAAAAAAAAAAAAGACAATTGATAACAAGGGTTGGTGAGGATGTGGAGAAATCAGAAACCTCATATATTGTTTTGGGGAATGTAAAATGGTGCAGCCACTTTGGAAAACAGTTTGGAAGACAGTTTCTCAAAGTGTTTAACATGGAGTTACCATATAGGACCCAGCAATTCCGCTCCTAGGTATGTACCCAAGAGAAATGCAAACATGCATCTGTACAAAAATGTGCACACACGTGGTCATAACAGCATTATTTATAATAACCAAAAAAGCAGGAAAAAAACCCAAATGTCCATCAGTTGATGAATGAAAGGTGGTACATATATATATATAATGGAATAATATTCAACAGTTAAAAGGAATAAAATATTGATACATGCTGTAACATGAATGAACCTCAGTAACATTAGGTGAAAGGAGTCAGTCACAAAGACCACATATGTGATTTCATTTATATAAAATTCCAAAATAGGAGTTGCCTAAGTCTACAGAGACAGAACGTAGATTAGCAGTTGCCCAGGGCCTGGGGGAGGGGGTGGGTGTGCCAGAGGGGAGTAACAGCTAACAGATAGGGTTTCTTCGGGGGATGCTGAAGATGTTCTAAAATCTGATTGTGATGATGGTTGTGTAACTGTGAATATAAAACAAAAATCAAATTACACACTTGAAATGAATGAATGGTATGGTATGAAAATTACATTTCAGTAGTTATTTTTTAATAAATCATATTTCTCAGCTTTAACAAGGATGGAAATTTCAACACAGGCCGTAGGGATGGACCTTGAGGACATTATGGTAAGTAAAATAAGTAAGTTGTCAGAGGATGAATACTGTATGATTCCATTCATATGAGGTGCTTAGAGTAGTCAAATTCATAGAGACAGAATGTAGAACGGTGGTCTCCAGTGAGGGGATGGGGAGACAGGGACTGTTTAGTCGGTTCTAGTTTTGCAAGAGGGAAGGGCTTCTGTGAATGGATGGGGATGATGGTTGCACAACAGTGTGAATGTACTTAATGACACTAAATTGTATACACTCAAAAATAGTTTAAGTGTTGGGTTATGTACAATTTTACCCAAATTTTAAAATACATATATTAAAAAATGGATCATAGACCAAGATGTAAAACTCATGTTTATGAAATTTCTAGAAGAAAACATAGCAGAAAAATATTTGTGACCTTGGATTAGGCAGACTTCTTAGGACAACACCAAAAGCACATGGAATATGGAAGAGGGAAAAACCCATAATAAATTGGACTTCATGAAAATTAAACGTCTGCTTTTTAAAACACTCTGCCAAGATAATAGAAAGACAAATCACAGACCAGAAGAAAATATTTACCAATCACACATCTGGATAAAGGACTTGTATCCAGAATATATAAAGAACTCGCAAAACTCAGTAATAAGAAAACAAACCACCCAATTTTTTATAAGTGAGCAAAAGATTTGAACAGAATCTTCACTAAAGAAAATATAGATGGACAAATTAGCATATAGAAAAGGTGCTCTGAATCGTTAGTTGTTAGGGAAATGAAAATTAATACCACATGAGATTTTACAAGAATGCCTGAAATAAAAAGGCTGACCATATCAAATTTTGTGTAATTGTACCTCAATAAAGTTGACTTTAAAAGAAACCAAAAATTCACATTTCTTCTATATAGCACAGGGAACTATATTCAGTATCTTGTAATAACCTTTAATGAAAAAGAATATGAAAAAGAATAGGAAAATGAATATATGTATAAATGTGCATGACTAGGACATTAGGCTGTACACTAGAAACTGACACATTGTAACTGACTATACTTCAATAAAATCAATAAATAAAAGAAACAAAAAATTAAGAAACACGTTATTGCTTCTACATTTATAGCAAAAATGTTTTATATATACAAGCGTATATAATGACTATTTGACCAAATAATTCCTAATCATTAAGCAGGGGACTCCAGAGGAGGGGGACATCCAAGGACATTATTCCCATCTTACGGAGGTGGAAACTGAGGCAGCAAGCTGGGAAGCCAGGTGGCTCCGCCTTGTGAGTCAGTGGTGGCCAGACTATAAGCAGTGACCTGAGGACCAGGCCAGCCCTTCAGACCAGGTCTCTGTGCTGCAGGCAAGGTGTGTGTGGACTTTGAGGGGAGGGGAAGGGGACCAAGCAGAAGAAAGAGGGCCATAACTAACGGCTGCTCACCTCCTCCAGGAAGCCTGCCTCTACATCCATTATTATCACTGGACTCTCTTAACACCTGTATTAATCAAAACACCACAGAGTTGGGGGCTTAAACAGCAGAGTTTTATTTTCTCACAGTTCTAGAAGCTGGAAGTCAGAGATCAAGGGGTCAGCAGGGTTGGTTCCTTCTGAAGCCTTTCTCCCTGGCCTGCAGATGGCCGTCTTCTCCCTGTGCCTTCACGTGGTCTGTCTCTCTGTACCTGTCTGTGTTCCAATCTCCTCTTCTTATAACGACACAAGTCATGTTAGATTAGGACCCATCCGCAAGACCTCATTTTAACTCAGTTATCTCTTTAAAGATCCTATCTGCAAATAGGTACTGGGGCCTAGGACTTCAACATATGAATCTGTGGGGGGTGGGGCGGACACAGTTCAGCCCATAACCCCACCTGTCGTCCACCTTGTCCCTATGGCCCATGGCTACGGCCCACTGGAAAAGAATCAGACTTGAGAGTGAGGCGGCTGGGACTGGTCAGTGCTCTGCTTGAGAAGTGACTTTGGCCCTTTGGTGCCCCACTAACCCCATCTGCAAATGGGACAAGTAATACCAGACAAACTGTGAGATCAGAGCCTTGTGCAAGGAAGGCATTGCTGTTCCTTATGGAGTTAATGGGGTATCCCCTGGGGCTACCCTTCTACCAGGTCTCAAGAGGCTGTGGGCCCCTCTAGCCTCTTGTCTGGCCCACATAAGTCAGCACCTCTGTAAACCCCCCAAAATAAAATCTTGCTGTTATTTTGGGGAGTCTCTGGAGGAGCCTTGGGAGCCCTCGGCTCTGTTCCCTTCCCCCGTCCCCACCTCCACAGCTGTTCATGAAGGCCTCAGCACCCAGTGGGGTCTCCCTACCCTCCAGCCTCAGAGCCACACTGAGCTCTGCACAGAGGAGAGGGCACACCCTCAGGCCCATCCCATACCATGGATTCACCCCTCTGTCCCCCATGCACTGCAGAGCCCCACCCACTAACCACGGGCTGTGCCTGGAGCATCTCCAGGTCTCACTCCACATGACTCAGGCCAAAGCCAGACAAATATCTTGGTGTCCACAGTCATCCCGGCATTCTGACTCCTCAGGAAGATCAACCCATCCCCACTGCAAATTAACTTACGCAAATTGGTGTGAAGCCCTCACCCACACCAACTAGACGAGCCACTGGGGATCTACACAGTCCAGGTTCCAACCAGCTGAAAAGTGTCTGGTCTCTCCCGGGACACGGTAAGTTCCTGGCAGGCCGGGACTTGTCTCACTCCGTCCTCTCTGCACCCACGCAACGCGCTGGGTCTGCCCGGGGGCTAGGGAATAGTGGGTGTTCAGGAAATGCCGGTCACATGGACTCATTTGCCTGGTGCCTATGGGGTTTCCTGGACATGTGGTCTTTGTCCTCCATAAACTAATACTAACAACAACAACTGCCATTACTGAGCACTTCCTGTGTGCAAGCAAAGCACTGTCTGTGCCCCATGTCTTGGAATCTTTACAAGAACTCAGATAGCTGGGCATTCTCATTTTTCTTCACCCCACTTAACAGATGAGAAAACAGAGGGGGAGTCACAATCCACATTGTGAATCTGACCCCTAAGCTTTCTTCTGAACATCTAGGCTCTGCTGCTTTCCAGCCTGATGTGGCCTTGAGGAAGGCAGCGGGGGACCGAGCCAAGTCTGAAACCCAGATGAACCTTCAAGCAATGACCATCTTGACGCTTCTGGGTGTGGAGATTTTGAGTTATTTTGAAAGTACACTCTGTGGCCCCTTGTCGGCTTGCGTCACTCCAAAGGAACTGAGAGGTCAAATTGGAAATCCCCTGCTACGTGAAACCAACTCTTATCATTTAGAAATAAGAGTCTCTAGGTCCAAGGTGTGAGGGGAGGTCAGAACTTCAGATTCCTTTTTCCTGGGAGGAGGAGTCACTAGATGCCATGAGTGACTAACCACCTACTGTGTGTCAATCACTCTACCTGTAGTCATGACAACAAGCAGGGGATGTATGATTGGTCCCATTTTCAGGTGGGAAGCCTGACGTTCAGAGAGACTAAGTAATGTAATCAATGTAATGTTAATAAGCTAGAATTCGAAGCCAGATTTGTCTGACATCAAAGTAGAAATTTCTTTCTAGTACACAACCTCAGATGTTCATAATCTAGAAGGATATCATCATCTAGAAAGACACTGGATCATCTAGAAGGATAGTGGATCGCCCAGAAGGATATCGGATCACCTAGAAGGATAGTGAATTTCCCAGAAGGATAGTGGATCGCCTAGAAGGACATCTGATCATCTAGAAGGCTAGCTGAAATACTTCAGAAAGTACTGACGTTTGAGTCCATTTGTTTTTCTCATCATCATCCTCATTATCATTTGTTATTACTTAAATTTAAGGATGCATGATATATAGAGAGAGGAAAACACACAAATCAAAAGTGAACTGCTGGATGAATTTGCACAATGTGAACACACCGATGTAACCAATATCCAAAGACAGAACATCATTAGCACCTCCAACGCCCGCTTAGTAACCCCTCCAGTCACCACGCCCCTCAATGGGTAGCTGCTGTCCTGACTTGTAAAAGCACAAATTAGCTTGACTGTTTGGGAGGTCACATAAATCTCTCTTACAACCTGTATGCTTTTGTATCCAGCTTTTTTCATTCTGCATTATGTTTGTGAGACTTTTCCTTGTTGTTGTATGTAGCTGCGGTTTCTTGATGTGGTGTTACTGAAACAGAGCAAGACCCTAGGGGGCTTTCTCCCAGGACAGACCCCCCCACTGCCCGCTGTGTCCTCCATCTGCCTCCTGTCTGTAGAAAAACTGTAGTCAAAGAATAAGTTTAATCAGAGAAATAAGAAAATACAGAAACAAATGGAAACAGTCAGGCAAAATAAAATAATAATAATAATTAAGCAAAGCCATGATTCCTCCTCAAGGGCTGCAGCTAGTATTCTGAGCCATATCCTTGGAGCTGTTTTGTAGATACTGAAACCCCCACCGGGTGGAAGAAGTTAACTCCACGATGACCAGACTGTAGCCATGACATAAGCTGCCACAATTCTGAGCACTGGCCTCAAAGAAATGGGAACAGACTGATCCTGGAGTTGAAAGTTAACTGTACTTAAAACAGTCACGATGATGCTGATCAGACCACCGCATGACCAAGTGCAGGATGACTGTCAGAGCTGACTGTGCTGTTCTGCACGCAGCCCCCTCCCTCTGCCTGTACATCCCTGAAACTCCCTTTGAAAGCTCTTGCCCACTGATTGTCGGTGGCAGGGATGGGGGGAGGCGGACAGAGAGTTGGCTTTCGGTTAGGAGTCTGCCCTAATCCCACCCCCTCCCCCTTCTCCTCCCCCATCCCTTCGGAAGATGCCAGCCTCCGGAATAAAGTGAACTTTCCTTTCTAACAACATGTGCCTCTTTTTGTACTGGCTTTCAAGTGGCGAGCAGCTGGACCTGCATTTTGGTAACATTATCCCAGAGTAGCTTCACCACCATTTACATTCTCAGTAGACAGACACTGGGTGTTTTCCAGTTGTTTAATCCATCTGCTTTAGTTCTGCCTTGGTGCAGCTGGAGAAAAGTGGGTCACTCTCCCACAAAGGTATCTCAAATCTCTCCCTCCCACTTCTCCCTCTGCCAGAGCGGATCAGAGATGCAGCTCAGAAGACCCAGAGGAAACCTAGCTTCTTTAAATTTCCTCTTATCCTGCAAACCTTCAGTCATTCTGAGCTGTGTCGCTAATCCCCTCTGGTAGGTTTCATCGTGGATGGAATCCAGGCAATGGGACCACTTGGTACATGGGGCTTTACAGGGAGGGATGTGTCGAGGGGAGGACTCTGGCCACTGGCTGAGAAGACTGCTCTCACCCCATGGGGGTGTCTCCTGGGAGGTAAGGGGCAGTGAGGCTGGGGGCAGCAGGCTCCAAGCTCTGCCAGCTCTTCTCATTTCCACCTCCATCTATATTAGGAAGGCAAGAAAGTACCGCAGAGCCCCTGGGTAGCAATGACTCATCTGAAAAATGGGGATTAGGGCAGTACCTACTCACATTTACTATTTGTGAACCACTTAGAACAGTGCCCAGAACATAGTAAGGGCAGCTCTGGCAGACCTATATACTAACCCACATTCTGACATGTGTCTGCTGTGTGACCTTGGGCAAGTTTCTAACCTCTCTGAGCCCCAGTAGATGGTAACTATTCTTCATAGAATTTGCACTGCAGCATCTAAGCCCTTTCCTGCTCCTTTGTGTCCACAACTGGAGATCTTGATGGAATGCGGCCTAACAGTGTCACCAAGTGTCTTTCCCGTTGTTTCAAGGGACATGAAAACACAGACTTGCTGACAAATCTCAAGAATTGATGAGGCCCAACTATTATATGTTGTTGATGGAACCAGAAGCAAGGGGGTTTCTAAATTCCTACTAACTTTAGAAAAAGGAAGTCTCCTAAGAATTCTTCCATCTTCTGATTCAGCAATTTCACTTCTGGAAATCTACTCTGAAGAAATCCTCCTTTTAAAAATAGACAAAGGTTTATCGTCATCGTGCTATCAACCACAATGAACAATGGTGACCTAAAATTCATAATTAGAGAAAAATCAATCAGTAGAAACAGATCTAGAAATGACCTGAATGATAGAAATAGTAAAGATACCAAGACAGTCATTATGACTATATTCTATATGTTTAAGAAGACAGAGGAAAGTTGAATGTGTTAATTAGAAAAATAGACATTAAAAAAAAAAAGGTCAAATTTCTAGAGAGAAAAAAATACATGGAGATGATAGAGTAGATAGGATTGATACAGGAAAAAAATGTGGGGCGAGAGGATGGCTGTGCCCCAGGTCTCAGCTGAGTGTCTGGGATGCACCCCACCAAGTGTGGGTCCTTGGCTTCACACAGGAAAGAATTCAAGAGTGAGCCACAGCTGAGTAAAGGTAGATTTATTTACAGAGATGCACACTCTCATAGACAGAGTGCAGGCCGTCTCAGAAGGCAAGAGAAAGGCCACAATGTGTGAAGGTTGGGTGCTCAGTTTAAAGTAAAATTATATACATAGGCCATAGACAGAGTGTGGTCTGTCTTACTCAGAAGGGAGAGTGGCCATGAGATGTGGGGGCTGTTAGTTTTTATGGGCTCGGTTATTTCATATGCTACCAAATGGGAGGATTATTCCAACTACTTTGGGGAAGGGGCTGGGATTCCCAGGAATTGGGCACCGCCCACTTTTTGACCTTCTATGGTTAGCGTCGGAACTGTCATGGTGCCTGTGGGTGTGTTACTTACTGTGTTAATATATTACAATGAGCGTATAATGAAGCTCAAGGTCTACTGGAAGTCAAATCTCCTGCCATCTTGGGCCTCAAGGTCTGTTGGGAGTTGAATCTCCTGCCATCTTGGTGTTAATTGCTGTGTCATTCTTTGGAATGGCCATGCCCTGCCCCCTTCCTTCCTGTCTCAGGATGAACAACAGATTAGACAATGCAAAAGAAGAGATTAGTTATTTGTTCTGTTTATTATAAGCTGTGATGATACAGATGAAATGATGATGGTGATGGGAGGAACCATAGATAACATTTATTGATCTCTGCTACAGACTAAGCTCTATTCACATATCATCTCATTATTAATCCTCATAACAAGTCTATGAAGTAGGTGTTATTGTAACTGAGCAGGACCCTATGGGGCTTTCCTGGGACAGATCTCCTCATGACCTCTGCCTGCCTCTTGTTTGTAGAAAAACTTTTAACTTCCTTGGCCTTTCCCAAATTCCAAAGAATACACTGAATCAGAGAAGTGAGAAAAGGCAAAAATAAAGGAAAACAGCCAAGCAAGACAAAATAATCACAGTTTAGCCATGAAACAAAGTCAAGGACCTTTAGTTCCTCCTCAAGGGCTGTAGATAATATTCCGAGCCAAATCCTTTGAGCTGTTTTGCAGATATCGAAATCACCAAGTGGAAGAAGTTAACTGTAAGCTTCCCACAAGCACGTAGACACCAGACAAATTGGAACCATAAGGTTGGTGATGTTGACTCCTGATGACCTCACCACCAACCAGTCAGAAGAATGCCCATGAGCTGATCACACACCATGCAACCCCCTCTCCCACACCCTGTCTTTAAAAACCTTTCCCTGAAAGCCATGGGGGAATTCAGGCCTTTTGAGCACTAGCTGCCTGGGCTCCTTGCTTGGTGCCCTGAAATAAATGCTGTACTTTCCTTCACCACAACCCGGTGTCAGTAGACTGGCTTTACTGCAAGCGGGCCAGCGGACCCCAGGTTGGTTCGGTAACACTATCGTCACCTCATTTCACACAGGAGGGAGCAGAGGGCATGGAGCTGAGCAGCTTTTTCCTGGTGAAGCTGCTGGAACGCTGGGGTGGCACACTGGGTTTGAGTTCCTCCTCCTGGCCTCTCCATCTCCACGTGATGCTACATAACTCTATTGCAGTCACCATGATGGCATTGTCTCCGTGGGTGACACTTGGTGTGGTGTGCTGTGTGCACGTGGCCTCTAATCTCCACTACAATCAGAAGAGGGAGGTACTGTTGCCCCCTCAATGTCCCTGTTCTGCAAATGAGGAAACCAAGGTTCATGGAGCGGAAGTAATTTGCCCAGGGTCCCATAGCTGGTAACGGAAGGAGCAAGGGTTTGAACGAGGTCCCTTCCATCTCAAAATCAACCCTTCAGCTGCACCGCAGGGCCTGTGCAGGTGTCCAGGACGGCTGTTTCTGAAGCACCTTTGCAGCACTGCTATCACATCTTCTTTCCTGTTAGGGAAAAGCCTTCTGGAATCAACAGAGTTCCTGGCTACTTTTGCACCTGCCCAAATAATGCCAGCTTGGGGGAAGCTGGGGCTCTGGAAGGTAGCGAAACACCCCACCAAGAGCCCAGATCTAGAAGACTGTACAGGATGATCCCACATAGGTAAGAGCAGAAGGGAATGACTATTGACCACACATGGGAGGCATGTCAAAGAATATGCCAGAGACATTTTGTTTGCCCGCTGCTTAACCATTTTGAGTGTGAATTCTTTTCTCATGTATGAGGTGTCAGTTGGTGACTGAGTCAAGGAACAAAGGAAAACTCTACTGAAAAGAGAGAGGGAAGGGAACCCTTCTACACTGTTGGTGAGAATGTAATTTCGTGCAGCTATTATGGAAAACACTACAGAGCTACCTTAAAAAACTAAAAATAGACTTAGCCTAGGGTCCAGCAATCCCACTCCTGGGCATATATCCGAAGAAAATTCTAATTTGAAAAGATACATGTACCCCAGTGTTCATAGAAGCACTATTTACAACAGCCAAGACGTGGAAGCAACCTAAATGTCATCAACAAATGACTGGATAAAGAGATTGTGGTATACATATATATATAGTGGAATAATACTCAATCATAAAAAGAATGGTATAATGTCATCTGCATCAACATGATGGACTTCTAAGTAAGGTAAGCCAGAAAGAGAAAGAAAAGTACCATATGATATCACTTATATGTGGAATCTAAAAAAAAAAAGGTCACAAGTGAACTTATTTACAAAACAGAGACAGACTCACAGACATAGGAAAAAGACTTGTGGTTATCAGGGGGTAAATGGGGTGAGGAGGGATACATTGGGAGTTTGTGATTTGCAGATACTAACTACTATATATAAAATAGATAAACAGCAAGGACCTACTGCATAGCACAGGAAACTATATTCAATACCTTATAATAGCCTATAAGGATAAAGAATATGAAAAGGAATATGTATATGTATGTATATAACTGAATCACTATGCTGTACACCAGAAATTAGCACTACATTGTAAATCGACTACACTTCAGTAAAAAAGCAAAACAAAACAAAAAAGAGAAAGAAAAGAGAGTGGGAAGAGGGCTGGGGAGGGGGAGCAATCCCCAGCAGTGACACACTTTTTGGGGGTGAACTGATTAGATGGCAGTAGAGTCCTTGAATAGCCATCTAACAGGAGTGGAAGAAATCCAGTTTCTGTTCTCATGGATTCTCTATTACACCTTGGAGATTTACTGCTGGAGCTCCTGTGACACAGACCGTCCCTTTGTAATGCCATGTGTGTCCTGCCATCAGCACCTCCACCCTAGTCAGGCTGAGTCCACACCATTTGCCTCATTATGACCTGCAAACGGGGTCAGACCTCCTGCAGGGTAAGTTGCCAACACATGTCACTTGTCTTCAAACTGTGTGTGTGCTTTGACTCAGCAAGTCCACTTAAGCAGTAAATCCTATAGGAACAGTTCTAGACAGGAACTGAGATTGAACCTCAAGGATTTCTTTCACTGAACCACTGTACAATCTAGAATAGTACAAAATTGGAAATAACTGATATGCCCAGCAACAGGGGATTCAGTAAATGAATAGCATAGTCATGTAATGGAATACAAGGCTGCCTTTCAAAATGTTTCTGCAGAAGAATATTTAACATAGAAATATGTTCAAGTTATATTAGTTAAGTCAACAGATATTGTGCTACCTTCAAAGTACTACCTGTAACATTTTCCTAATTTGGTCAGGGAAAAGTGTGGAAAGATATATATAGCAATAGAACCAGAAGGACATACACCAAAATGTTAATGGTGGAAACAATGTGAGTGCCCAGCAACGGATGAATGGATAAAGAAGACATCACATGTGTGTATATGTGTGTGTGTGTGTGTGTGTGTGTGTGTGTGTATGTATGTGTGTGTATATATATATATTAATTTATATAATTAATATATATATTTTTATATATATATATAAAATCACAAAGGAACATTATGCAGCCATGAGAAGGACATTCTGCCATTTGTGACAACATGGATGGGCCTTGAGGGCATTATGCTAAGTGAGACGTCAGATAAAGACAAATACCATATGATACCACTTATATGTGGAAATTAAAACTGCCAAGCATATAAAAATAGAGTAAAATGGTGGTTACCAGGAAGTGGGAGGTGGGGAGCGACAGGACAAATGTTCTTTAACGGTACCAACTTGCAACAAGTAGTAAATAAGTCCCAGAGACTTATTTCACAGTGCAGTGAGCACAGACAACCATACGCTATTACAATCACCAAACCTGCTAAGAGACAAGAGCTTAATTATTCCAACCACTAAAAAGAAATTATAATTATGTGACGTGGTAGAGGTGCTAACCATTGCTGCAATGGCGCTCGTATTATAATATGTAAATTATCAAATTAATATGCTGTGCACCTTAAATTTCCACAATGTTACACGTCAATTAGATTTTAAATGTTAAAAAGTTAATGGTGCTTAATGGGGTCACAAGTAATTTTAGATTTCTTCTTCTTGTTTATGTTTTCTAAATCTTCCATGCTGAACATTTTGTTTTGCAATCGCAACATTTAAAAAAAAAGATATTAATAGATAAACAAGATTACACTGTATAGCACAGGGAAAGATGCACAAAATGTTATGATAAATCACAGAGAAAAAAATGTGACAATGAGTGTGTATATGTCCATGAATGACTGAAAAATTGTGCTGAACACTGGAATTTGACACAACACTGTAAAATGATTATGAATCAATAAAAAAAAAGATATTAAAAACAAAAATACTAAAATTCCCCATTGCCAGAAAGAGGAAACAGAAAGAACATGGGTGAGCTTTACCGGAGCTGGAGCTCGGAGGGCTGCGTCTAATATAAGGGGCCGCCAGCAGGGACGGGGACTTCCAGCTGCTGCTTCCACTGCTCTGTTGGGATCATGGAACTTCCCCTGCTGTGTATGCTGGCGGTGTTTGCTGGTAAGTGGGGACAGGACCCGCAGCTGGGAAGGGAGGGAGGGAAGTAGGTATGCCCTGTATCTCTTTCCTATTCTGAGCTGCTGCTCTGGTCCCCACTGGCCTGGCTTCCCAGTCCCCAACTCTTTGGCCCCCTTGCAAGGAGTCATCAGCAGCTGTCAGTCCCCTGGAAAAGTGGCTTTGGCCAGAGAGCTCTAGGTGGCCAAGCTGTGCGGCATGCCTCTGGACTGATGGGAAGGCATGAAACTGGAGGTTCAGAAACTGGGGTCCTGCTGAGCGGATGCCTTTGGTACTTCGAATGCAAATTACAGAAATGGATCTGCATCTCTCTGTCCCTTTGACCAGACAATCTCTTGCATATGCTATGTTTTTAGAATTCTTTTGTGTTTATTATCTTCCTTGAACCTGGGAAGAGGGTTCTGTTGATTGTTGAGCAGTTTCCATCTGAATGGAAACTTTTTACAGTTTTACAAATGTAAAAATGTGTCCCCTACAAACTGGTGGTTTTGTTTCTTGATCCATCATCTCCAAAAATGTGATTTTAGAAAGGATTTTCATTTTTAAATGTGGTTTTATGTTATTTGGAGACTCCCAAATTCTTGAGAGGAACACATCTCCAGGGTTACAGTGAAAACAACTAAGAAAGTTACAATCAAGCTACAGAAATTCATCTCTCAGACCCTAAGAGACAATACAGTGCAGAGATTAAATACACAGATGTACCTGCCTTCAGACATTGACCTAACCCATCATCTCCTGGCAGTATGACCTTGGCCAAGTCACCCTACCTCTCTGTGTTTGCTTCTGTAAAGTGGGCCTGATAGCACCTTCTTCACTGGATTGTTGGAAGGACTTCAATGAGAAAACATATACAAAGTGTTTAGCAAGCACAGGTAAGAGTAAGCGAGTGATAGCTTAGCGCAGAGCACGTGCACGAGGCGGTAGTGGTGTTGCTCCTGCCCCTGTGGCTAATCCTTGTGAGAGCATCCCCCTCAGCATCCCCCTCAGTGGCAGCCGAGGATGGAAAAGGCTACCAGGGAAGGAACTGCTGTCAAGCCAAACCAGTGCACCAAAGCCCTCCTGACCACGGGATGAATCCCTCAATTTCTCAGGGCTGGGTGACCTCACTGTAAAATTTTAAGAAGCCAGGCTACCCAAAAGCACTCTGGATCAAGGCTGAATTTATTGTTTGCCTGGCAAGGGAAAGCTGCATGATTCAGCTGTAAGTTTACTTGGGTAGCTATTTCTAAGCTGAAATAGAAAGGACTAGATTTAGGGCAGAAGAGGGGATGGAGGTACATCCAAAAGGTGAGATTCTCAGTTCAGGTCCCTGGTTGGTCTGCGTAACTGTCTTGGCAGTGAACTGCTTTCAGGTGCCTTCTCGCCGAATCCCAGATTCCAGAGGGCCTGGGATCATTCCTCAGCGTGGTCAAAGCTTAGCAAGATTTCTCTTTAACACCCGAACAGCTAGAGCCACTGTGTCAAACAGGAGTGGTAACAAGGATCCCCACACACTGGGGACACGACCTGCCTGCAAGTCCCAGACACCACCAGTCACTTTTAGCTGCAGCCCAAGACAAACAACCTGCCTGTGATCTCACCCTTGGTCCACTGCTTGAGTTCATCCTACCCTCCCCTTCCCACCCCACCGTCCCCCAAATTTGGGGCTCACCTCTGGTTTATTACTTACTTCATTTGCATATGGAGCTTTCATTGTAACATCATTTACTTGAGATGGGGGGGCAGGGCTCCAAAACTAGGGTCACCCGAAGGGGCCTTCCCAGCCCAGTCTCCCCGGGATCCTGGGGTCCATCTGTGCTCTTGGATCATCACCCGATGTTGCACGCGAGGACATTCCAGTCCTCTTCTTATCTTGTCTGTTTCTTCCAAACTCTCCCCTGAAATCATTGACTTAATATATTTTATTTCTCCTAACTCAACATAATACATTCCTCTCCCCCCATAAAATAAATTCCCCTTATGATCAATTCTAATCAACAGATATTATGACTAAAATGAAAAACATCCATAAAAATCGTTTCCAAATTACACTGCTTCCCAGGGAGCCATGCATGCTCTTTAACGTGTGGATTTCTCTGCAGTGGGGGAAATGTAAGAGGAAAAATGAGCCTTCCTATTACGGAATGTAAACTCAATGCCCAGAGACAGAGAACAGAACCAGACTGCCTTGGGTTTCCATCCTGGCTCCTCAATTTACCAACCACTAAGACCTGGAGCAAGTTTCTTAGCCTCACTCTGTTCATCTCTAAAATGGGGATTAGCAGATAAAAACTATTATATATAAAATAGATTAACAACAAGTTTCTCTGTATAGCACAGGGAACTACATTCAATATCTTGTAATAACCTATAATGTATCACTATGCTGTACACCAAAAACTAACCCATCACTGTAAATCAACAGGTCACTGCATGACAAGATGCGTCATAAGCACTCACCAACTACTGAATATTTTTAATAGCCATAGTGTTTGTTATCCAAGGTCGTTGGTTTGGTCCAGGCAGGGCAGAGGTGCCAGGCTTGCGGCCCTCCGAGATTCATACCCTCTCCTTGTGGCCGGGCTCCTTGGCAGGTGTGATTCCAGCCCAGAGCAGCATCCTGAATCTGAACAAGATGGTCAAACAAGTGACCGGGAAGATAGCAGTCTTCTCCTACTGGCCTTACGGCTGTCACTGCGGACTTGGTGGCAGAGGCCAGCCCAAAGATGCCACAGACTGGTAACCCCTTCCTGGGCAGGCCCCTGGTGGGCAGTCCTGCCCTGCCCCCGCCCGAGGACACACCCCTGTCCCCTCCACCCATGTATTCATTTTGTACTATGTGCTAGGAACTCAGGTGAGCTCCAACACAGTCCCAGCCCTTCTGGAAGGTTCTCCAGAGTCTCTGAACACCCGCCTTGTTCTCCCCACCCCTAACCTTTGCGCATTGTTTTTAAAAAGTCTCACCTCTTTTTACCATGGTCTTATTTTCACAACAACCCTAGGGATCAGCCAGAGAAGGGATGAGAGCCAGCCAGGCCCAGGGAGAGCCCCTCATCCACCACTTACAGGCTGTGTGATCTTGGGCCAGTGGCTTGACCTCCCAGTCTCAGTTTCCTCATCTGTGAAATGGGGATAATACTTGTACCTCCATCACAGCAGGGTAGAGAGGACTCAGAGAGAATTCATAGATAGGACAGGTACCTGGTTCACAGGAAGCACTCAATAGTTGTTAGCTAGAAAAAAGACTAGACCCCTGTTGGCCTTGATTCTTCCAAGGTGGGCACGGGGTTTCTGCTCTGGGGCAGGGACAGGCAGAGAGACCCAAGTCAGCCAACCCCTGTCTTCTCCTTCCAGGTGCTGCCATGCCCATGACTGCTGCTACCATCACCTGAAGTACCACAAATGCCATACCCACTGGGACCACTACAGCTACACCTTCTCCCAGGGGGACGTCCAGTGCTGTGAGTGTCCTAGCCTTGGGGTTGGAGCTGGAGGCCAAGGAAGAGAGTTCTAGCACACGTTGCCTTCCTATGCTGTGTGACAATGCACAAGATACTCGACCTCTCTGTTTCTCTCATGTGTCTGAGGGCAGTAGCTGGGCACTGGAGGAGGGGCAGGAATGGGGCTGGGGGTATGGAGAGGTCCAATGGAGAGTTTGACCCCTTCAGGATCTGGAAGGCTGGCTGGCCTCAGCTTGGATCCCAGACCCACCACTGACTGCCCAGCTGTGTGACCTTGAACACATTGCTTGACTTCTCTGAACCTCAGTCTCCTCATCTGGAAACTCAGGCTGATAACAGTACTCCACCCGCTAAAGTTAATTCAAGGTCTATAATGAGAGCAGACAGAACGAGCCTCGGAGACGCCCGCTGCCAATGCACACTCGATAGGTTACCCGGGGTTACTGCAACTATTGTCATCATCATGGGTCCTCATAGCAGCCCTGCCAGGAGGCAGCTCTGCTCCGATGGTCTCCATTTTACAGACAAGGAAACTGAGACTAGAGTGAAGTGTTTGCTCAGGGTCACAGAGCTGCAAATGATGAAGCCTGGGCGGTCACCCAGGTCACCCGACCCCCGGGTCCATGCGTGGAGAAAGGCACCAGGTCCCAGGGCTGGGAATTGAATGGGCTCATCACAGCTGCCACTGTTAATGATAATAATAACAGTAACAGCCAACATTTATCGAGCACCTACTATGTACTGGAAGCTCTGCCTTCTTACTTGAATTCTCACAACAGCCCCTAAGGCAGCCCGTCTTATCCCCATTTTATAGCATCAGGGTCCCTCTTTCCTCAGAGTCTTGGCACATACTGTTCCATCTGCCTGGAACAGTCCCCTCCTTCACCCTGGCTTTCCGTAGTGGGAGCAGACCCTTCCAATCTCAGCTCAAATGGCTCTTGACACTTGACATCTCGTAGCCCCTGCGTTGTTCCTTACCCCCTCGCGGCACAGTTGGCAACACTCGTTTCTGTGGTTCTCAAATATCTGCCGCCCTAATGGGAGTGTGATCCTCACATGTCCATTTTGTTCAGTCCTCTCCCTCCAGTGCCTGCCACCGGAGAGGTGCTCAACTGTTTTTTAAATGGATAAAAAAATAAACAAAGGAGCAATGGCCCATGGGGACACATCATGGCACGTGCCCAAGGTCACGCAGCTAGGGTCAAAGAAGCTGGGAAGGGTGCGTGACAGCTGAGCAAGGACCAGGCTGCCTTCAGAGGCTCCCTCCCAGGACCCTGACCCACCCCTGCTCTGTCCCGGGGAGGGACGGTCGGTCGCTGAGCCCTCCTCTTCTACCCCGCAGCTGACAAGGGGGGCTGGTGTGAGCAGCAGCTGTGCGCCTGTGACAAGGAGGTGGCCTTCTGCCTGCGGCGGAACCTGGACACCTATAAGAAGCACCTGCGTTACTACTGGCGGCCCCGCTGCAAGGGCCAGACCCCCAATTGCTAGCAAAGCCCAGTCTGCGGTGCCGCGCCCCCTGCCCCGTTCCTCCTCGGCATCTTCAGTTCTGTAAGTCCAGCAAGGTTGCTAGCACCCCTACCCTCGGATCTAACGCCTGAACCAGCCTGGATCCTTTAAAACACTCCCAGGAAGAAGGACGGTCTTGGCTTCCCCCCTCCCCCCCACCCCTCAACTTGCCTCTTGGACCTTCTAAATCTTCCTAGTCAAGGCAGCAGCTGTCTCCTCTGAGGGTGGATGGGGATCTTAGGAAAAGCCAAGTCCAGGAGCCCCCAGGGATGGTGCCAAAGCAGCAGGTGCTGGGGAGGGTGGGGTCTGGGGGCCAATGTGTCACAGGCTGTCTCTCCACTGCTACTCACCAGGACCCCCTACCCAGGGTCCCATCCCTCCAATACACTATCCTAGCTGCAGCCCACCTGGCCTCTCTGAAGGGTGATATTGATCTTTCTGCCCACGTGATCCTACTTCTTAAGACCCCAAGGCCCTGCACGGCCCAGGATGCGGCTTCTCGCAGGAGTCTGGTGCCCGCACTGGCTGGTGCCGAGTCCCTCTCCCACAACTGGGCTTGAAGGTCCTTGTGGGTGGGGCCCATGTCTGTCTTGGACTCAGTTGCTTCTCTGGTGCCCAAAACAGTGCCCGGAACTCAGAAGGGGCTTGGCAAATACATCTCGAGGGAAGAGCTGAAGGAAGACGCTCACTTCCATTGCTTCGGTCACCAGGTCCCCAGGCACAGACCACATGTTCTCCAATCACTCTTTCCTCTCCTACTGCCTGGCATTTGCTGGCTGGACTTCTGCAGAATGTTCCACTGGCCTGCTGTCTCTAGGTGGCTAAGCCTGTGGCTAAGCCAACCCCAGGCCCCTCAGGCCCAAGGGCTCCCCCAGTCCTTTATGCGTCTGGGATTGCCAAGCTCTAGCTTGAGTGGCATGCATTTGCCCGGACTTCTCTGACCTCCTGTGACTAGGCTGGAGCTCCTGGAGGAAGGATGGAGGCCGGGTCAGTCTCATCTTTGCTTCCGCTGCTCCCCCACAGAATAGGTGCTCAGTCGAAGCTTTTGGGTCCAAGGATCCCATAATGGAGAGATGGAGGTGGTGGCAGGTGATGTTGGTGTCCCACCCAGACCCCTCCTGGCCCAGCCTTTCAACCCCCAGCTAAGCCAGGTGCTGGCTGCCAAGTGCTCTCATCTGCATCCTTCTCTTGAGGGTTGCCCTTGGCTTCGGGGAGCTCCTGTGCCCATTGCCCACCCCACCCCACTCTGCACATCTCTAACCAATGAATAGGAAGAACAACACCACGGAGGGCATAACTGCCTCCCCCGCCCACTCCATGCAGGGCCATTTGGTGGTACACTTCGTGCCCCGGAGCTCCTCGAGGGATCAGGTAGTTGTCTGGAACCACCTCTCTGCTTGCTTTGTCCCCTGGCCTGGCCTGTTCTCCTTGTTCCTGTACAGGTGTCTCCCAAGAGCACTCCCTCCATCAATCATTCCCTTGCCCAAGAATCCCCACCTCAGGCTTGGCTTCTAGGGAAACTGCCTTTAGATGGATGGATGGATGGGTAACAATTTCATATAAGGAGCCCCAATCTGTCATTCATCTGTGATTAGCCGTGTTTCCAGCTACAGGGCTGGGGCACCGGGAGCCACCCTCACCCTCCGGCCCATGACACGCGTATGTGAAACAGCCAGCTGAGTGGTTTTCCTCCCTTGTGAAGCTCAGTGGCTCATGCCAGGCAATGTAATAGGAATTAAGAACTATGGGCATTGGGTTCGAATTCCAGTTATGCCACTGACCAGCCATGTGACCTTATGTGAGAAATCTGTTTCCTCTTGTGTGATGTTTAGATGGAAACAAGAAGAACATATGTATTAAGAACTTCATGTATTAAGATTAATGAGTATTATGCTCCTAACACAGCGCCTGGCACACGGTACTCCCTCTTTAAACGTTCGTGTATTACTATTATTGTTGTTGTTGTTGTCTTTATGCAGTGACCGAATCTGAAGTCCCCCCACAATCCACCAGGAGGAGAAAATAGGTCATCAGTGCTCCCCCTCTTTCCACCTAGTTCCCGCACGACCAGCCAAGCTGTGTATGTTAGATCCTGATGCACGATGTCCATTTATTCAAGACACACGGGCAAGAGCTGGCGACCCGCCTTGCCCATCAGAGCTCCCGTGCGCCAGGCTCTGTGACTTTGTGACGATGTTAGCATTGGCAGGTATAGACTTTATTTTTCCCATTTTACAGTTGAACTGCCTGAGGCTCAGAATGGGGACAGGAATTTCCACAGTTTCCACAACCAGCAAAAGGCAGAGCCAGGATCCGGCCCTGGACTCTTCCGACTCTGCTCCCTGGTTCCCCGTCCCATTTGTACTAATCAGGAAGCTTCCAGCCAAAAACTGACTCAATGAATTTCAACAACGAGGGCATATATGACCTCACATGATAAAACATCCAGGAGGAAGGTGGCTCTTTAGTGGTTTGATGATGTCATCAGTGCCAGTTTCTTTCCTGGTCTTGGCCGGCCACCCTCACTCTGCTGGTTTTGCCCTCTGGGCAGCTCCCCTCCTGGCTCCAAAATGGCTGCCAGGGTCCAGCCCTCAAGCCAGGACATGCTAATATCCAGCAGGGAAAATGCTGGCTTTTCTGTGTCTCTTTTTAATAAGCCCTACCACCACCACACAGCAGACCTCCTGCTCAGGACTGGCCAACTTAAACCCTGGTGGCCCCAGACAGTGGGATCACCCTGATCGGTTTAGATCCCTCAGGATTTATTTACCCCTGATAGGGGACAGGGCCAATGTCCCTGAGGGGCAGGGAGATGCCAGAATTAGGGCTCTTGGGGTTGTTGACCGGATCGGCATTGGGTGGGCAAGTCCAAAGCCAGGTGAGGTGTGGGACTCCCTGTCGCATCCTCCGTGCACCAAGCACCTAATGATCCATCAATAGGTAGGTGTTGAATGAATACACGAAAAGACGAATGAATAAACCCCAGGTTGGTAAAGACACAGGACTTTGGACCAAGAGGCGGGACGAGCAGGTGGAATCTCAGGGCAGCCAGAACCAAGTTCCCAAAGTAAGAGGTGAGCCTCCTGCCCTGTGTGTTCTCATTCTGGGCAAATTCCCAATGACTGAAATTGGATAAGAGGCTCAAAGGAAGGAGAGGCTCACAGGCAGCTTCCATCCTCTCTCGTGTTCCCCTGGCTGAGGGGGGCGGACGGAAGGACACAGCCTGTGCTTCCTCTTCCCTCCGGCATCTGACTCTCAAAGGCAGGGTGGGCCCAGGTGGACAATGAACACCTGATAGGGAACACCTGTGCAGCCCACTCACCCGCTCCTCTTAACTCCCTTGGGACCTTGGAGTCGTCACCTGCCTCTTGCAGCTGCACCAGCTGAAACTTGCGGATGAGTCACTTGCTGGCAAGTGGCAGGGCTGGGATTCGAACCCAGGGCTCTCTGGCTCCAGGGCCCTGTATCACCTTACCTCCTACACTCTTTTCTGGGACAGCTGTTGACTCAGCCCTGGATGCCCCTCAGGGGGGAACAGCCACACCCAAGGACAAGGAGGTGAGGGTGGGGCGCGGACAGGCAGGATCCTGAGGGAAGGGATAGTGAGTAATCATACTGATGACAATAGTAGCACTCAGATCAAGGCCTCACATCTGGAGCACTTTATCCCGAACAAATTCTCTTCCCACCTTGGCTGATCCCATCCTCGGGCCACCTGGAGGCGGGCTTCCACCTGCGTGGGGTGGGGGCTCAGCCCAGGCTCAGGGATGGGTGGATGACCTCTCCGTGCCTGTTTTTCCAGCTGGATCCTGCTCCCTCCCTGTTGCTGGGAGGTGCAGGTGGGGCTGGGGGCCCTGTCCCCACCCCCATCGCAGTGCCCCCTTGAGAGGAACAGGGGCATTTGCTCTTGGGGGTCCCTGGCACCCATGCTCAATACTGCGATCAGTCCGAAAGCCAACCTGACCCCCGGGTAGTCTGGATAACCCGGAGTCAGCTCCTGCTGGCTCTCCCCAGCTTGGAGTCCTCTCACTGTTTTCACTTAAAATACAGGAGAGATTTTAAAACAGTTTAGCAAACTGCAGGTCAGATCAGGCTGGCCGAGGGATGCCTCTCTGTTCTTTCTGCTTTAGGTTCCTGGCCAAACCTTGCCTGCCTTGGAGCCCCTCCTGGAGGGCACTTCCCCGGGCTCTTGGCAAGACCGGCCCCTTTCCTCATGCAGAGCTCAGCTTGAGAAGGACAAGCCGGGCTGGGCTAACAAGCTAACTCACAAATCTAAGTGTAACAAGTGTCGGGTTACTGATCTGAGTTCTGCTGGGCCAACTCGTAAATCTAAGTTAACAAGTGTCGGTTTGCTGATTCCCTGCTCATGTTTTTTTTGCTAGCCAGCTGGATTTTCAAAGAGACATATCTGGCCTTGAAATGTTGCTTTGCTGCCTCCCTGCCTCTGCTTTTGTGATAATGATGCTGCTAAAGCTGTTCCATGCCTATTGGCCGGATACCCCAAGCTTGTAATTAACCCTATAAAACCTCATGTGCACGTCTTGGAGGTGCTCAGAGCTTCGGAGCAGAAGCCCCTCTGAGCCCGCCAGCGTGATACCTCTGAGTACTCCAACCCTCCGAGTGGTGCTTGTTTCTTGGCTGGCCTGTCGTTTCTGTAACAAGCTGACAGTCACCCTCCCCTGCCCTCTCAGCCTGAAGCAACCACCTCCCCACTCTTGCTTACTCCCCGTCTCCTGCCTTATTTTAATTCTCTGCTTCGCACTTTCTGATGGTTTTCTTCATTTATTATTCATCCATTTGTTCCTCTCACCTAGCACGCCACTAAAATGTAAACACTTGGAAAGCTGGGACGGATGGCAAACTTCCCAGCATCCAGAACAATGCCAGTGGTGGGGGTGGGGAGGGGACGCATGTGAAATGTCTACTGAATGAATGAGGATTGATGGAGAAGCTCAACCTATTTCTCTCAACTGGGCTACTGCACAGCGGTGTGACCTTGGGCTAATGGTTTTACTTCTCTGATCCTTAATTTGTGATCAGTAAGATGGGGGGTGACAACATCTACCTCTGAAGATTGTTTATGGTTCCCAGGAAAGGAAAATTTTGACCGAACCTTCATCTTTGTTCTGAGGGGTACTTCCAGTGGGTGAGACGTTTGTTGGGACAGAGCAAAGAGGGTGAGGTGCTCAGACTGGAAAAGGGGCCTGTTATCACCTCCCTGCTTCCTCCCTCAGGACTGTCAGAAACCAGCCCCCCATCCTCTGCCAGGAAAGCTCCCCTACTCCCAGGAGGTCAGGGAAGCGAGGTCAAAGGTCATTCTCCAGGTGGGCTGCGTCCTCTGGAGCTGCTTCCAGGGGCTGGGCTGGCTTGGGGGGAGGCAGAAGTGAAGGGTTCTCCCCCCACTCAAGGATCCAGCTGGTCCTGGCTCTGCTGCTCGCCTGCAGTCAGTGCCCGGCCCTGGCTCCAAACGCCCTAGGTCTGGGAACCACAGAGAAGAAGAAAAACTTCAGCTACAGTGGCTTCTGGCTCCCTAAAAGGGAGGTGGGAAAATGCCCAGCAGAGTTCTCTGGGCTAAGATCCTTGCATATACATGTTCTCATTTACACCTCATTATACACGGCCCTGCCAGGTGGGTATTTCGACCTGATTTTAGAGACGAGGACATTAGCTCATAAGTTAAACATCTCGCCCAAGGTAACTCACCCAGCAGGAGGTGGCAAGGCTGAGCATGGGCAGAACCATCAGGGGGCCGCCTTCTCCAGCCCAGATGGTGCACTGCTTATGACAGTGGTTCTAAATCATAATGGTGGACAAGAACCCCCCGGGGTTGGAAGAGGGAGCTTACTTAAAGTGCCATTTCCTGGGCCCCATATTCACAGGGTCTGTCTTTGTAAGTCTAGGGTAGAGCCCAGGGACCTGCACTTTTTATAGGTGCTGCTGGAGATTCTGAAGCATCTGGCCAGGAATCACACTCTGAAAAGGGTCCTGGCCCTCCTCCTCTATTAATGAGCCCCCATCACCCCCACAGTCCCTATGCCTGGCACCGAGATCAGGCAGAGTCCATCCTATGGCCAACTCCAGGGCTGATCAGCCCATTGATGTCAAGTTTCTTCCTCCTGGATGGCACAGCTCACTGGGCTGGAGACTGGAGACCCGCATTCTAGCTCAGATGCCAAGCAAGCCCCGTCCTCTGAGCCTCCGCTGCCCCACCTGTCAGACAGGAGGGGCTGAGGATTACACTTCACACATCACCTTCCTGACATTTGGCTTAATATTTCACTTTTACTTTACTTAAAAAAAAAAACAAAAACTTCTTAATCTAAATAAATTTATTTTTTAAAAAAAGCTTACATCACTCTAACATAGGGAAAACTAATATCACTTGTCACCAACAGGTGACCCTAAAATTAATGCAATGAATATAAAACTCTTATTAGACACAGGATTTACACAATTAATAGTTGTTGGATGAAACAGCAAGCATTCAAGAGGACGCACAGGCTCCAAGCTGAGACCACTTGCACCTTGATGGAGTCTGAAGGATTGAGAAGGAACCCGAAAGGGAATGACTCAGGCAGCCTGTGAGCTATTGGCCCTCTTCTCTGGGAAGTCCCATGCTGGGGGAAACGCTGGGCAGGGTGATGCTGTAGAAGGTATTGAAGATGAGGGATGAGGAACATGGGATCTACTTCCGGGGAGCCCAAGCATGGCAGGGGAAAAGGGCAGTCAAAGAAAGCTGGGCTGGGAGCCAGGAGACTCCGACGTGAAGTCTCCGACTGCTTCTGTCACTCCTGCTCCACGGCCTTGAAAGGGATCAGAATATGCCATCCCAAAATATGCCACTTTGGCGTAAGAATTATTTTGAGCAGAAGGGGATTGAAAACTGACAGATGCATGAATGTTCTTTGTCCTCCTTTCATCTGCCTAAAGCAGGACATAAATTTCAGAAGTTGCCCCCCCAACCCCACTCTGACTATCCTTCTACTAGTGATCATCAAAGATGGGGAGTCAACACCAGGACGAGTTTGCACCAACAGACTTTACTAAAATAGCTCTTATCTTCCATGAGTCCCCTCATATAATTCCCAGTCATTTCCTCACCATTTATTGTCCCTTGAAATATAAACCCTCTTTCCTTTGTTAAAAAGGTAGATAAGCCCCTGAGTCTAACTATTTTTTGGAGTTTCACTTATTTTCTGTGAACTCCTAAGCACATAATATTAATATATATCATTTGCCTTTTCTCCTATTTATCTGTCTTTTCTTAGCTTAATTCACAGGCCCCCAGGAACTAAACCTAAGAGGGTAGAGGGAAAGTTTTTCCTCACCAACACTGGCCTGCAATTCCCCATTGACACCAAAGTGATCAAGGTGAAAAACCTCATGTTCACTGGAAAAATAAATAAAACAAGATACACAATGGTATGTCCATCTTGACTCTCTGGGGAAAATGTGCCACACTAAAGGCTGGCAGGAGAAATGCTCTAACATAGTAAGTAGTCAATTGTGTGGGCTCAAGTTCCCACACACCAGAGTTGTCAGCTCTGAGGTGTCCTGACTCCTGGACATGGGATTTTTGTCATTGAGCCTCAGTTTCTTTATCTATAAAATGAGAATTATGATACCGTCTTCACAAGTCATTGTGCAGAATGAATGACAGATCTCCGGAAAGCACTTATCACGCTGTCTGGCATGTAGAGACCTGCCTGTGGAGCACAGACCAGCTGTTATTGTGATTGTTGTGGTTGTGGGTGAATGAGTGTTACCACCCATAGCAACAACATCGCCTTTCTGACCTTTCCTTTCCTTGTTTCCTTCCTTCCCCGCAGGGCTTGTCCTCCCCCAGGCCAGCTCTATAATATGATCAAACAGGAGACAGGAAAGTGGCCCCCTCCAGGCTACCTCACCTATGGATGTCACCGTGGGTTTGAGGGGCCAGGGGCAGCCTGCGGATGCCACCGATGGGTAACTCTCCCCTCTTGGGACAGCAGGCAGGCTGACCTAGGTCTACGCTGAAATCTTGCCTGGGCACCATCTTAAGCAGTGCGGAGTCACCTTGATTCAACACACATTTCCTGGGCAAAGAGGTGGGCTCTGGGCTTCATGCATGACTTACCATCTGTGCTTCCTGGGGCAAGCTCCTTGACCTCTCTGTACCTCAGTCTCTTACCGCACTGGAGAGGGTATTCACAGTACTTCCCTCATGAGTTTGTATGAGGGTTCAGTGGAACCAAGGTGAAGCACACTTCGGACACTGTCTACACTGGGATCTGCTCCATTGTGCCAGGCACAAGGCAAAGCAGTGGGATTCATAAAGTAGCCCCAGTCAGTCCTCAAGACGTCCCCATTCTCGTGAGGAGTTCTAACGTCGCTACAGGGAACCAGCTTGGGCTAGGGAGACTGCCCGAAACTTCAGCATCTAAGAACCTGGTTCAAGCAGCACTGACTTGGGTGTGACCTTAAGCAATACACTTTTCTCTCTGCCTCTCAGCCTCCCCGTTCGTAAAATGGGATGTTTTGAGGCTATGTTTGATCATGGCTTTGAAAATACTTTGAAGAGCATAAAATATTAAAAAGCCTGGGGTGCAGAGAAAGATAAATATTGTATGATATCCTTGTATGTGGAATCTAAAAAAAAATAGTGCAAATAAACTTACTTACAATATGGACACAGACACACAGACTTAGAAAATACACTTATGGTTATGAAAGGGAAGAGGGGGAGGGATAAATTAGGAGTATGGGACTAACAGGTACATGCTACCATATATAAAATAAATAAATAACGAGTATTTACTGTACAGCACAGGGAACTATATTCAGTATCTTGTAATAACCTATAATAGAAAAGAATCAAAAAATAATATATGAATCTATACATGTTTAGAAGAGCCTGACTCTCTCTCTCTCTCTGTATATATATATATATGTATATCACTTCGCTGTACACCTGAAACTTACAATATTGTAAATCAGCTATAGTTCAATTAAAGGTCTGGGATATTCTGCGTAGAAAGGGAGTCTGCAAGCTGAAACATGCCAGAACTTTGGCTGCTCATATGATAGCACCACTGTCTCCAGATGGAGAGATCCTTAGAGAAGATAATAACAGGTTTAAGGTTTACAACCAACAAGTTTATTTGAAACCTGAGTAATCTCAGCGTCCGGCAGCTGGCTCACGTTAATTTATAGGAAACCAATTATGCAACATTCCAGACTTATTAAATCAGCTGTTGAGAATTGATGACTCAGAAGAGTTTTAGACATGGGGACAAACAATTTTCAGATTCTCCAAATCAGGGGTTCTCCAAGTTGATGAATGGGTTGTTTGCCAATTCTCAGAATCTATTATTTTTGGAATGATGGATCAGTGAGTTTGAGATGTAACTTTTCTTTCTATAAGACTCATCTCAGTTTCTCCCCAGCTCCTTGCTGGAATGGGAATGGGGCAGCTGAATATAGCGGGAAGTTCAGTTCCTAGGAATTAACACAGTGACCAGGAGTCTTCCAGAAAAAGGTAAGGTCAAAAGACAACCAAAGCTGGACAGTAGTTAAAGCAAGAAAATGTAGATTCTAACCAGGAATGATTGTAATAGTGGAAAACAAGCCTCCTATAGAACTGGGCTCAGTTTAGAACACAGCATGGACAAGTAGGGATTTATAGCCAAGGAGCAGGGTAGGGGTCCCTGTGGATGGAAAATTACTAAGAGGAAACATCAGAGGTAAAGGAGGATTATTGCTAAGCTGAGTCAACAGGATTCTTGCTGAAGGCACGCCAGGGTGATCAGATATCATCTGGAGAATGGTAGGGATGAGGAATTTGATCAGATTTCAAAGGTGATCAGATATCAAGGGTGGGAGTTCTGGCAAAACCTATTTGACAGGATCCTTGCATCTTGAGGACAAAGCCTAGTCAAAAAAAGTCTGAGAGGAGCCTGACTAAAGTTTGATCAAGGAGAAGCTTTGTCCAGTCCCCTCTTGTCCAAGGAAAGAAGAGCTACTCTTTCCTCTGAAAAATATGTCCATTTCTAGTTTGGTCACCTTTTGTCCAGGAGGGTCAGCTAAATCATCTGTTGGGACTTGGCTGTAGAGAATATTTGCTGGATGGTGTGAGCAGTCACCATCCAGCAAATATTTCTATGAAATTTCTATGAAAGTAAAAGAAGAGCAGAGATTAGTAGTTGGAAACCCAGTTTCTGAGTCTGGAAGGCAGCCAGTCGAGAAGATTTCTTGTTGTCAGTCTGGAAGCATCTTTAGACGATGGAGTGAGGACAGCAGTGATAATCTAACAAATTTCCTGGTTTGCAGTTTGAATGTCTATGGTGAGGGCACTGGCGTTCCAGTGAAATTTCCGAGTGCCCCACCCCACAACAGACATGAAGGCTGCCCATGTATGATCTGCTGTGATGATTTCTCTGAAGTTTATATCAAGTCTTCCAGCTTCAGCTTGCAGGCCGTCGGGAAAAGGGTAGCTCCAGTTTTCAGTGATGCCAAGTCAGGAAGGTGGGAGAAGAGGTGGAACCCTAAATTTGGGAATTTGTAGCCAGATATTGGAGAACCCACAAGGGTGTACTGTAATTTTCCATTGAAACACAAAACTTCCCTCTACAATCATCCCCTTTTTGCAATCAAAGATGCGGGGAAGATATAGGTCAGTGGTAGAGCACATGCTTAGCATGCACGAGGTCCTGGGTTCAATCCCCAGGACCTCCATTTAAAAAAAAAAAATGAAGTGAATAAATAAATAAATCTAATTACCACCCCCTCCAAAAAATTAAAAACAAAAAAAATCACCAGAGTAAGGTTACTCCTGTTTACAAAAGAAGTCCAGTCTTATTATATTTGGCATGATTATTTACATAAGGGCAGCAAAAAGAGTAATTGCTCACATAAGCCTTTTTGCATTTGCTCTGCTGGAACGTTTCATAAGGAATCTCAGACTAGACTTTTAAAAGCCTCTCAAGACTAGGAAGCCAAGCCAGAAACTTACCACCAGATTTTTCTCACAATACCTATATGTTTGGGGGAACGTCTCTCCACCTGAAGTCCCCAAGATATCCTAGGTTTTGCGGGTCATCCAGGAAGTGACCTTCTTTACTCACCTGTAAGGCTAGGAGCCCTGTGAGCCAGCTACCAGAATAATTTTTCCAAGAGAACTTTGTAAACATAAACTTTGGCTCCATAAAGTCAACCTTAGGTCCTTAAAACTGTCTGGTCATATCTGAGTCTATGCCCATCTTTTCAAATACGACATTCCAGTCAAAGCCTTTTTAGTATAGCCAATGTTTCCAGTTATTTCCTGTGCAAGGAGAACAGATTCTTATTGAACTTATGCAAATCATTACATTGCCATGAATATAAGAATAATAAGAGTTTCTGAATTTTGGAGGAATCAGGTAAGAAAAAAACATTACATGTACAAAATTATCGTCCACTAAATTGTTACAAGTACAGAAAACTTAAGAGACAGAAGAAAAGCGTTCTTTGTACCTGGGAAGTAGAACATTAAAGAACCAGCGATGTTCCAAACAAAAACTGTAGTCATCCTTCATCAGTTCATTCAGTCCCACATCATGAATTATTCTTCTACTTGATCTTGGGTTGGCAGTTTTATGAGCCCATCAGCTACTCCATTAATTCTGGAAATCCTTACTCAGTCCAGTGGTATGGGCTCAGTTACTGAAGAAATGACATCACAAAGCATTCTGCCCTGTGGCTGATGGCAAATATTTTCAGAGAATAATCAGAGTGAAACAAGAATGAAAAAAGGTTTCAAATGGCTGCGGTTAAAAAGTTGATAAGTCATTTTAACAACGAAACTCAGTTACTTCTGTGGCACCCAACATTTTTGAAGAACTGGAATTAAGACTGATAACATTAAATCAGGACCATATCATGGACAGCCAGGACATTGACAAATTTCTAGGAATTTCATACAATTCATGAAATAACATTTTACCCATACAAATAACACTTTACCTTTACAACTTCTGAAATAACATTTTACTCATAACCTCAGGAAGGTTAAATATCTCTTCTTATTTGGCAATGCTTTCCATGAAATTTAGCACAGTAAATAAACCAAGTTATTTACAACTCTCTTTTTACAAGATAAGAGAACAAATCATTTGAGAATTGCCAAAGGTCTTCTGGGAAACCTCAAGGTCAGTTGGAGAACAAGAGATTTCATTTAGTATTTGATTTTGGGAAGGTTAGATTGCCAAAAATGGAAAAACAAACAAACAAAAAACCTTAAATCTTTTAAAAGTGACAAGTCTCATTCTCTTAGATAATCAAGGACATAATGAAGGTTAACATAAACTACAGGAAATTATTCTGATAAGACAAAATCTTGGTTCCTATGCAGATTACCCTTTACAATCTCTTATTCAGAGCAGACCAATACTCCAAAAAAATCTTTGTCATTTTAACAGAGAGAAAACCACATTCTAGTTTTGCTTCAGTATACTTTTGATATCAGAGTTCGTTATTTAAAAATCTTATGAATAAGTCAATTCAGTCTTACCCACTTGACCACATATAAAACTCCATGTTCTGCAACTTTCTATACTCATTTAGGTTTTGTTATTTCTTTTTTTCTCTTTCTCATTCTGGAACAACCAGTCATCTTATTTTAGGACAAAACTACTCTTTGTCCTTAAGAAAAACACACCCTTTGTACCTTGTATATTTTTCCTTATCAAAAACATATCCTAATTTCCTTACATATACTGTTTCCCTTATTATTTTTAGTAGTTTTTTATTTCTATTTTTTTTAATTGAAGTATAGTCAGTTTACAGTGTTGTGTCAATTTCTGGTGTACAGCACAATAGTTCAGTAATACATATACATACATATATTGGTTTTCATAGTCTTTTCCATTATAGAACACAAGACAGTGAATATAGTTCCCTGTGCTATACAGTATAAACTTGTTTTTTAACCTATTTTCTTGTCACATTTTGATTATAATTTTTAGCTACTAGTAACCCTCCTTTTACAGAGAAAACTATGCAGTAGAGAATTGTGAACTGTGGTACTGCAGCATTCTGTAGCAGACTAGCCCGTTTTATGAATACATTTCACGGTTTCTAGAGATGGGTTTCTTTACAGGTGGTGCCGAACTTATGGTTGTCTGACTTATGTTTTTTTACCTTACTACTCTGCTAATGCCGCATGCATTCAATAGAAACCGCACTTTGAGTTTTGATCTTTTCCTGGACTAGTGACTTGTGTTACAATTCTCTCTGGGGAGGCTGGGCAGTGGCGGCAGCCACAGCTCCCAGACAGCCACGTGATCATGAGGGTAAACCACCACCATCACCTAACAATCATCCTATACCCAGACAAACATTCTGTTTTTCACCTTCAGTACCGTATTTAATAAATTAAATGAGATAGTCAGCATTTTATTATAAAATAGGTTTTGGGTTAGATGATTTCACCCAACTGCTAGATAACTATTACAAAAGAAAAAAAAAAAAGGAAAAAAAGAAGAAAAAAAAAAAGGACCCCAAACCTAAAAGCAGTTAAATACATGGATTTTTTGGTTTTTATTACTGCTGTGTTGTACTGCTTGGATAAATAATGGATATCAAGCAATTTATTTCTATTGCATCTTTACTTATACATTTGTTCTTAGGTTGAATTTAAAATTTTATACTCTTGAATATCTAGGAAATATAATATTAGCCTATTTGGCTGATCAACCCACATAAAATCAAAATATATGCTCCTTTTATATTTAGTGCTGATTACTCAGAACACATAGCTGCTTTTATTAAACCAAACATTTTAAACTAATTTACAGAAGTTTTACTCAAATCATGTGAACTTGAAAAACATTTGAGTTAGTGTCTGTATTTCTGGGAGTTTCAGGAATGTTTAATTTATATGAGTGCCCGTTTATCTCCTTTAAGGGATTTTGTAAATGAATTTGATAATACCACCTGAAGGTAGAAAAATTCTCCCACGTGCATAACATACACGCAGAAACATAAAGACAGACACAGATAAGAGATTTATAACTTTCATTCTAAAATGTCTGCCACGAGCCAGGCAAGCACATTAACATGCTGTCACCTTTGCTGAACTTTATATTTTAACTTGAATTGTGTTACTGACTGATGAGGTGAGCTGACATTACTTATTCAGTATGAGGGCAAAAGCTTTGTATCAATAATTTTGGGGGAGGCCTTTAAGGTTTTCATTTGCCCTGATATGTAATCTTAATCTGTGGACTACATTTTAGGTGAGAGATGAGGGGACATCAAAGCAGCTACCTGGGGTGTCTCCAAAGCCCGTGTGAGTGGACAGTATATCCCGTCTGCTTCCTTTTCAGCCCCAGTTGCTTCTGGGGGTCCCTGAGTCCCTTGAAAGCTCCCTATTGTGGGGGGCAGGAAGCTGAATAGTCAAGTGACTGAGGGTCTGGAGTAGGATGGGGAAGGTCTTTGGGTGGATGGATGGTTGGAGGGGGTAGAAATGAAGGAGGTCATATGAAAGGACTCAAGGAAAGACTGAAGGTGGGAAGAGGGGGAGCTGGGAGGGAGGAGGTCTTGGAGGAGCCAGGTTGGGAGATTTCAAGTTTCCCAAAGAGGCTCTTGAAGTTCCCTGTGACCCTTAGTAAAGTCATGCCACCAAGAAAGGAAGCAGACGAAATTGGTGGAGCATCTAGTCGGCAGGATTTTGAGAAGGAAGCTTTCAGTTGACTGAGAAGCTCCTATGTTCTTTTTTTGAGGAGGTGGGGAGAGGAAATTGGGTTTGTTTTTTAAATTAATAAATTATTATTTTTAATGGAGGTACTGGGGTTGAAACCAGGACCTCGTGCAGGCTAAGCATGAGCTCCACCACTTAGCTACACCCTCCCCTCTCCTATGTTCTTAATTAATGGTACCTGTAAACTTATGAACAGAGACGCTTTAGGTCTCCAAGCCAGCCTCTGTGTGTCTGCAGCTCCAATGCAGCTTCTGGAATATACTCAGAATCTTGGGAATCAAAGTCTGTCCTTACTGTGCCTTCAACGGACTTTGACCTGGAGCATGAGCTCGAGAGCCAGACTCAGCATTGGATCCCCAATCAGTGAGTCAGGAGTGAAGACAAAGCCTTCCGAGGTGCCCACTTAGGGTCCTGCGTGATTCTATCTGAGTCTCAAGCACATAACTGTTAAAGAAAGCCAGAGATGGACAATAGTTAGAGAAGGAAAAGCAGATTTTAACCAGGAATGATTTCAGCAGAGGAAAAGAGACTTCATACAGAGCTGGGCTCAAGTGCAAATACAGCATGGACGGTGCGGGGTGGGGACTGACAACTAAGGAGCAGGGTGGGGGTCAGTGGATGGAAAAGTACGAAGAAGAGACATCAGGGGCAAGGGAGGTGGGGGGGATTCTTGCTGAAAGCAGGCCAGGAAGAACAGCCGTCCCCTGGGGGTGGCGGGGGAGGGGTGAGAATTTGATCAGATTACCAGGGTGGGAGATTCTCACTGAAAGGATTTAAGATTCTCGCTCTGCAGGACTAGCGAGGTCCAAGGACAGGGCTGGGTTAAAAAAGAACATAGAGGACCCTGACTAAAGTTTGGCCGTCAGTAACAAAGTTACAGGGGCTGTACTTGGTTTAAAAGGTGGGGAGGTGAGCAACGCATTTGATGAAAATATTCTGCCATCAGAGATGAAAAATATTGTAATAAATTTTTAATTAAAAGAGAAAGTTCTAAAATATACACGTTAGGGGAACAATGACAGTGGTACAAAATTCTATTTTATTTATGTCCTCTTCTTTTAAGAGAACACATCTTTACCCCTGGGGGCACTGTCCCAAATTTAGAATGTATAAAATCAGGACCAGGACCACAGGTCGTCCTGGCCTCTGGTCAACCTCAGGCCTTTCCCAAGGAGACATGTAAGTGTATCAGGTAGGTTTTGCTCATCTTTTGTGACCTTACAGCCTCCCGGTGTCCCCACACCTGACCATTGTCTGCATCACCCGGGAGCTGGTTTACAAATACAGATTTCCAGTCCCCAGACCAGAAGTTCTGAGTCAGCTTAGAGATCTGTATTTTTAACAACAGGTAATTCTGAAGCAGCCCTTCTGCCTCAGCCCCTAAGGGCGGCCTCAGGAGGCATCAGGTTCCATCTGTGCAGACCTTGCTCCTCCTCAGCAGGACGAAATGCTTAACTCTTTCTACCCCAATGGAGAACAATGCTGGGATGTTGTGGTCCCCGAGCCGCAGTCACGAGGCCCCCGTGTATTGGCAAGTAGGGCCGAGTGACCTCTTCAGGCCCTCAGAGTGTGTGAACTGGGTCCTTTGTGCGCAGTGCCCATGCTCTTTGCTTGCTCTGGTGGAGATGGAGTCGAATCTGTGGGGCGGGGGCTGGCCTGCCGCGTCAGCCCATCACCTTCCTGCTTAGATGACAGCCTCCGGATTCAACTCAAAACTCCTTCATTGGACATCGCATCCTCACCTCATGTGGAGTGCGTGTCTGTTGTGTGTCTGTCTCCTTCCCTAGACTGAGGGAAGAGATTTGTATGTTGTCGTTCAATCTCTGTGTCCCCGGGGCCCAGCGAGGCCTGACATGAGCAGGTACTCCATAAATGTGCGTGGAAGGACTAATGACCGCTGTTTGAGAGGACAAATGGCCAGGCTTCTTTCTGTGGGGGCCCAGAAGAGGAATGACGCCCTCTGCTGGGGAGGCTGGGACAGGTGTTGCCTGGAGGCAGCATCCGAGCCAGGCCTTGGCGGATGGGAGGAATGCAGGGAGAGGTGCTCCGGGCTCAGGGCAGAGCCCAGGCGAAGGATGGAGGTGCAGAAGTGCACAGCCCCTGGATCGGCTGCAGGATCTGCTTGTTCTGGGCCCACTTTGGGTCTCCCCACAGGTGCTGCCTCACACACAACTGTGGCTACTCTGTCCTGAGAGCCGGCCAGTGCTCCCCCAGATGAGACTGCTGCAACAACAGCAACACCAACGACCACATCCAGTGTGGCAAGGGCTTCACAGGGCAGCCTGGGAAGACAAGGAGAGGGGCCACCTTCTGTACTGGACACCGAGCTCGGCCCCTCAGGCTTCTGTTTGAAGTCAAAACTCTTGGGCTTGGGTTTAATGGTCCTCTCCCACGGCAAGTACCATTTATTGAGCGCCTACTGTATGCCAGGCACTGCAGGGGGTAATTTATGTGCATCCTATCATCAAATATCCCCAAAATCCTAGCGAGGAAGGTGTTATTAGCCCATTTGACAGCTGAGGAAGCTGAGGCTTACAGAGTGAAATCACAGTCCTGAAGTCACATGGTGAGGAAATATGCTACAATATGAGTCGCTGTCCGATTCCAAAGCCCTTAAACACTCGCTCCCCATGATTTAAACCCAGTGGCTTGGATCTGTTTTCCAACAAGGTGCCAAACACCTTGTTTATGTCCTGTTCTTCTGCTGGGTGGTTATCAAGTATTTAGGGAGTGAAGCTATCCCAGGTTTGGAGATCTGCAGCCAAAAGCCCAGTTCTGATTTAATATTTGGAAAGAAGGGTGAAGAAGTCAGGCATTGAGCCCTATGGGAGACTTTATGGGGTTTCGTATAATTAAGGCCAAGCCACTTGGAGGGCTGCAACTTCAGAGACTGGCGGGCGCTGAGAAGTCATACGAACAAGGGTTTCTCAAGCCCTTTTGCTGGAAACCTGCATAATGTGATGAAATTGACACCTGGGCCCAGTCACCCCACACATTCGCTCCCAGGATAGAAACACGATTTGCCGAAGCAGCGCTTTACGACTTGCAGTAGATCAGCGCAAGCACACGCACACCGCACACAAACTTGTGCTCACGCTCACGCGCCAGACACAACCCCTAAACTCATGTCACGGTCCCCTGATGTAGCAGGGCTACAGTTAAAATCCTCTCTCAGATCCACTGTTGTAATGTGGGAAAGCTGAGGTCAGGAAGGATCAAGGGCTGGGCAGGGAGGGGACAGCTCAAGTGGTAGAGCGCAGGCCTCGCACGCATGACGTCCTGGGTTCAATACCCATACCTCCATTTAAAAAATAAAGAAAGAAACCTAATGACCTCCCCCACAAAAAAAAATTCAAAAAATTTAAAAAGGAAGGGCGAGGGGCCTGCCCAAGGGGCACCCAGAACATGTGCAAAGTTAGACTAGAATCAGGTGTCTAGTTCCCAGCACTTTAAGTTACCCAAAACACTCATAGCATGTAAATGCAGCTGAGTGGGAGGTACTTGGAGGTTGTAAGGTACAAAATCCCTACAGCAGACATGGTCATTCTGTGCTTCTTCGAGGGCTCAGAAGCACTCGAAACGCAGCAGTGTCTCTGGGTCACGTCTGTGGCCATCAGTTTTTCACCAAGCCACGGGAGTCTCGGTGGCCAAGCTCCGAGTCTTGTGAGCAGTGGGGCTTAGGCCCGGCCCCTAGGAAGCTCAGCCTCTGGATTTGAACATTCTCAAGTTCAAATCCCCTCTCAGCCTTTCTCTATATGGTCAAGGTTACACACTCAGCTTCAACTGACTCACCCATTAAATGGGATAATTATATCTAACTCTTGGGTGATTTGAGAAGATCAAATGAGATAACCGTATGAAAGTCCCTAGAACAAGGTAGACAACCAGCGAGTGGTAGCATTATTGAGAAGAGAAAAGTGCAGTTTGCAGCTAGAGGTAAGGGATGAACATTGTAGAGGGGAGGAAACAGCGTGAGCAGAGGAAGAGTGGAAAGCATAGGGCAAGATCCGAGGAGCAGAGGTTTTTGGAAATTGGGAGATAATTGAGAGATCAAGATGGAGGTGCACTATAGCCACGAGCAGAAAGATCTTAAATGTCAGGCTGAAGAACTTGGCAATGGGGAGCCACTGAAAGTTTTAGAGGAAGGGGGTAATGTAACTGGAACTCATGAAAGAAAAGATGGATAGAGGACCCTTGATTGATAATAACAAACCCTGCCAGAGGTTCATATATTTTATAGACCTGGGCTTTCTGAATTTAGCATGAAATGAGATTCTGTCACCATCCTGAGACGCTTCCAGGAGGTGGCAGGATTTCTAAGTTTATCCAAGGAAGCTCCTGCCACCTAGGTGGTATGGGATGGGTGTCTCTGATTGGCTAACTAGAGGTGAGCACTCCAGTTTCCTTTCTGGGTCAGTACAGGTCTCAGGAGCAAGGGCCCAGAACAATCTGCAAGAGTAAGCAGAAGCTGGCCTTGCGTCTGCAACAGCACCTGGACACATGCAACAGCTGGAACCTCATTTGAAAGAGTAAGCCATGTAGGCAGTCCATGTCGTCCTGCTGGACACTAGGGCACTGAGTGATCTTCCCCTCTCCTGCAGACCTTTGAGGATACCACCTAGCATGGCTATCTAGCGGAGTGTCCATCCCCTCACCCAGAACAGGTCCAAACCAGGGGGACATCTGTGACTGGGCGGCCAAAGGGCAGGCCCAGTGCTTGTCCACACTGTCCAATTAGGGGGGTCAAAGTGCCCCAACCACTGTATTGTTTGCCCAACTTCTCAGTTCCCTGTTCCCACATTGATCTATGATCTCCTGGAAAGCAAGGACTGGGTCTCATTTATTCACGTGTTCATTCAGTCACTTATTCATTCAACAAACACTTGTTGAGCACCTGCCAGGTGGCAGGCCTGCTTTTAAGCACTGGGAGGCCGGGTGTATCTACCAGGGTTTGATCAGAGAGGCAGAACTCCTAGGAGGTACCTATTTATAAAATGAGGGATTTTTTAAAATAGGGATCTAACTTTCTGTGATGGTGGGAGCCAATGAAACAGTCTGTGAGAGGGTATTTTTTTGTGTGCTGGTGCTGCAACTGAATTCTTGCAGTCCAAGTGGCCAGGCAAACCAGAAACACAAGGATGTGTGGAACGCAAGAGAACAGCCTAGAACACCCTTGAGCATCTCATCACCTCCAAGTCTGAAGACAAAAAGCTAAAGCAGGTGACCTGGCAAGACTCGGAGTTGCTGCAACCCTGGCTGATTCATCCCACCAATGCGATGAACCCGCAGGTGAGGGACAACAGGCCTTAGCCACAATGGCATCCCGTGCCCCCTGCTCTGACTTTCTGATTGTATAGAGCACATGACTTCGAGTCCACATCTGCTTTCAAGTCTCCGACAAAACATCTCTTGAGACCCATGCAAACCTGGAACTCTGCAGGGATGAGAATTCTGGAAAAAGTAGTTTCAGCAGAGCTAAGCGACACAATGCAGATCCATGACAGTCCACCCGTTTTGACTTGGCACCTGTCTACACCTCTGCTAACCATTCTTAACCTCCAAAGACAGGAGCAAAATCCTGTTTCTGCTTAACATAATGCAGTACAACCAAAACAAACTAATCTCTCCCAAAGAGGATGCAAGGTCCTTTTATCCATCTTTGAGTCATGCTCATTTCTGTTCTAATTGACTCATAACCCTCTTTTGATATTCTTTGATTTACTGTTACTGAGACGTAAGGTTAATGACATGAACACATCTTCTGCAAGATGGTAGGGCCACCTGAGAGGGGGCTGTAATACTGCAACCGTCCACTTCCAGGGACTGCCAGCATATCCTGGAGGACTATCTGTAAGGCCAACCCAGGTCTTTTTCTTCCTCGGCCATCTAATCATAGGGAACTGGCCCACAAAGTTACTGGTACAGATCAAGAAAGAGGAGACAACATGGCAAGTATAGGGATTATGGGCCTCTGGGCCCCTTAGTCATGCAACTTACCTGGGCCTTCAGGACCTGTCTAGGTCCAGTGATGTTGGAATTGTTGCTGGGCACACCCAACTTTGTGACTTGGTGGGTCAGATAACAGCCAGTTAATGATAGGCAGCCCGGGTTTTGTGATAACTTGGTAACCCGAGGTCAAGAATTCAGTCTCTACAAAGACCCATTAACAAGCCAGATTGCTGTTTCCCAGAAGGAAGAGTGTTATCTGCAGCCGATGGATGGGCTTTGCTCCACAATCCTAAGGGCCCATCAAAGCTTCCGTGTGGACTTTCTAGCCGCACACATTCAGGAACCATTAGATCTGCTGGCTCTCTTGTGCCTTTTCAGTTTGGTTAACAGCTACGAGTAGACCCCTCCCCAATGTACACATGCTTTATAGATGATTTTTCATATGTATGTAGGGGTCCCGTTTGTATCTGAAGTTCAATTTCAAACAACAGTGAGGGCCTGTATTTATCAGGCCATCTGTCCGATGAGTGTCAGTGTATTTGTGTTATCTGCCTGCTTGATATAAAGATCAAGAGGTATCTACCATCTGGTCTGTACATTTCAGGAAAGGGTGGGGGTGATGGGAAGGAGGACTTTCTGATGGTTCTCTTTCCAGCCAAGAGACAGTCAAACGGACCAGTCAAGGAGACCACCTCTTCCAAGGTTTCAGGGAGCACATGGCTTCATCACTTCCCCAGAACTGTTGACTACAGTGAGAGTGGGGCCAGGGCAGCACCATGGAGGACTTTGGTGGGGTCCCCTCTACTGAGGATAAAGCCCAGTGCCCCAGCCAGGCTGACCATCCGCAGACAGACTCTGGAATCCCCAGAGGCAGCCAGAGCAAAGAAATGGAGTTGGCTTTTGGGCTGAATCGAGGGGGTCCTCCTGAGAACCCCAGGAGGAGGTCCTCTCAGGAGGACCCCCAATGTGGGTAAGTCCCTGAACCTCTCCAGGCTGTTTTCTCTCTTTGGGGGCTGAAGTTGAAGACAATGGGATAGTGGTCAGAGGCCAGGCTTTAGACCCAGGATCTGAGGTCTAATCCTACTTCTGCGATTGATGTACTGTGTGACTTTGGGAAAGTCTCCTGATCTCTCTGGGCCTCAATCTCCTGGTAGGTAAATGAAGGTTCTCCTTGAGTCCTTTCAGCCCAAATCCACGTCAGCCTGACGTGTTGCTTTCATAACCTCCCAGCATCCTTCTTGCACAAATGCCTGTCTGAATACCAGTGCTTTCAGCTGGGATGTCCCAGTGAGAGGGGCCTGAACACAGCCCTGCCCTGCCCTACAGAACTTACCAGCAGAGCATCACTCTGCCTGTCACCTGACCCTGATGGGAGAAGGGAGACGCTTGGGCTGAGGTCTCTTCTCCATCATCTGGAAAATCACAATTGAAGAGAAATGGCATTAAAAGTGAAGCTCCATATTTCCTCTACATACCTATTTGAAAACAGATTTGGAGTGGGGATGGTACAGCTCAGTGGTAGAGTGCCATGCTTAGCATGCACGAGGTCCTAGGTTCAATCCCCAGTACTTCCATTGAAAAAAATAAGAATAAAAATCAATTAATTAAATAATTAAATTACTGCCCCCAAAAGCAAAATAAAATAAAAATGGCTCTGATCAAAATAATTTCATGAGCAAATTGGACATTCGAGCCACATTCTTTGTTACATTGTCAAATTAGGCATAAGTCCATAGCAAACTTTTCTAAAACACTAGTACATTCAGAGTATTCTCATAAAGTTCAATTTTATCTTGAAAATATTCAACATTGGAGGTTTTTAAATATAGATGCCATTTATCATGCGGTTATTTGGGGATTTGTCAGTGTAAGGAAGTCAAAGGTCCTTTCTTGGAAAGGACTCTCCTTTGTTTTGGGACGTGTCCTTTCTTCCTGCAGCCTGGGTATTAGAACACCCTTTCTTTTATGACTTGATAAATGAGGCGGGCCTTATTTTTACCAAGGAAGGACATTAAAAAATCCATTTTTAATGTTTGCTCTGTGAAATCCCAGAGCCTCAGCATCCCCAGGTCAGCATCAAGGCAGCTTTGGGATTCCCAATTTACACTGCAGGAAATGCAAGAAACATAACAGTTTCTTTTTTCAAGAGATCAGAAATCAGAGAGGTTCAGTAATGAGCCTGAGGCCACACAGCTGGAGAAACCAAGCTGGGATTGAATTCAGCCGTCTCTGGCCTGGAAGCCCAAGGTGGCATGATTGCCAATCATCTCCCCACCCCCTGGAGGAAGACTGAGTCTCAGTGCTGGGCTCACGAGGATGCCCAAGGTTTAAGGAGATGAGCCCTGAAGGTTTGGTACTCATCCCAGGAAAACTTCTAGTTACTAATCGCACCTTTGGCCCCTGAGAGAACGTGGCTAATGTTGGCTTTAGTACCCTAATAGCAAAGAAGGAGGCGCAGACAGTCCCCCACAGCAGGGGAAATGCCTGTGTGGTTATTATTAGTCTTAAGAAGGAATTTTATTTAAAATCCAGATGATAGATGTATGGAGTCAATGTTGCTTCTACTTGAGCAAAACTTCTCTACAGGGTGGCAGTGATCCTCCGACTGAAGAGTTGAAAAGTGAATGCATCCCGAGAAAGTCTTCCTCGTAGAGAAGCAGGGCTGTCTTCAGGGGCGAGGAGACACACGGCTGGCCTGGAGCGAGGGGCGGGCTCTCGGCACCAGAGCAGCCGACCTTGCATCCGGCGGCCAGAGACCCTGACCTTATCAAGTCCGATGACCAGAGTCACTTCCATGGGACTCTCTGGAGGGTGAGGTGTGGCCATGGGGCTCCTTCAAGCCCCGTGGACCATTGAAAAGGAAGGAGCTCACAGAACCCAGGAGACTCTCTGAGGAACCCAGCAGCATAGGTGAGCTCTGTGCTGGAGAAGAAGGGAGTAAAATTCGTGGTCCAGGAGGAGCTCAGTGGACAATTAGATGCAGAGGAAGTTGGGGAAGTATTGGTAAAGAGGGCTGTAGCTCCTTCTGTTTCTCTTCAGGCAGTGGACGAGCTTCTGGTCACAGGCACAGAGCTCCATCTGGCAGTGGGACCCGAGTTCTGCAAACAGGACACCAAATGGAAAATGAGGAAGGGAAGATGTGCTCCGTGACAGACTCCAGGCTTGCTTCAGGCCGGACTTGCTGCTAGCCTGAGCGGACGCCCCGGTCTGCATCCTGCTCTCAGTCTGATGGGGGAGTCACAGCTTCTACACGTTGGGGAGGGGCAGTGCATAATCGGATGGCAGAGGCACAGCTGCTGCCCAGGGTGAGGTTTCAGCCCAGGGAGACACAGCTCCTGCCTTCAAGGAGTCCCCAGTCAGATGGAGGACACACATTCCCTCCCCTCTGGAGTCCCCAGTCTGATGGTGGAGACAGCCCCTGCTCTGGAGGGACTCCCTTTCTCATATAGGAGAGAGATGCTATTTTCAGACTTAGCTTTGAATTCAAATGGACCTGAGCTTGAATCTTGACTCTACCTTTGTGAACTTGGTAAGCCTATGAGTCTGTTTTCTCATCTGTAAAATGCAGACACTGAATCCACCGCACAGCAAGCAAAAGGACGTATGCAAGGACTTGGCGCCAGGTACATGCTGAGTCTTAGATGCGTCAGCCCTTCCCCTGGAGGTGGGATCCAGCTACAATCTCCTGCCCCTCTGGCCCCCAGCTTCCCCCACAAGAGATAGACTGACTGACCTCAGAGCCAGCAGAGACCCAGCCTCTCCCAGTGGCCTAAACAGGAAGCCCCAGCCTTACCACAGGTGACCAGGCCCTGTCTGACTCTGTATCTGTACGACTGTGTCAAGACGTTGCAGCCTTTCCTCTCCAGCTCCGCATAGCAGACGTCATGCCGCCAACAGCACCTGTCAATGCAAGTGACTTAGATCCTGAGTAGAAGGGGCCTGTCCCTTGAGCAGAGACCACCAGGGCGGGTGAGTTCTGACCAAGAAAGAATCTAATAACACGGCTGAGTCCTTCTACTCTTCTACTCGGACTGCCTGCCATGCATACCAGCTCACTGGCCTCTTTCCTCCCGGACCTACAGTGAGACTACATTTCCCAGCCTCCCTTGCAGGTATGTGTGGTCACATGACTAGCTTGGTGGCCGGAGAAATATTCAGCACTTCTAGACCAACCCATATAAAAACCTCCCACACTTTCACTGTCTCTTTCTCCATCTCAGCTTGATGGAGATGCTGTAGCCAAGGACTGAGGCCATAGGGAGAGCCACAAGATGGGAGAAACCTGGATCCTGGAATCAATAGATGATTCACATTGTTAAATGAGTGAAAACTAAATTTCTAGTATGAGAGGTGTGAACAACTGTTTTTTGTTTTTTTTTAAATTTGGATTTACAGAAAAATCGAGAAGATTATACAGAATGCTCCCTTTTACCTCAAACCCAGTTTCTTCTATTGTCAACATTGTATATTAGCATGATACATTTGTTGCAGCTAACAAACCAATATTGATACATTATTAAATAATTGTTAATAGCATTATTACTAAATAATAACATACCATTATTGATTCCTTAATTGTAAAAAGTCCGTAGTTTGTTTAGATTTTCTTAGTTTCTACCTAAATGTCCTTTTTCTTTCCTTATTTTAAATTGAAGTATTGTCGATTTAGAACATTGTGCTAATTTCTGGTGTACAGCATAGTAAGTCACTTATACATATATATATTCCTTTTCATATTCTTTTTCATTGTCAGCTATTACAAGGTATTGAATATAGTTCCCTGTGCTACAGAGTAGGACCTTGCTGTTCATCTATTTTATATGTAGTAGTTAGTGTCTTCATATCCTGAACTCCCATTTTATCCTGCCTATCCCCTTCCCCCTCCCCCACTAACCGTAAGTTTATTTTCTATATCTATGAGTCTGTTTCTGTTTTGTAAATAAGTTCATTTGTATGTCTTTTTTTTTAGATTCTGCATATAAGTGATATCATATGGTATTTTTCTTTCTCTTTCTAGCTTACCTCACTTAGCATGACAATCTCCACGTCCACCCATGTTGCTGCAAATGACATTATTTTATTCTTTTTATGGCTGAGTAGTATTCCTGTGTGTGTGTGTGTGTGTGCACCACAACCTCTTTATCCATTCATCTGTTGATGGACATTTAGGTTGCTTCCATGTCTTGGCTGTTGTAAATAGTGCTGTTATGAACACTGGGAAGCATGTATCTTTTTGAATTAGAATTTCCTCCAGATATATACCAGGAATGGGGGATTATGGATCATATGGTAGGTCTATTTTCAGTTTTTTAAGGAATCTTCGTACTGTTTTCCCTAATGGCTGCACCAAACACTTCCACCCACTGTGCAGGAATGTTCCCTTTTCTCCAGACCTTCTCCAGCATTTATCATTTGTGGTGAATGTCCCTTTTCTATTCTAGGATCCAGTGAAGGACCCCATGTTACAGTTCGTTGTTCTGTCTCTTTAGGCTCCTCTTGGCTGTGGCAGTTTCTCATGCTTTCCTTGTTTTCGATGACCTTAATAGTTTTGAGGCATGGTGGTCAAGTCTTTTGTAGGATGCTGTACTATTGGGATTTCTCTGATGTCTTTCTTATGATAAGACAGGTTGTGCATTTATTTCCTTGCTCATGTTGTGCCAGCTTTGGCCATTGGGAACTTTTTCACTTGGTTCCTCGAAATATCCTCATCAATGTGCGGTTTGGTTTGGGTTGGTTTTATTGGAGCCCTTCCTAGCTTTGGGGCGCTGTAAGAAGCTCCAGGCTCCTCTTGTGTGTTTCCTGCCTTTGCCCTAGAATCAGCCATGTCTCGAAGAAGGCTGGGTTCCTCTTTTTGGAGGATGGTATCAGAAACCAGATCCGGCACTAGGTGTTGCTTATTGCTTCTGGGGTATTGTTTCTTTTAGGACCTCTCAGCTGACAGAGCAAGAAAAAAAATGTGTCTATATTAACCCGTGTATATACACACATCTCTACACATTTCTCTATGTAACCATCTTCAACTATATTAAGCTAAACAGAAGTTCATACTGAAGTCTCCAACTCTAATCCATCACCATATAGATCATTCTAGCTTCCTGTCCTTGTTTGTCTGGTCTGTAAACTCCCACTCCAGCAGTGAGAAGCTTGGCTCCAACCACATGCCATCCATCTGTTTAAGTGCCTCTATTCTATTATACGCATCTAGCCATGTAAGAATTGTTCAACCCAGAAAGTTGCATTTTCCAAGAACCATCTCTCCCATCTCCCATGTCCTTCTAGAATGCTGACACCTCCCAATCAAGGGGTGGGAACTAGGCCCCCTCCCTGGTAAAGCCTGTGTGACTACCTTGACCAAGAGGACCGTGGGAGTGACACAGTAGAATTTCTGGGGCTGAATCACAGAAATGCCATACTCTTTCGTCTTACAGTTCTAGAATACTCGCTCTTGGAACCCAAGAGTCACGGTGCTGTAAGGAAGTGCAGACAATCTTGGAGAGGCTGAAGTGAGAGGAACTGAGGTCTGCAGCCTCAGCTGAGCTCCCAGCCAGCAGGCAGTGACAGCTTGCCGGCCATAGAAGTGAGGATTCTAGAAGGTGGATGACCCAACCTCAGTGGAGCTGCCCAAGCTGAAGCCGGGAGGAGCAGAGCCCAGCCACCCAACCAAGCCCTGCCCAAGTGGCAGGATCTTAGCAAGTTACATGCTTGTCATTGCTTTAAGCTACTACATTCTGGGGTGGTTTGTCACATAGTGAAAGATCAGCTGTTACATTAGGCCACTGAGATTTGGGGAGTTACTAGATGTTCATCGTTCATACAAAGAAACTGATTTACAAAACAGAAACAGACTCACAGGCATACAAACAAATTGATGGTTACCAAAGGGAGAACAGGGTGGAGGAGGGATAAATTAAGAGTTTGGAATTAACAGACACACACTACTATATATAAAACAGATAAACAACAAGGTCTTACTGTATAGCCCAGTGAACTATATTCAATATCCTATCATAAACTATAATGAAAAAGAATATATATGTATAACTGAATCACTTTGCTGTACACCAGAAACTAACACAACGTTGTAAATCAACTATACTTCAATAAAACATTTTTTAAAAATTTCAGACTTGACATCGAATTAAATGAGATATTGTGGGTGCTGAGCCTAGGGCACAAAAGGCAGTCATGATAATTAGCTCACCAGTCAATAGCATCCACGGGGGTCCCTTTGCCCCCCCAGCCACAGTAACAGCCGTAGAAGCCAAAGCTCTTCAAGGCAGGCTTCCCAGTCACATCCTCAATCATTGAACTCAGGTCCAGCAAGCTCCCTGGGACAGTAGGCACACCTGAAAGACAGCCAGTGTCCCCAGATGAAACCCAGACACACCTGCTCCAGACCCCCGTTCACAGGATGCTTCTGCCCTTTCTTTCACGCTGGGGCTCAGAGGAACCAAAGTGTCTCTTTTTCATTCTCCTCATTAGTGGGTGAGGAATGAGAAAGCTGAAGGCCAAAAGTATAGAGAGGTGGGTTAGAAGTTTGGATGTGGAGAATGAGCAAGCGGGTTCAAATCCCGGTGCTGCCACTGATTCACTGTATGGTGTTGACTAGCTCACTTGATCTCACAGAGCCTCAGTTTCCTCATCTGCAGAATGGGGGCGCCTAAAATGTACACTGACCTCTTGGAGTTGTCATGGGGGTTGAAATAAGGTACAGTTTGTAAACTTTGAGCACAGTGGCAGACACATAGTAAGTGACCAAGAAATATTAGAGATAATTAATGGGGTATCTATGTGAAGCAGGCAGATAGGCACTTCCTGTCTCTCCTGGTGATACACTCTCCTCTCCCCAAAACTAACCCTGTTTGGAACAGAAGGCACAGAATCTTAGAGAAGTAAAGCCAGCTCCCTCATCTTACAGTTGAAATGCTGGGACAGGGAGAGGAAGGTGCGCCTTCCCCAGGGTTTCACACGCAGCCAGAAGCCCTCCCTGCACCGGGTCTCCAGGGGACCTGGCCAGACACCAAAAATTAGGACAGCCTGTCTGGGTGGTGTACATGGTTACTGGGCTGCAGGGGAGGCCTGGAGCCCGGCTCCCCTGATGCTGTGCCGTTGGCTCCAGGTGGGAGGTGACAGCAGGCAGGGTGTGTAGAAAACCTGGACAGCCTTGAGCAGAGACTATTTATATAAGGGTCTTGTTTTAGTTTAGCTTTATTTTGTTTTGCGTCTAAGTGAAAAATCCGCCTCCCACATCTGCAAGCCCCATGTCCTGCACACAGCACAGCCTTCACGTATCACCTCCAAGCATCCTGCCGCAGCCAGACCCGTCCACCTTTATCCTGTGTCACAAATGAAGAAAGAGAGGCTGGGAGAGGTGTAGGCTCTTGCTGAAATTTACATGGTGAGTGCAGAGCCAAGATTCCAAGTCAAGTCTCCCAGGCTGGTCTCCTTCGCACGACCCTGTTGTTTCAAGGGGTGGAAGGGCACCAGTTCAGAGGTCTTGGGGCAAGCACTTACTACAAGCCAGGAACCAGGCCAGTATGAGAACGCCCTTCATCTCCAGGATTCTGGAAAAGAAAACGCATCCCATGGCATGCCGATCTTGTGGGGCCATCATGGCCTGTTCAGACCCACCCCTGGCTCCCCACCAGGCCCCACCCTCTCATGCCGGGCAATAAACTGCGATCTGCAGTTGGAAAAGACAAGGCAAAAACCTCAAGGAGCAGACTCAAGGGGTTCCTGAGGGGAGAGGGGCATCCTTCGGGGCATTGTCTCCAGTAGAGACAGGAGAGAATTTTTCCACCACAGAAGCCCCCAACACAATTGCTCCATCCTCCAAAAAAAAAAAAAAAAAAAAAAAAAAAAAAAAAACCTTTTTCAATTCTAGTTTACAACTGCTTTGGTATAAAAACAACACAATCCAGGCTGGATTCATTCTCATACATTCATTATATCATATTCATTTTTTTCTCCTGGCTTTCAAAGAATTTAAGAGCAAAACATTTTCTCGGGCTCCAGGCACTAGGTATCCCTAAAAAATAAGTCAGTCCCGTGTGCTCACAACAGCTCTGAAGGGTAGGTATCACTGTTCCACAGGAGAGAGAAATTTGCACCCTAAAATGTGTCTCTTTGGCATACGGATTAACCTAGGCTGATTATTTTTAAGAAACTGAAGATTCGAGGAGTCTTTCTTTTTACCTCCACCTTAACTGGCTGAAGAATGTAGATAAATGTTCTGTTCCCGGAATAGAGCTATTACCAGAGATACCTGCTGGGAATACGAGAACAGGTGTGGTGGGGGACACTAGGCAGGGCCTAGAGATCAGAGTCCACTCTGTGTCCCCTTGTCTCTTCCTGGCCCAGCAAACATTTGTTTACCAAATATTTGCTTTTCCGCCTCCATGTGAATTACTTTCCTCCGCTTTGAAATCCCAAACCACTACTCCCAACATCCTTTTTGGTCTTTAGCCGAAGATGGTTATTTAAAGTAAGGGTTCAGCCATTTTTGTGAGTTGCTCAGTTTTCCTGGTTTCTCCCATGTACACAGGCTATTAAACTTTTGTTTGATTTTTTTCCTGTTAGTCCACCTCTTGTCGATATAAATCTTAGACCAACCAGAAGAACTTAGAAGGGCAGAGGCAAATTTCTCCCTGCCCTCAACAGGTGCCATTTAGCCAGTGGAGAAATGGAGGTTTAGAGAGCTCAAGCAACTTGCCAGAAGTCACAAAGCCAGTAAAAAGTGGAGGCGGGGTTCAAACCCGGGACCTGTGCAACCCTCACTGCACCACACAGCCTCTCTCCGCAGAGGGATGTGTTCTCCTTTGAGCTGAGGGGATGGGGTTCCTTCCCATGCTCTTCCCCATAGGCAGGAGGCCCCAGCTTCCCTCCCCAGAATCTGCCTTTGGCAAACACATGAATCACCAGCCTGGAGACAAAAAAAATTACACCCAAAAAGCAGGAGAAATTCCATGTGTCTTGGGCCAGTGATGGATTCTAACTTGGCCTCTTAGAGGTTCCTTACCAGTGGCTGCCTGCGTACCTTCTCTCTGTGGGTCCCAAATTCCTTGTTCATCCAGAGCTGCTCAGCTGGCCTATGGTCTGCCAGGATTCTGCTCCAACACCCTGTGGTCTCCGGCCCCTGAGTTCAGTGGTCACTCTGCCAGAGCTCTGCCCCGGGGCCCCTGGCACCGCCCAAGACCTGGCCCCAAACACACAGCCTCCAGCTCCCCAGGGGTCCTGGCTGCTGGGCCAGCCTTTCCATGCCATCCTTCGTCCGGCAGCTCCTCTGAGTTCCAAGAACATTCCTGAGGGTTCTGTCTACCCGCAGCCTCCGCTCTGAGGGCTCTAAACAGCCAAGGAAAATGGCCCTGTATCCTACCCTTCCGCACCAATCTTTCTCACTGCTTCCTGGAGTGTGACAGGCCGAAGACACCAGCGACCATGCACTGTGCACCTCTGACATACCAGACACTGTTCACTGTCTTCTTAAACCTACCAATGGCCCCTTAACAGGCAGGTGTTGTTAAACCTGCCCTTTGACAGTCGTTTGCTAACTGAGTGAATAACAGTTGTTGATTTCACAGATGCAGAAATTGAGTCTCAGAAAGGGAAGTGAGTTGCCCCAAGGATTCAGCCCAGGACTGTGAACCTCCTCCTTTGACTGATGCGACTCCGCTGCTCTGAGCAGCCCCTGTGTACCAGCCATGTTGCACACTTTCTATATTTTATGACGCTCTGACATCCTGGGGGCCTGGCTGGGCTGGGAAGAGACAGCCTCTCCAGGACTGGCTAATTCCAGATAAAGCAAAAGCCTCTCCTCTGAACGTGCCTTTCAAATGCAGACCAACCAATCCTAAACTCACATGCCCAACCTCCGCCTCTGTATAGCTCTCACACTCCAAGCCAGCATTCCCCCTGGCCTAAATCATCGGGAGGCCAGGCAGACAACAGAAAAACAGGGTCACCCCTGCAGCCTGGAGTCTGCTGAAGCTATTCGAGCTGGCTAGTCCTAGGCAGTCCCCTGCCCTGTCTTGCCTTCCCCACAGAAAACACAACACAGGCTCCTGGCCGTGCTTGCCCTCACTTATTTTGCCTCCTGATCAACCCTGGTGCTTCCCCATGAAGCCCTGCAAGGTGTGGTGTGTCCCCTTCTCTTGAAAACTGTAACAAACCATCTTTTACACAGCACTCATCTCCTGATCTGTTGGCCTCACCAGACCTCAACAAAACCCAAATCCCAGGTGGCGTTTAGAGCACCTCGGGACATGGCTGTTGACATGAGGAGCAGCACGAGGCCCCACGCAAAGGGGTCTGAAAGTGCACAAAAGGAGCTTCACGGGGATGTGGCAGAAGCATTGAAATAGCTGCTCTGGGAGCTAGGAAAGCGGACCATCAATGGAGCCCAAAGCAGGCTCCCAGAAGGATGTGGGTTGGCTATTTTTATCAAGCAAACAGCAGAGGGAAATGAGTGAGGCCACAAGATAATTGTGGAGTGGAGCAGTGGCTGTGGGAATGAGAAGTGGGGAGAGTGGAGACCGCCAGCCAGACAGAAGCATTAAAATGTGGGGGCTGGGGAGTGGAGGGTCACTGGAGGGAGAGGTCCTCCAAGTCCACATACAGCAGCCAACCCCCTGCTCCCAGGACCATCCTCCACCCCCTATTCCAGTTCATGTCTCCTGGCTGGAAACGATGGACAGCACCAAGCTCCTTCTATATAGAAGGTGCTGCTAAGACCGCCTCCACATCTGGGGGTGGGGGGGAGGGGGCCCAGCTCTGTGTGTACCTTGCCCCCCACCTCCCCTCATGCCAGGCAAGGCAGCCCCCAGAATGAGATTCCTCACCAGTGACACCGTCTCTTCGTCCTCGGGGCTGGAGAACAGGCTGGGCGTGCCTGGTTTTAAAGGCCCCCTGCCTGCCTCCCACACCCCACCTAGACCAGCTCCAGGATTCTTGGGAACTCACACAGGAAGTCTTACGTCACCCCCTCAAGACCCCTGGGGATTTTTTTTCTCTCTTTTCTGTGTTCAAAAGTAGCTATTTTCTGAAGTGCATCAGGTGCCTGGGTGGCTTTCAGGAAAGACATTAAGGAGGATCTGGCCTGGGCCAGCCAAGGTCAAGGTTCTTCTCCATTGATGGCTCCTCCCTGATGCACACCCCCCCTACTCTTCTGAGAAGATGTGGGAGTGAGCTCCTTCCTCTCCTCGCCCTTGGCTTCCTTCTCTGTGTCTCCCCCATCACGGCAGCATTAGAGAGAAATTCCTCCCTGTGCCCTCATGAACCCTTCTCTTCCCAGGACCTAATCACCGGGGCCCCCTCAGAATCCTGTGAATTCATTTCAAAACGGAAAGTGCTTATTGAGTATTTCCTCTGTCAGGCACAGCCAGGGCTCCACTGTGAGTAAGACAGCTTCCCTTCTGGTTGGGGACACAGATAGGAAAGGCATCAAATAAGTATGCAGTATGTCCAGGGGCAGTAACCGCTGTGGGGAAAAAATCCTCTCTGCTCTGTATTTTCATTGCTCTTTCTCAACCAATCCCTTCCTCTGCCTACAGGTATACACGAGCCTGGCCACCCTAGACGAAACAAAAGCATGCCAAAAAAAAAAAAAAAACAGAAAAGAAAAAAGGAAAACATCCTTTGCCTCTGCCTACTTCTCTCCAGCTTTCTTTTTCCTCTAAAAGCCAAATGTGGAGGCAGAGAAGCCTCCTTTTGTTCGTCACCTGCTCTCTTCTGAACCCCTTGATGCCTGCCTTAGGCTGTGTCCTACATCAGCTCCCAGGGAGCCCCCAAAACCTGGCACTGCTCAGGCTTGGTCTTCACCCCCTCAATTTCTTGGACACTCCATCCCACTGACCACCTCCTCCTTCTCAAAACTCTTTCCCTCTGGCTTTTGAGTCTGCCGTCTGCCCTCCTGTGGCTCACCCTCCATCTCTCTTGGCCCCGAAATGCAGGTGTTTTCAAGGGACCCGTTCCTCCCTCTCTTCCCCTCTCTAGGGGTGAGTTGTGCGTGTTCAGGGATTTAGGTCTTTTTTCTATGCAGATTGTCCTGGAGATATCCTTGGCAGAACAGTGTCTGGCACTAACCCTCACTCAACAATAACACTGAGCGGAGAATAAATGGTTGAATACACGGATAAGGAGAAAGCACAGTGTCAGGTCAAAGAACCTGAGATTCAAGTCAGACCAACTCTGACTATTCATGTCACCTGACCTCATCAGGTCTCAGTTTTACCATCTGTAAAGCAGGACAGTAATCGAACCAGCTTCATTTCGTAATCATGGTTATTCAATGAGATGGCAGGCAGAGGGGCTCAGCGCTGTGCCTGGCACCTGGCAGGGGTTCACTGCATCATAACTACTATAAATATCATTGCTATTATGTCTTTCCACCAAATGGAGAGCCCCACGAGGGTAGGCACTGGGTCTGCTTCATTTCTGCACAACCCACATCTGGCACATAGTAAATGTTCAGGTAAGTTTGTTGAATGAATATATAACTCCTCCAGCTTTAGCTTCATTCTTGCTGCATTCCTCCAGCCCACACTTCAAATATAATTATTAAATTAATTTTATAATTATATAAATTATATAATTTATATTCACAAATATGTATAAATATAAATTATAATTTATGATTTTATATACTTTATATAATTTTATATAATATAGTTATATATAAATTATACAATTATATTTAATTATATAAATAAAATATATAATAAATATATTTTTAATGTATACACTTTAATATATATTTAAATAAATATAACAATTAAAATTCAAATACCTGCCTGATAGTTTAGCTTGATGTCTCACAAGAACCCCAGAACTAAACTCACTGTCTCCCCTACAACCCAGCCTCTCGCAGCTCCCTTGTCTTTGGTGAAGGATCCAATCATTCACATGTCAGCAGCTGAAACACCCCAACCACTTCCAACCCCAGCAGAGTGGAGACTCTTGAGGGTAAGATTTTCCTCTAGTTCCTTTCTGACCCTAGCGCCTAGAACAACATCTAACCTGTGGGAGGTCCACCAGAAATATCTGTGAAATGAATTAAAATCCCATAAGCATTTTTGTTCTTTGGCACTTGCTGTGGCTATCTCGTGTAGGCTCGTCCCAGGGCTGAAGCCCTGCTGAGGGCGGCCGTTGCCACCTGGATGTTCTCTCTCCCTGAGACCCTGGGCGGCTGAAACTCCCTTGGCCTTATCAAACCATCTGATGCCCCCCAGGCTGGTACCTAGAACAGGATAGCCTGGGGCTCACTGGCAGAGAGCCTACACTGAGTCTTCCTCCTCCAGGAAGTTTTCCCTGATTGCTCTTTCCACAGGAAGCACGCCTGTCTCTGGAATGTTATAGAACTCATCACACATACTGCACACTCTGGCCTTTCCTGTTGAAGGAGATTATGAGGCCGATAGCTCAGGAAGGAAGGAGAGAGGAACTCAGTATTCAATGAGCATCCACGGTTGCCACAAGCAAAAGGCAACTTCAGCATTTATGATCTCAGTGCTTACAAAATCTCATGGGGCGCTATGATCCTGTTCTGTAAGTAAGGAAACTGAGGGGCAGATGTTAGGCAATTTGCCCAAGGCCACACAGCTAGTAAAAGATGAACCCAGACTCTTAAGCATGACCTGTCATCCAAGTTCATGTTCTTTCCACTACACACAGAGGTAGAGATCCAATAAAGACATGATGATTGGGATTTTCCCAGGACATCTGACCAGAGGGTCACATGATTTCCTTATACACAAGATAGAGAAGTGGAAACTGAGTTAGAGTTATAGCTCATAATTCCCCAAAATGATGTGTCAACCTCATCATTGGTTATAAGCTTTCAGCCCAGGGCAATACGCAGCCCTTGGAAATGCTTCCCTTGTCCTCCAGATTGCCTTTAAAAAAATGGATTTAGTAGCTAATGTATAAACGTTAAGAGATCTCAGGAAGAAATCCAAATTTCCAGCTTCTCTTTAAAAGATCTGGCAGTCCTGGCTCTGAATTGCTGCTTGATGAGCTGCACCCATAAATTGGACGTGTGTTTAGCTTTGTTCTAATCTCCCCTACTCTTGCAGTCTTATGCCCACCCTGCCTCACTGGGGCTCCCTGCTTGCAGGGCTCTCCAGTAGCCTGTCATAGAACCCAGTCTTGAGTTCGAGCCTCTCAACCTGTTCATCAGGAACAGGACAGTGAGATTTCTGTCTTGAAGCAGAAATCCTCTTTTCTGCAAACTTGTGTTTTAAGTGCCAAGCTCAGAATCTAGCACACTGTAGTTGCTCAGTAAATATTGTATCAGCACATGAATGGAACCCATTCCAGGATGAAGCGGTCTCTGAGGGCTTTCTGGAACAGGAGGCACCTGGATTGAATTTTTAAAAGCGAATTGAAGAAATTGGAGCCCTTATGCACTGTTCGTGGGACCGTAAAATGGTATAGTCGCCTTGGATACAGCATAGCAGTTCCTCGAAACATTAGGAATAGAATTAACATATGACCCAGCAATTTCCCTTCTGGATGTGTGCCCAAAAGAATTGGAAGTAGGGTCTCAAAGAGATAGTTGTACAACCAAATTGACAGCAGCATTCTTCACGAAAGCTAAAACATGACAGCAATCCAAGTATCCACTGATAGGTGAACGGAGAAGTAAAATGTGGTGCATACACACAATAGAATATTATTCAGCCTTAAATAGGAAGTAAATTCTGAAATAAACCAGTCACAAATAGACAAATATTGTATGATTCCTCTTACATGAGGTACTTAGAGCAATCAACATCATAAAAACAGAAAGTAGAATGGTGGTTGCCAGGGGCTGGGGTGCGGGAGGAGATGGGGAGTTAATATGTAACAGGTAGAGAGTTTCAGTTTTTCAAGATGAAAAGAATAATGAAAGTGGATGGTGGTGATGGTTGCACATTATAAATGTATTTAATGCCACTGGACTACATACTTCAATTGGTTAAGATGGTCAATTTTAGGTTATGTGTATTTTATTATAGTAAAAATATTTTTTTTAAAGAGAGAGAGAGTGGATTTTAGAGTTCACCAACACAAGAATGCAAGGAAGGGCATTCCAGGTAGAAGGAACCGCCTGTGTAGGACTCGTGGGCATGCATTATAATGGCCCATTCCAGGGATTGCAAACGGATAGGGTAGCTGAGGGTGTAGACAGTAGTATTCTAGTGGAACTGTGCTGAGCAGGTATCAGGGAAGACATCTGGAAGAGGTGACACCTCCTCTTAGGCCCAGGGAAGGAGTGCAAACGTTCTACTAGGTGCCATAGGCAGGCTAGTGGCCTATTCTCATCTCCCCTATCCTAACCGGCAGACCTGACCATGATCTTTTTTTTTTAATGGTGGTCCTGGGGATTGAACCCAGGACCCGTGCACGCTAAGCACGCGGTCTACTACTGAGCTATAGCCACCCTCCAATGTCCTCTTGATTTAGCTTTGCTTTTGCTTCCTGGGTGCCTCACTGGAGCTCTGCCCACAGGAATTGCTCAGGAAATGATCGCTGGGCTGGACTGGGATTGAAGACAAGTGGAATGTCCTAGAATTGTGAGTATCTCAGGATCACAGGCCCCGAACCTTGGATCTTGGTTCTTGGATCTTGCCGGTCAGAGCAATAGCCTGGTCTAGGGTTTCTCTCTCCTCCAAAAAAAGAGGTGACGTTACAGTATGGGAGAACAAGTAGGCTTTTACCAGGTGAAAAAGAGAGTGAAGAACATTCCAGAAGGAGGGAGCAATAGCAACCGAGACAGAAAGGAAGACTAGTTCAGGGAATGTTTCTTGAGAATAAACAGTTTGATTTTTCCTAAAGATAAAGCAAAACATGTACTTGCTGTCAAGTAGGTGTTTGCATTTGCATTTTTAGCAAAAGTTTTGGTGAAAGTTAGAGTTGAGCCTGTCATTTAAGTACAAAGGGACTGAGACCAAGACAGGGCTGGCTGTGTGCATCTACAGAGCCAGCTGCCAGCCTATAGAATGGCTGAAATCCAGTGAGGCCGCTGCTCCCTCTGGACTTGGGTAGTTCGTCCACCCAATCGTTCTGTTACTCCACAAATACTTATGGACCGCCAAATACATATTCGGCTTTGTGCTAGTGACTAACAGGATGAAGAGCAAGAATGGCAATTTCCCTGCTCTGCAGTGGAAGGAGGAGGAGACAGATGCCATAAACAAGGAAAGAAACCCATTAAAGAGAGTTAAAGATGATAGTCAGTGCTGTGCAGGTGGGGGAGGGAAACAGAGTGATAGGGGGTTACGGGGAGGAGAAGGAGCTACCCTGGCTAGATGGTCAGGGAGGGCCTCCTGGAAGAGACGGCATTTACGATGAGATCTGGAGGATGAGGAATCAAGAGTAACAGATCTTGTCAAGTATTGGTGTTCTAGGCAGGAGAGCAGTCCTGGAACAGGAGCACGCCTGTGAGTTGGAGAAACAATAAGGAAATTAGGTCTACCTTTGCCAGAAAGCTTTCTTTTGAACCTTGCCCCCAACTAGGTAAGTTCCCCTTCTTTGTTTTCTCCCAGCACCCTCATCATAGCATCAATAACATTATATTACAATATCTCCTCCCCAGACTGTGAGCAACTTGGGGCTTTCATTTTGACATTCCAGTGCCCATGACTTCCTACCTGAATCGATCAATGAATGATCAAATTGGGCTACAAGTCCTTGAGGATGTTTCATTCATCTCTACCCCTGGCAGCACCTAGTACATGATATGGCACAGATTGGGTCTTAGGGGGAAAAAAAGGTTTGTCAAATGACTAATAGAAATAGCTAATGCTTATTAAGCACAGACACCATGCTAACTTCTTTACGTGGCTTATCCCATTTTATCCTTAATGTGATCCCATGAGGGACGCATCACTGTCAGATGCATTTTGCAGATTAGGACAGCGAGGCTCAAATTTGGGAAAAGAAAAGGCCCACACAGCTGGTAAGTGGCAAGGCTCTGAGTTGAACCTGATCAGTTTGACTCCCAAGGCCATGTCTACTTAGCCCAAAGCTAAACTGCCTTCCAGAAATGGGGGCCTGGTGTAAGCAGCTCTTTGCAGGAAACTGCCCTCAGCAGGAAACCCCTTTCGTCTTGTCACTAACTTTAAAGCAGACACTCCCATGCTGTATACATCCCTGGCCCAAGCTCATCCTTCATATCGTGATCACACAATATCTTGCTTAGTCTGTCGGTTCTTTTCATAGATCAAAGAAGTCGAAATGGAGAATCAGTAATTAACAGATGACCAGATCTCTTCCCTAGCTTCCCCATCAATAATCTTTCCAACAAACTGTACGAACGAGAGAGAATCCAAAGAAAAGATCACGAGAAGTGGACAAGCCTGCAGGCCGTGGAGGATGGCGGCGACTCTGACCCTCAACTGAATGATTAACTGAGATCACTTCCCCTCTTCTCTTTAAAACTTTCGTGGCCGAGCAGAATCCGCAGAGTTGGCTTTTCCACCATCTCCCCAGATTGCCAGCATTCTGATTAAAAGCAACTTTCCTTTCTGGTGTTGAGTTTTGAGCTGCCTGCGAGCAAACCTGAGTTCCCCAACACTAGGAGTGGAGGGGCAGGAGGGCCAGGGAGAGACAGAGGAAAGGAGGGTGACCTCCTTCTAAATGCCTGCAATGGCATCTTCCCCAGCTCTGTCTCTTTCCACATGGACCAAAGTGTCTGGCACAGAGGATGTTCAGTGCAAGTTAAGGAATGTTAAATAGATGTTGACGATTCCTCATCCCAAAGAAGAATATTTTCGTGTGGTTCAAGTTAAAAAGTAATGCTGGCAAGGCCTCAGATTAACATGATCCCAAGTCCCAGCTCAAACCCTATTGACAACCCCTGCCCAGGTTTGCCCCAGTCTTGGGAATGATCTGGGTAACCACCATCTTCCCTTTACATGTGGCCTTGGCTCCTTAAGAATGACACAGCTCGCAAGGTTTGATGTTTTCTGGGTAAAGGACCCCACAGCCCAGAGGATCTCCTCTGAAATGTTCTGTGCATTGCCCACCCCTCCCAGAGACCCCTCTTTGGTTCCCCAGACCCCACAGTCTCCAGCCTCTCCCACTCCAGCTGCTTCCTGCGGCCCCCATGCCCGTAACTGACCTCTCTGGCCTGGCTTCAGCTCCTGCTCCTGTGAGCAGCCTCACCAGGCAGGGCTGGAAGCCCCAGGCCCAGCTGGCCTCCAGCCGCAACACTGGGGTCCACGGGCTGTGGATGCCAACAGATTCTAGGCTTCTAGAATCTTAAAGCCAAGGACAGTGAGCAGTGAAGACAGATCTGGGGGTGGTGAGGAGACACTTCTGCCTGGACCCAGCCAGGCATTACCCTGCTCAGCCCCCAGCTGCCCTGGCAGATGCAGGGAGTCCAGCAAAAGCCCAGAGCCTGGGGCCAGCTCTCCTGCCAAAGGGGCCTTGGGCAGTCACCCAGAGGATTCCAGCGGGGGTGGATTTGAGACCTGAATTATCCAGGTCACAGCCTTATCCGGCTTCACGGGCTTCGCTAATCCCCTCAGCCTGGAGTGCTCACCCTCCCCTCGGCCCTGAGCCCAGAACTTTCTTAAGGCCCTGACAGTCTGCTAAGTATCTTGACTATTTTAGCGCCTGGGTCCTCAGTCTTGACCGAGGCAGGAGTCTGAGCACAGCGCCTGGGGATGGGATGCCCAGAAAACAGGTCGGGTGGAAAGCGGTCCAAGTAGGAGGTATTGGAGCTGTCAGGGAAGCAAATGAAGTGAGTTCCGAGAGTCGGGGCCAGTGGCCAGAAATGTGATGCTGTCATTCATTCAGAAGTGATTTCCTGAACACCTACTGTGTGCCAGCTGCTTGGCTGAGAGGCAGACAGAAAGATGAATAATGCAGGGGGCGGTGCCGGGGGAGGTCCTTGCTCTCAAAGAGCTCCAAGTTCAATGGTGGAGGCAGCATTTGCAACCAAAAACTGCAGGACTGCAGGGACAGATGGGCCCAGAGCAGCAGCGGGGAGAGGGCCGCCCCTCCCAGCCAGCAAGGGCTGGGGACTAATAACAACTCAGCTGCCGTGACAATAATGGTGGAATTAACATCAGTGGGGTGCTTACTGGGCACCAGACACTATGCTAAGTGCAACACATGATTTATCCCGCCTAATACAGACATTAACTCTATGGGAGAAAATGCTATCCACACGGGGGTCCAGGAACCTGGCCAGGGTCACACAGCTAACCAGAGCCTCCCATGAGCTTAGAAGGACTCTATTTATTCAGATTGGCAGCCCCTAGCTTGACTGATATAGTCCTGAGCACAATACAGATATTAAGTCTTTTTTTCCTCATGAGCAGTGCAGGGAAATAAAAGTCTTCAAAAGCAATCCAGAAATGTATGAAGTTAAAAGTGAACTTTCCCCATAATCCACCCAAGGTAAGCACTTTCAGAATGATTCCTAGTCTATGAAGAATAATATTTAACATAACCATGATTAAGAATAACTTTTTAGCGCTTTCTTTTAGTTCTTGACCATATTGGCTTTTGCTTTTGTTTCAGATTTTTTTTTTTTTTAAGAATTAAAGCCTTAAAGATTAAATTCCTCTTTGTCCCCTCTCCTGCCCTATTTCCAGCCTTCCTTCTCTGCCCCTCGGTTACCAGATTATGAGACTGATGTGTATCCATAAACAATATGTAACATTATTTCCTTCTTTTTGTTTCTGCAGGAATGGAATGATAGTGAAACGTAACATCTTGAAACTTGCTTTTTTTCACTCTATCCATACTGATCCCTATATAACTAACTTATTTTAAGATATATATTGAAAGGGGCAATATTGCATCATAGGGTATCCACATTTTTCCCCAAATTTTTATTTTGAAAAATTTGTAATCTACAGAAAAGTTACAAGATTCATGCAATTAACACCCATAAACGCTTCAATGCACCAATTGTTGACATTTTGCTTTCATTGCTTTACTTTTCTCTCTCACACATTTGAGGGTCAGTTGCAGATACGTCCTAAATAATTCAGCATCTATCACCTAAAGACAAAACATTCTCCTACATAGCTTCATACAATTATGACACTCAAGAGAGTTAACATTCACAGAATGTTATTATCTAGTATATAGTAACAATGTCTAATATCCAATTTCCCCCTCTTGTCCCAGTAATGCCCTTTATGTCCAGTTTGTTTGCTTTTTTTCCAGTCCAGAATCCAGACAAGAATCAGGCATCGGTTGCAGTCGGTTGTGTCTCTTTGGTCACCTTTAATCTAGAACATTCCTTAGTCTTTTTTGTTTGCTGGTTTTTATGACATTTTTGAAACCAGGCCAGTGATTTCACAGAACCCGCCTCAATTTGAATTTGCCTGATTGTATCCTCATGGTGATGAAGTTAAACATTTTTGACACAAACACTTCATAGGTCTGGTAGGGAGATGAGAATTTAATTTCGTGTCTCCATAGGGAAGGTCAGTTATCTCAACACCTTTAGTTGAACAGTCCAGTCTTTCCCCTCTGATTTTAACACTCTTTCTATCACCTAAGTTTCCACTTATGCTTAGATCTGTTTGGGGGCTTTCTTCATTTTGCTTTGATCTGTTTGTCTACACTTGCCCTAATATCACTCAGCCCGATGACTATGACTTTTTAAGTCTTTACATATGTTAAGAAAGTTCCCCTTCTTCCTCCTTTTTCTTTAGAAATTATTCTTAAACCCTTACGCCTCCATATGAAGTTTAGAATCGTTCTTCAATGACTGCTCCCACGGGGATTTTTACTGAAATTTCATTGAATTTTATAGGTGACTTGATGATAGTCTTGCCAACTGTGAAAACAACATGATCTTATGCTGTATTTATTTAGGTCTTCTTCAATGTTCTTCAATTATGTCTTTATGATTTTTCTTCAAAAATGTTTTCACATATATCTATTAGACTTTTTTCCTAGAAATCCCATATTTTTTGTTCTTATTGTGCATGGCATTTTCTTTTTAACCATTACATTTTCTAATTGATTATTGGGACATATGGTGATGAATTTGGTTCTTGTGTGTTCTTATATTTGATAACTTTGTCAAATTCTGTTAGTTCATAATGGTAATTGTCTCTTTGGATTTTCTACAAAGAAAATCATAGTGTCTGCAAATGACAATTTTGTCTCATTTTCCTAAATTTTATACCCATTTATTTTTGTTGTCTTATTCCATTGTCTAAGACATCTGATAAGATAATGAATTCCAGGTGTGATAGCGGGTATCTCTGTCTTATTTTTGACTTTAATCAATTCATTATTTCATGTATTTATTGAGTGCCTACTATATGGCAGTTACCTTACTAAGAACACAATAAAGCAAAATAGGAGGTTATTGTCATGTCGGATTGCATTTGGTTCTGAAAAATGTGCAAAATGTAATTATTACTTATGCTTTGAATGATTTATATATTTTCAAAAAATCAGTTGTCTGAAATTATAAAAGCTTCTCATCTTCTTTATTGAATTGGTTCAGTTAAATTACGTACAATTATTAATTTCAGATATGAGCTTGCTTTTTCTTTCTCAAATAATTTGTGAAGAAATTCTATCCATAGTCAGGATTTTGTCTAATCATAAATATCAGTCATTTATAAATAAATAACATGGTCATAATTGAGAGAAAACTATTTGTATTATTTAGGAATTCCTACTCAGACTTAAAAAAAGAAAAAGGTCTATAACCATATCTCCTAAGTGAGTGGGGAAAATGTGAAAAATAAGAGCAATTAAATCAAAAGAAAAAAAATACCAGTATTTGACATTCATATGCAAAATAAAAAACTTCCCTGGTATGTAAAAAAATCATCAGTAAATGATTTTTACTTTCATTTCTATCACTATCAGTAATAGACCAGCTGAGATGATTCAATTGAAGGTTAGCAGGAGGCAGTGGTAGGCTGCCAAATATTTTACAACCAATCTAGTGAAGGGTGAGTGGGGAAACTTGATTTATAGAGTTCGCCAACTTCCAGGATAAATATACCCAATGGCTAATTTCAAGCTACCAATATGACACCACTGAATGAGGAAATGGGAAAGAACTGTTAAGTGGGAATTTTTTAAAAACAAAAAAACTTCTGTTCTGTGAAAGACACAGACTAGGAGTAAATGCTTGCAAAACGCAGATCTGATAAAGGACTTGTATCCAAAATGTACAAAGAACTCCTGAAAGTCAACAATAAGGGAGTGATCCAGTTACAAAGTGGGCAAAAGATCTGAGTAGAGAGCTCACAGAGAAGACATACAAATGACAAATAAGCATATGAAAAGATGCTCCACCTTATGTCATTAGGAAATTGCAAATTATAACAACTACTACACACAATTAGAAAGGCTAAAATCCAAAAAACTGACAACATCGAGGATGGGAGGATATGGAGCAACAAGAAACTTATATCCATCACTTGTGAGAATGCAAAATGGTACAGCCACTTTGGAAGATAGCTTGGCTGTTTCTTACGAAACTAAACATCATCTTACCATACCAACCAGCAATTGCACTCCTAGATATTTATTCAATAGAATTAAAAACTTATGCCCACAAAAAAAAAACTGTACATGAATGTTTGTAGCAGCTCTATTCATAATTGCCAAAAAAAAAAAAGAAAAAAGGAAACAACAAGATGTCCTTCAGTAGGTAAATGAATAAACAAATTGTGAAATAACCATACAGTGGGATATTATTCAGCAACAAAAGACATAAAGTATCAAGTCACAAAAAAAATGGAGGAACATTAAAGGTAGATTACTAAGTGAAAGAAACCAATCTGAAAAGTCTACATATCTTATGATGCCCACTATGTGACATTCTGGAATAGATAAAACTATAGAGACAGTAAGAAGATCAGTGGTTGCCAAGAGTTTGGGATGGAAAGAGCATATGAGTAGGTGAAACACAGGGGACATTTACGGCAGTGAAACTATTCTGTAAAACACCAGTGATGGTAGATACACGACATTACCATTTGTCAAACCCCATAGCATCTACAACACAAAGACTCAGCCTTAATGCAGACTATGGACTTTAGTTAATAATAAATCAATGCTGATTCATTCATTGCAACAGATGTACCACATTAATGCAAAATGTTAATAGCAGGGAAACTAAGTCTGTGTTCAGACTGGGAGGAGGTCTATGGAAATTCTGTACAATTCTGTAAATCTAAAACTCTTCCAAAAAACAAGTCTATTAACTTAAAAAGAACTATTGTTGCAACAAGTGCTTTTACATGGTTACATATATTCTTTTTTAAAATTAAAATATACTTGACATATCATATTATGTTAGTGTCAGGTGTACTACATAGAGATTTGACATCTATATACATTATGATACGATCATCATGATAGGTCTGGTAACCATCTGTCCCCATACAAATTTATTACGGTATTACTGACTGTTTTCCTTATGCTGTATATTACATCTCTATGGCTTATTTATGTTATAACTGAAGGTTTGTACCTCTTAAATCCTTTCACCTATTTCATCCAACCCCTCAACCCTTCCCCTCTGGCAATCACTCATTTGTTCTCTGTATCTATGAGTTTATCTTCATGTGGTTTGTTTTTTACTTTCCCCATGTAAGTGAGATCATAGAATATTTGTCTTTCTCTGTCTGATTTATTTCACTTAGCATAATATCCATCCTCTAGATCCATCCAGGTTGCTGAAAATGGCATTATTTCATTTTTATGGCTGAGTACTATTCCATTGTGTGTGTGTGTGTGTGTGTGTGTGTGTGTGTGTGTGTGTGTGTGTGTATCTCACAACTTCTTTATCCAGTCATTTGTTGATAGACATTTAGGTTGTTTCCACATCTTGGCTATTGTAAATAATGCTGTGATAAACCTGGGGGTACCTATATATTTTTGAATTAGTATTTTTATTTTCTTTTGGTAAATACCCAGAAGTGAAACTCCTGGATCATATGGTAGTTCCACTTTTATTTTTTGAGGAACCTCCGCACTGCTTGGCTGCACCAATTTACATTCCCGCCAACAGTGCCGGAAGGTTCCCTTTTCTCAACACTTCTCATCCTTATCAACACTTGTTATTTGTTGTCTTTTTTTGTCGATAACTATTCTGACAGGCGTGAGATGGTATCTCCTTGAAGTTTTGATTTGCATTTCCGCGATGATTAGTGGTAACTTTACGTTCTTGATTACAAAGCAAGCATGGCAAAGATTGTGTTTTCTTTCTTTGTTCAGAGCCTGTTTGTGTTGGACTGGTTTTCATGCTCTTGGGCAATGCTTCTCAAACCTTATGGTGCCTATAAATCACTCAGTGATCTTTTTAAGGTGCAGGTTTTGATCCATAGGTCTTGGGTAAGGCTGTAGGATTTTACCTACAAACTCTCTGGTAATTCTAATACTGCAGGCATGTGGTCCATACTTTGAGTAGCAGGACATGCAAACAGACGAATAAACAAGACCAGAAGTCTTTGCCCTCTAATTTGGTTTCTAAACAAAGAGGGAAGAAATATCGAATTTCATGACAAGATTACTCAGGGTTTTTTGTGGTTACTTTTTTCATCCATCTTTAAAGGGCTATTTTCACTGCCCTTTCTTTTTGAATCATGTTCAGTGTCTGTTTCCAAAGGCACTGGAACTCCTTACTTCAACAAATGAGTCAGCTGAGATTGGAAGTTCATGTATCTGAGTGAAACTCAGCGAAAGTTCCATGACAGCCAACAGAGCCACCAGATACTTGTGTTTGTACAAGTCAAGCTGCATGTCTCCTTCTGGAGGCTGTGAAGGTCACTGCTGGGGTCGCCTGGACAGTGGCTGTTTTGGGACTAGTAAGAACATGCTACTGACTTGAAGGAGAGACTTTAAGCCAGATGGCAAACATGATGAGAGGGAGGTGGTTATATTATACAAGCTTCATGCCTCTAGACAGCCGTGGTGCACTGCAAAGTTCTGCCCCTAAACATTCTAACCCTCAGTTTCCACACCTGTATAATGTATGGTTGAGCTCCATTCTAATTAAGGGTCTTTCTAACTCTGCATGCCTTACTTTTATTCTGAGTACATTCATTCCAAATAAGAACCTGACTCTTCCTTTTCCAGGGCAAAGTTTCAAGTTTCCAATGGCACCCTCTCCCCTGCCCCACTGTCTCACTACCCGCCCCCACCCCGCCATGCTCCCCACCACCCCCACCACGCTCGTCCCACCTTTGGTCCACTGAGCGGTAGTCATACGAAACTCTGGCCTTCCACATGCCTGACTTCACAACTCAAAGCCAAGAGGAATCCAGTCCCAGAGCAAGTGGCCTCTCCTGGGCAGACCCCAGGACACTGATCACAGATAGAACCCCTCTTCCCCACACCCCTGACTAGTTTCCACTGACCTCAGATGGCCTCAGGGAGATCTGGCTGGAGAAGTTCCTGGCTCCATCCTGGAGCCAAAGAAGATTTTGCTACAATTGAGTAGATTCAGAAAGTCAACTAAGGAAATGACTGTATAAGTAGCCAGCACAAACCAGAGCATTTATTTGCTGTGGGGAAATCAAACTCTTGATTTAAACCAAACACAAACTCTTCAAGAAACCATGAGCGGCTGTTTTCCTGAACATTTCTTGGCCCAACTCAGCTGCAGGTCCTGGGTCTCTAGAAACTTTTTAGACCACAGTTTTGTCCAGTTGTGAGCCAATTATGACCCTGACAAGCATCTTGACAGTTAGCACAGAGCCTCCCTCAGGGGTGGGGCCTAGAATTAACTTTGTTGCCCTCCTACTTGGTGTTGGGTCCTCTGTATCTACAAATTTACCCTTCATTCATTCACTCACTCACTCGACACATATTATGGAGCCAAATTCAACAGGCCCTGCGCTATGCGTAAGGGGATGAGATCACAGCAGCTTACCATCTCACCTTGTCAGCCCATAGCAAGTCCCCTCTGAGTTTTTAGCACAAGAGAGGCGGGGGTACTCAGCTTGGTCCCCCTGATGCTGACAGAGCTTTTCCTCTGCATAGGGCTTCCTTGCTCACCTCTGGTGTCCTGGCACTCTCCACGCGGTTTGAACCGAGGGGATGAGCTTCCTACACCTCCTTGGAGCATGACACAGGGAGATACAGGACTAGGAGATGCAGGGAGTTTCATGTCTGATAGGAAGGACCATTCCACATTCCCAAGGAGTTCTCAGTCTGCAGGGAGAGACACAGCTCTATGCTTGGAGAGCTCTCAGACTTCGAAGAGCTCCTTGTTTGGTGGACAGATTGGGTACGTAAATACTAATATCCAAAGATTTGCAATACCTTATAAAAAAGCAATGGGCTGGCTTATGGCTGAGGAAAGGAAGGGAAGTGGCTTATCCCTAGGAGATGCTCTTTGACTAAGATATATGGAAAGAAGCATTCCTTTAGGCCCTACTCATTTCAGGCAGGAAGGAGAACCCCACATTTGCAGTTGTGCTGAGAGATTTATGACATGAGTGCACCAGGCAGGCCAGGTGGAGCAGATGTGAGATGGCCACGCTGAGTGCCAAGTTTTTAAAGTGGAAAACAGAATGAAACATGTTCTCTGGGTAAGATGAAGAGGTAATTTGATCTGTGTCCCTAGATCAAATTCCAGAGAGAAGTCTGAGCAATGGAGAGATGCAGCCAACCCAGAAAGGAGTTAAGGAATCACCAAGTTGTGTGGTCCATGAAGGGTCATCAAGTCCAGCCCCTGCTCCAATGAAAGGCTTGCTTTTACTCAGCTCCTAAATGGACTCTTGCCCTCTTTCTAGAGGTCATTCCAGCACTAGCCTCTGGCTGCCTCTGGGTCTTAAAACCATCTCCAAAACGAGTTTCCCTTCACATCTAGCTTAAACTTGCCCCTGTACTATCTCTCTTTCTTGGAAATACTAAATTGATTGAAGATAAAGTTAGGTCAATAATTCCATCTTTTACAACATAGCTTCAAAGTGCCATTGGCTGACCCAAGAAGGTCAGAAGGCCTGCAGTAACCTGGCCCCCTCTGACCTCTCCACCTTCATTTTACTATCTGCACTTTGTCCAATGGGTCTTCTGTCTTCCTCCAAAAACGCACTCCCTCCTCTTCCTTCTGTACACAAGTCATAAAACTTACAGCTTCCTCTACCTAGAATGGCCCCAACAAACTACCCCTAGGGCTCCACTCGGGATTGGAGGTCTGCCTTATTTAGAAGAAAACTCTTTACAGAAGGGCAGTGCGTCCTACGGAATCACTGAGGGGAAAAGTGCTGGAAAAGCAAGTTGAGTCTCCCAAAAAGACCCCCAGGGTCACATCACAGAACTAGCCTGCCAAGGGAGCTGCTGCTTCTGCCACAACAGGAAGTTGCTCATCAAATTGTGAAGCTGTCATCACAGCTTCCATGGCCAGAATCATGCCTCCACTACAACACTGTAAATTGATGTCTTACATCCTGCCCCTTTTCCCATTCACTCAGTTCTGAATTCAGATCTCAAACAAATATATCTATCTGATAGGCAGAATCTTAAAACACGTGGAATCTTTTTTTTAAATTGAAGTATAATCAATTTACAATATTGTGTTAGTTTCTGGTGTACAGCATAGTGATTCAGTTATATGTATATACATATATATTCATTTTCCTATTCTTTTTCGTTATAGGCTATTACAAGATATTGAATATAGTTCCCTATGCTCTACAGTAGGACCTTGGTGTTTATTTATTTTATATATAGTAGTTAGTATCTACAAACTGTGAACTCCTATTTTATCCCTTCACCCCCCTGCCCCCCAGAAACATAAGTTTGTTTTCTGTGTCTGTGAGTTTGTTTATGTTTGTAAATAAGTTCATTTGTGACGTTTATTTTTTAAGATTCCACATGTATATCATATGGTATTTTTCTTTCTCTTTCTGGCTTACTTCACTTAGAATGACAATCTCCAGGTCCATCCATGTTGCAGCAAATGGCATTTTTCATTCTTTTTAATGGCTGAGTAATATTCTCATATATATATACATATATGTGTGTGTGTGTGTGTGTGTGTGTGTGTGTGTGTATATCACATTATATATACAATATACCATACACATATATATACCATGTATATATATATATACCACAACTTTTTTATCCAGTCATCTGCTGATGGACATTTAGGTTGTTTCCACATCTTGGCTATTGTAAATAGTGCTGCTATGAACATTGGGGTGCATGTATCTTTTCAAAATAGGGTCTTCTCCACATATATGCCCAAGAGTATGATTGCTGGATCATATGGTAAGTCTATTTTTAGTTTTTTGAGGACTCTCCATACTGTCCTCCATACTGGTTGCACCAATTTAGATTCCCACAGCAAAATTAAACGAGAAATGAACAGAAAGATAGCTGGAAAACCTCAAAATACTTGGTGATTAAACAACATGGCTCTAATTAACACATGGATCAAAGAAGGAGAAATTAAAAGATATTTTTGAGCTAAATGAAAATTAAAACACAACTTATCAAAATCTGTGGAATAAAGTGAGAGCAGCGTTTGGGGGGAATTTATAACACTGAATGCCTACATCAGAAAAGCAGAAAGATCTAAAATCAATATTCTAGGATTCCATCTTTGGAAATAGAAAAAGAAAAGCAAATGAAACCCAAAGTTAGCAAAAGAAAAGAAATACTAAAAATTAGAGAAATTAAAGAAACTAAAATCAGGAAATCAATAGAGAAATGCAATGAAACCAAAAGCTGGCTCTTTGAAAAGATTAATGAAGTAAATAACCTCTAGCCAGGCATCTAAAAAAAGAATCAATATACAAACACTAATCTTGGAAGAAAGAGGAGAAGAGGGGCTATTACTACTGATCCCATGGTCGTTATAGAGGATAATAAAGAAATATTATGAACAACTCTACTCTCACAAATTTGCTAGACGAGGTGGAATGGACCAATTCCTTGAAAAACACAGTCTACCAAAGCTCAAGCAAGAAGACATAGATCATTTGAATAAGTCAGTATTTATCAAAGAAATTGAATCAATAATTATTAGCCTTCCAAAACAAAAGCCACTAGGCCCAGGTGATTGCACTGGTGAATGCCAAATATTTAAGGGAAAAATTATACCAATTTTCTACAGGTCTTCCAGAAAATCTCCTTAAGAAATTCCCTAACATGTTCTATAAGCCCAATATTATTCTGATAACAAATAGACAAAAGCATTACAAGAAAGGAAAACTATAGACCAACATCTCTCATCAACATAGATGTAAAAATCTCCAAAAAAAAAAAAGCAAAGCAAATCCAATAATGTATTAAAAATAAGTAAGTAAACTATACTACACAATCAGCTGGGATTTATTCCAGGTATGTAAGTTTTTCTCAATATTTGAAAATCAATTAATGTGTTCCATCATATCAACAGGTTAAAGAAGAAAAGCCACATGATGCAGAGGGCATTTGACAAAATCCAGCACTCACTCATTCATACAGATAAAACTCTCAGAAAACTAGAAATAGAAGGGGACGTCCTCACACTGATAAAGAACATCTACCAAAAAATCTGCAGCTGAAGTCACACTTAATGATGAAAAGCCAGATGCTTTCCCACTGAGATCAGGAACAAGACAAAAATATCCCCTCTCACCATTCCTTTTCTACATCATAATAGAAGTCCTAGCTAAGGCAGTAATAAAAGAAAAATACACTGATTGGGAAGGAAGAAATAAAACTATCTTTTCCCACAGGTGATATGATTGTCTATGAAGAAAAATCCTAAAGGATCAATAATAGCAAAAAATACAAAAAACAAAAAAGGTGGAACCGATAAGCAAGTACAGCAAGATTTCAGGATACAAGGTTAATATATACAAAAGTCAATTGCTTTTCCAGGGACTTATAGCCATTATCTTGTAATAATTTTTAATAGAGTATAATCTATAAAAATATTGAATCACTATGCTATACACCTGAAACTAATATAGTAAATCAACCATACTCAATAAGAAGTCAATTGCTTTCCCTATATATTAGCAATGAATAATTGGAACTTGAAGTTAAAAATAATATCATTTACATTAGCACTCATTAAAAAAATGAAATACTGAGATGTAACTCTTACAAAATATGTTCAAGACCTACATAAGGAAAACTACAAAACTCTGACGGAAGAAATCAAATAATTAAATAAATAGAGACGTCCATGTTCATTGATAGAAAGTCTCAATATTGCTGTCAGTTCTTCCTAACTTGATCTACAGATTCAATGCAATCCCAATAGAAATCCCAGCAAGTTATTTTGAGGATATTGACAAACTGATTCTAAAGTTTCTGTGGAGAGGCAAAAAAAATCCACCAGAATAGCCAACACAATATTGAGGGAGAAGAACAAAGTTGGAGGACTGCCTCCACTTGACTTCAAGACTTGCTATGAATCTAGAACAATCAAGACAATATAGCATTGCCGAAAGAATAGAAGAATAAATCAGTGGAATAGAATCACAAGCTCAGAAGTAGATGCGCACAAATATAATCAATTGCTCTTTGACAAAGGAGCAGTGCAACATGAGAGAGAGAATAGTCTTTTCAACAAACGGTGCTGGAACAATTTGACTTCCACATGTGAAAAAAAAAAGAAGAAGAAGAAAAGAAAAGAAAAAAATGAAAATAAAAGAGAGAATCTACACACAGAACTTCCATACTTCACAAAAATTAACTCAAAGTGGACCATAGATTAAACACAAAATTATAAAACTTTTAGAAGATAAAATGGGAGAAAATCTAGATGGCCTTGGGTTTGGTAATGACTTTTTAAGTATACTGGACTTCATTAAATTGAAAACTTCTGTATTGCAAAAGACACAGTCAAGAGAATGGGAAGACAGGAAAGACTGGGAGAAAATATTCACTAAAGTTTTAATAAAACTTTTTCTCCCAGAGGCAAGGGTTTGCAATTCAGAAACTACCTTATTTGTCCTAGAATTGAACAAATAAGTAAATATGTTGTGAGTAACGAAGCTCCAGTTAGAGAAAAGTGTTTCTAGATTAGGGAAAAACAGAAGGTTAGAATGAACCCTGTAGTGTTGGATTGGAATTGGAGGCATCGATGTAAACTCATTGTGTGTGTGTGTGTGTGTGTGTGTGTGTGTGTGTGTGTGTATTATTTCCCAGCTTTGCTGAGAAGGCCAGAAGCAGAGACATCCCACTAGCAGTGAGCATCTAAAGCTCCCAGATCTTTGTTTCTAAAAAAAAAAAAAAGGAAAGAAAGAGAGAGAAGAAGGGAGGAAGGAAGAAAAAAAGAGGAGAAAGAAGGAAGGAAGGAAGGAAGGAAGAAATGAAAGAGAGAGGGAGGGAGGGAGGGAGGAAGGAAGGAAGGAACAGAAAGAAAGAGAGAAAGATAGAAAGATTAAAGAAAAGAACCAGGGCTTCTTGGAGAAATGACTGATTCCATTCCAGGGTTTGGAAAGATAAAATATAAGTTTGAAACACCTTGTGGGGCCAGAAAGGAGTGCTAAGAAAATAAAAATGATGAAGGCATGCCAAAAGGGCACAGGTGTCAACATGAAGGTGCTCTCCATGGCCAAGATGGAACAATTTGAGCAAGAAAATAAATAATGGTGGTATTAATCCATAGATGGAAATAATGAATACAGACTGATATAAATAACTGAATAAATAAATTCAAGGAAAAACCCTGGCCTAGAGTAGAATTCAAGTTCTTAATGTAGAAGGAATGAGGGAACTAAAAAACACCAATTATTAAATTGTTGCCAGCAAAAACCATGGATTCATGCTAAAATTAGTGAGTGAAAGATTAGGAAAACTGGTCTCAAAGTAACTGCCCCCAAGATACTTACTAATTACAAAAGACAAAATAGTAACTTCCCAGTGGAGAAACGTGGCAGACACCACCTTAATCAAGTGATCAAAATGAATGTCAATAGCAATGAGATCTAGCAATATCATGTATCATAGATAAGATTTCCCAAGAAGGGCGCAATATCATTTCTGTGATATTCTTGCCAAAAATGCACAACTTCAGTCTGATTATGAGAAAATATCAGACAAATCCAAACTGAGGGGCATTCTACAAAAACCTGAGCAGTGCTCTTCAGAAGTCTCAAGGTCACAAAAAGCAAAGAAAGACTAAGGAGCTGTCACAGACCAGAGGAGACAAAGAAGATGTGAAAACTGCATGCAGTATGGGATCCTGAACCGGAAAAAAGATGTTAGTAGGAAAACAGGTGACATTCAAATAAGGTCTGTAGATTCATTAATAATGTTCATTTCCTGGTTTCTATAATCATACCATGTAGAATGTTAACATTCAATGGATGGGAGGGTACTACTTTTGCAACTGTTGAACTGAAACAAATATCTAGATATTTACCAGATATTTCTCTAGCAATGACAAGTTTATTTGGATTCAGAAGAAAATGGCAATTTAGGGTTTGCAACCATAATGAGCCACGTGCAAGTCCCTCCACAGGAAGGGAAGAAGAACTCTTTTATAGAGGGGAAAAGGAAGTTGGGAAGGCTATAGGCTACAGAGTCCATGGCTTTTCATTGGCTGAGCCCTCACCAGGAAAGAGTCTTTCTTCTCCCATTCGGTTCAGCTATTCTCACAGGGTGTGAGAGCTCCCCCTTCTGGTCACCTGACTCTATTTCATTGACGTTTCTGTTTATTATTATTATTTTAATTGACGTATAGTCAGTCACAATGTGTCCGTTTCTGGTGTAATGGATAATGTCACAATCATGCATATATATATACATATATTCATTTTCATATTCTTTTTCATTAAAGGTTATTACAAGATATTGAATATAGTTCCCTGTGCTATACAGAAGAAATTTGTTTTTTAAGCTATTTGTGTATATAGTAATTATCATTTATTATTTCTTACACAACTTTCCTATAAAAATATTTCAAAATTAGAAGGTTTTTTTTTAAAGAAGAGTAATGAGTCATTTTTCCTCACCAAGGAAATGTTATGAAACAGAGAACACAGAAACATTTTCAACCATAATCCTGACATTGAAAACAACACTGGTAATAGGCTGACTCTTTTAATTATTAATAACTGAAGAAAAGTTTTCTGAGTGCTGGCTGTGCTCAAAGAACATCTGGTTTGAGGACATCCATCCAACGGAAAATACCAGTCCACTCTTCCCCCAGACACACTCCTGCTTCCCTTATCCATCTCTATTGCCTCTTTCCCCTTGGCTTTATCACCATTCAAGCGTCAAGGTGTTGACCCTTGAAAACAACACAGGTTCAAACTGTGCGGGTCCATTTATACATGGATTTTTCAAAATAAGTATACACTACAGTGCTACACAATCGCAGATTGGTGGGATCTGTTTCTGCAGAGCCATGGATACCAGGGCCCAATGCAAAGTTACACACGGATTTCTGACGGCTCATGTTGTTCAAGGGTCAACTGTAAATCATTAATTTATTGTGTCTTTTGTTTATTGTCTGTCTCAGTCCACTAAAATGCAAGGCCCACAAGAGTAGAATTTTTGTTTTGTTCACTGACACACTCCAAGTGCTTAAATTCATCCTTGATGAAGGAGGTTGGACAAGGAGCCAAATCATGGAGTTTGAATTCTTGTGGGAAATTATGAAAAGATGGAAAAAGGAGAGGAAGTTTGTGACATCACCAGAGTCCTTGGGCACTGGGGCCTGGCTGCCACCAGGATACACAAAAGGGGTGGAAGTTTGCCTGTCCTAGAAATGACAGTGTTCCAAAAGCCGAGGCCTTTAAAAAAGATCAATGTCTAGCCCATCGCCTCTGAACTTTCATTTAGGCCTAAAACAAATGGACATGAGAGCAGGAATCTTAGCAACTGAAAAAAAAAATGCAGAACATAAAGGTTGAAAATGAGGTTTTATCTGAGGCATTACTGAGGACTTAAGCCTGGGACACAGCCTCTAAAATAGCTTTGCGAGACTGTCCTGGAAAGGTAAGGGACGGGACAGCATCTATAGGAGTTTTTGCAAAAAACAAAAAACAAAACAAAACAAAAAGGTGGTCAAACATCAAAAGATGACTGCTAATTCAAGAGAACGCAGACATCTCAAGTTAATGAATTTAGTGCTTTTCTCTGTAGGGGAAGATACAAGAGTCTGGTCTTAAGGAAACTATTCCTTTGATATGCACCTTCACTATGGAGGGCCGGTATCCTGTTTTTCTCCATCCCAAATCCCCTCAGGATGTACCATAGTGGGTGGCTGCAGGGGTGATGGCTTGATGGCTGCAACGTCTTCTGTTTACTGATATAGCTGGTGACATTCTTTGTTCACAAGTCCCACACTACAGAGACACACAGAGATCTCTGGAGGCTGGATTAATTTGCTAGGAATTTGTACCAGGTACAAGGTACCACAAATTGAGCAGCTTAAATGGTAGAAATGTATGGTCTCACAGTTCTGGAGGCTAGAAGTCTAACACCAAGATGCCAGTGTGGTTGGCTCCTTCTGAGGGCTATGAGGAGAGTCTGTTCCATGCCTCTCCCCTGGCTGTGGGGGTTTCCCCACCATCTTCAGCCTTCTTTGGCTTATAGAAACACCCCCTCCATCTCCACCTTCATCTTCACATGGAATTCTCCCAGTGAAGATGTGTGTGTATCTCTATGCCAAGGTCTCCCCTTTGCATAAAGACATCAGTCATGTTGTCAGTTAAGGCCCACCCTAATAACCTTATCTGAACTCCTCACTCACACAAAGACCCGGTTTCCAAATAAAGTCACATTCTGAGGTCTTAACTGGAAGTTAGGACTTCAACATAGGAATTTGGCGGGGGACACAATTCAACCCAAAACACAAGCTAAGCAATTCAAGGAAATTGTATCTTCAAGATGAAAGCTGCCTGGATGGCTGTTAGTATAGATTAGATTATTGTAGTGTAAACCCTGACAGTTATTCGGGGGGTTTGTACATTTTCTTTCTAATGTAAGTGCCTGCGAACCTCTGATTAGTGCCTGCTAGCCTTTGATGGATTGCCGACGTACCCGCTCTAACGGCTATCTTGAATAAACACGTAACAGCCACACGAGTACATAGAGAACCAAGCCGCCTCCTCTCACTGAGGCTCCTTTGTTTTCGAAATTTTGGTTAATTCTACCATGAAGCCATCTGTTTGTTCTCTTCTTGCTGCTTTTAATTCCTGCTCTTCTGTTTTAAATTCATCAATAAGGAGTGAGTACACAAAACCCCAGCCACTCCCTGCCTCCCCCCTCTCGCCTGGAAGCCAATAAAAGCAGAACCCCAGGCCCACGATCTCAGGCTCTCTCTCTTTCCATGACCTCGCTGTGTGGACCCAGGTGTGTAGTGTCATTTCCAGGTCCTGTAAGTAGTAAACCTTTGTTTTTGTCAAAGTTTTCTAATGGTTGTTGTTGCAGGGCATCTTGCAAACACAAGAACCATAAGGGGCTGGTTCAGCCACAACACTGGTTATTGGTAGGCTGAGATCGACACACAACATCAGTGATTTAACACAACCACATTGTATTTCTTGCTCACACCAAGACCGCTGAGGCTCTGCGGGACTCTCCAGGACACTCTCCTCCATGCTGTGACTCAGGGATCCAAGCTGTTCCCGTCTTCTGCTTCCAGCACGAGGGGCAGAGAAAGACGAGGGCATTGCATGGAGTTTTTACTTAGTTTCAGCCTGGCAGTGGCCCTCAGCACGGATGCTCACATTGTGCTGGCCAGGCTGTTTCCGGGGCCCGGTTACCTGGAGGTGTGGGGAGCAGACAGAATGGTGACGAGCATCATATCCTCTGCCTCGCTTGCTTCTGAGGGGACCGGTGTCGGGGAGTGTTAAGGCCGTGGGAGCTGCATTCTTAGTGTTGATGGGCCAGGATAAAACACATGTCTTAGAAATGAAAGCTGGAGTCACTGTGTCCCTGAGGCTGAAGAAGAAACAGCAGTAGACCCCAGGAGCCTTGGTCAGCTCCGACTCCAAACAGGTGAGGACTGGGGATGAGGCGGAAGCAGTACTTGTGGGGGAATCTCCAGGACAATCTCTGGCTTTTTCCAGAAGGGGAGGGAGATAAAGAGGAACAAGAAAAGGCAGTGGAGGCGCTCAGCCAAGTCAGTGGGAAGGGACCGTCCGCCCCATTGCATGTCTTTCTGTGCTGCAGTCCCTGGGGTCCCTGGGGCAGGACAAGTCCTCGTCACCTCCTGAGAGGGTGACGTGGGTCCTGGCCCTTTGAAGAGGCTTAGTATGTGCTTCCTGGGAAAGACTGATTGATTGAATGAATGAATAACACTAAATGCCCTTTTTCTTGTTCCTGAATGTCACATTTAGCAGAAGAAAGGGCAGTCGTTTGTTTGTGACCCGCTGATGGCCCCTGCCCTCTCCTGGAAGTGGTTGCAGGGAGGTGACTGCTGGCCATCCCCAGACCCAGTTCTGGGAGTTTATTCACTTGGGAGAGAGGCCCAAATGGCCCATAGAAAGTAATCTAAAATTCTGGCATCTGCTAATGGCACAGAGTTTTTCCATCCTCAGCTCTGTCCTGCCAGCTGATGCGAGGAAGAAAAGAGGATTGCTTAGGGGCACGGACGTGCCAAACTCTGAGTTCCCCCACTGGCCGTACCCCTGCCTCCTTCCCCTTCCAGCCCAACTCCCAAGCTCCCAATGGGAGCAGCCATTTAACTGGAGTTCAGAATAAACAAGGCAGTCACTTGGAAGTATCAGCTCCAGCATCCTCTGAGAACTAAATACCCAGAAATTAATGCCTGGTCCCTGCTCCTTGGCTGCCTTCAAGTGTGGCTATGTTTCATGTGTGTGTGTGTGTGTGTGTGTGTGTGCGCGCGCATGTATGTGCATGTGTATGTAGGCACACTTGAACACAAGCCTGCACAGGCATGATTTGGTTTGTACAAGAGAGTGTGTGTGCACAAATGTGTTGTGTGGGCACATGAGTATATCATATCAAAGGATGTCTGCTCTAGGAGATGAACTCGAGTGTGTGTGTGTATGTGTGTGTACACATGTGTGCACACATGTGTGAGTAGGTATGCGTCTGCACACATAGATGTATAAGGGGTCGGAAAGTCTTTCAAAGAGAGGGCTGCTGCTTTAGTTCTGGAGAAAAACACTGGGGATCGGACTCCATGGGTGAGACTCCCAAGCCTTGAATCCAGTGTTGGGTGGAGGCGAGTTGGATATGTTTAGAGAGGGACACACAACCTAGGACCTCAGCGATCTCCTGGTTTGTTGGGAGGATCTGGTTGCAACCTCCCAGGAACTGTGAGTCTGATGAGGAGCATGGAGGTTTCATTAGTGCATTACGGGTGGGGGAATGGGTCTCGATGTGTGAAACGTTCACCGAAGATGGGAAGGACCTGGAGGTCGTGTGTGCGCACATTACTTGTGCACTCTGTGTGTGATGAAGGCAGACCCCGCCTGGGATTGAGGAGCCTGTCTGTGTGCTCCCTCGACGACTCCTTCACCAGGGTTGTTGAGTGTGAACAGAACAGGGGCCAGGGCAGAAGAGTCTAGGAACCACCTGGGAGAGGAGTCTAGGCCAGGCTATCTGCATCTCTCCCACACAGGACCCCAACATGAAGACCCTCCTGCTGTTGGCAGTGATCATGGCCTTTGGTAAGAGTGGACCCTGACTTCTGGCCACAAGGGGGAGGGAAGCACCCTCATCCCCCAGCTTCCCTTCCCACTGCGTCATGCCCTCGGTGGGAGGAAGAGAGGGACCATTATGGGGAGGGGGAGGGGGAGTAGCAGAGAGAAGCAGAGGGAGGACCCAGGGCCGCAGCCCCCATCACCAGGTGATTTCCTTCCAGGCCTGCTGCAGGTCCGTGGAGACTTGCTGAGTTTTCGGAAAATGATCAAGTATACGACAGGAAAGGAGCCTGTGTCCGCTTATGGCTTCTATGGCTGCTACTGTGGCCTGGGTGGCAAAGGATCCCCCAAGGATGCAACAGATTGGTGAGGCCACGCCCAGTCCTCCCTTCCCTCTGCCCGCCTGTGGCCCCAGCGGGGCTGGGAGCTGTAAGCCTCGTGCTGCTGTCTCATCAGCACAGAACCCCAGCTGAAAAAGCAGCCAATTTTTTTGTTGATGCATGTAAATGTATAAGGGGTGGAAAGTCTTTCAAAGAGAGGGTGCTGCTTTAGTTCTGGAGAAAAACACTGGGGACCGGACTCCCCTAGAGCAGAGGAAACTCCACTTTAAACTATTGCAACATCCTTGGGTCCCTGCCCAGGGTCAAAGAGGTAAGACCACAGAGCACCAGGCTCCCTGGAGCTACAGGGGGACAGCCTCAATAGCGTGGTCTTGTCACAGGTGCTGCGTGGCGCATGACTGTTGCTACAGACGTCTGAAGAGAATCGGCTGTGGCACCATATTACTGAGTTACAAGTTTAGTTACCTCCGGGGCCAAGTCGTCTGTGGTAAGAAAGAGTCTTACAACCCCGCCCAGCCTCCTTTGTTCATTTTACTGAGTGTCCACTGTGCCGGGCACCAGAGATGGATACGAAGGGACAGTGTCCCTGCGTCAGGATGCTCACAGTTGAGTGGGAAGTGAAGAAGGTGAAAATAAACATGGCAGACTCCAGTAGGAAGTAAGAAAAAGGACAGGGCCCTGAACACAGCCTGAATTTCAAGGAAGGTTCCTGAGAGTGGTGACCTCCATGCTGAGTCTTCAAGGCAGTGAGAAGTCAGGCCAAAGGAGGGTTTGGGGCACCACAATGGGAGGACAGAGCAAGGTCAAAGGGACCCAAGGGAACGGCAATAATTCCATACTGCTGAAGGGAAATGTGAGGATGAGATGGAGCGGTGAGGGATGATGCTGGAGAGGAAGGAGGGGGCTAGATCAAGACTCCAAAGCCATATTGAATTTAGATTTTGTCCTAAAGCAGTAGGGAGCTCTTAGGCAAAGGAGTGACATGATCAGACTGGCATTTCAGAGGACTCACGCTGGCTGAGGGTGGACAAAGACAGATGGAAGAGGGGGAGCAGTGAGAAGGACATTGCCATAAGACAGAACATGAGACAGTAAGAGCTTGACCTATGGCAATGGTGGTCAGGATGGAAGGGGTGGAGAGCGACATTAAGATACATTTAAGATAGAATCTGCCCAGCTTGGTAGTTGACTGGCTGGGGTGATAGGGAGCTATTGAGTGGCTCTACAACTGTGTGGGCTGTGTAACTGAGGAGGTCCTGGTGGGTGAGGGGAGGAGGAGTTCTATTGGGAGCATGTTGAGTTTGGAGGCTTCCGGAACATCCAGGGAGATGTGCATCAGGCAGCCGGATGAAGGAACTCATCGGCTCAAGGGAGGGGTCTGGACTGGGGCACAGTTTCAGGAGGTGGCAGCAGAGAGCAGAGGGGTGGGTGTATTCACCCATTTCATGTTAAAAGGCCCAGAAAAGAGACAGAGGAGGGAGAATCAGAGAGAGAGGAGAAAAACCAAGAAAGTCAAGGAGTTGGCAAGGAGGAGATAATTAATGGCAGCCAGCTTAACAGAGGAGTCCTCCAGGATGAGGGCTGACAAGGCTCCTCGGATCTACAGGCAGGAGGACCACTGAGGACCTCAGTGGGAGCTGGTTCCATGAGCTGGTGAGGGCAAAGCCAGATTAGAGCAGATTGGAAGGTGGGTGGGAAGTGAAGCAGAGGCAGTGAGTGGGAAGTAGACCCACGAGTGGGATTTTGAGAAAGCATGGACTCTTGCCCAACAGCCTGAGTTCTGTAAGATCAGAAATTATGTCTCCTCATCATGACCTCTCCATAAGATCATGTGTCTTTAGCAGGCTTTGGGTGGCAAGCAACAGGATTCCCAACTAAAAGAGGCTCAAACATAGAAATTCTGACTCTCATATAACTGAAGTCTGGAAGGGGGCAGTGCCAGGGCTGGGGCAGCTTCTCAACTTTGTCTTGAAGGACTCAGCCTTCTCCCAACCTTCTGCTCTGTCGTGTTGGCAACGTGATGTCAAGACATGCTACAGCTCCAAGCATTATGGCTTTACTTTCCGAAAGAGGCTCTCCTTTTGTATGTCTCTCTGAGGGAGGAAATTAATACTTCCCAGAAGCCCTCAGCAGACTTTCCCGTGTGGCTCATTGGTCAGAGCAAGGTCACAGGCTACCCAGAAACCAATCACTACAAAGGAAAAAGGGATGACTGTGACGGGTTTACACCAATCATGACCCATTCCATGGTCCCGAGGCCAGGGGCTTTGCACCCTGGACACATCTGCTAGCAAGGAGAAAGACCCAGGAAGGCCTTTAACAAAATACCAGTGCATGGCTGCTGGTGTCCCCATCATACTGGAGGTAAGGGTTCTGAGGGCAGGAATTCTGTCTCCCCATCAGTCAGAAATGTCTGGAACATAGATGCTTCCCAGGCTAGAAGCCCCTGGAAGACAGGGGGCTTCTCCCCCTGACTTCCCACAAGAAACCATGGAATATTAACAAACCCCTCATCCTGTGTTTATTTTCTTGTGATTTCAGACAAACAGGGATACTGTAGGAGTGAACTGTGTCAGTGTGATAAAAGAGCTGCTGATTGCTTTGCAAGAAACCAGAAGACCTATAATAAAAAGCTTCAATACTACAGTAACCTACTGTGCAGTGGGAGTGCCCCCAAGTGCTGAAGGTCCCCTGATTCCAGAAGCCTTGCCACTCAGTGCTGAGTTTCCTTTTCCAGCACCTGCCCCTCTCCCCTAGCCAATGGTGAATGAAGTAAACCCTCTTTCACATCCTAGAGACAAGCCAGGAGTCCTTCCCTTCCCAGATAGAAGCCGTCTATCCGGAATGAGAAGCCCAAAGCCTGAGCATGTATGCCTGGCCCCTTCCCTCTGCTTCCTTGGGCAGCGGGGGATTTCCCCATTTCCATGCTCTTTTAAGTCAGACTTCATGCTTAGCGTAGCAGCTACACTCCTGGTGGGCTCTTCTGAATAAAGCAATCCATTTGGCAAACTAGATGTGAGTATGTGTATGTGTGTGCACGCACTACTCCAGGCACTTTCAGTGTGAGAATAAACTGGTACGTTTCTGTTACAGAAACGACAGGCCAGCCAAGAAACAAGCACCACTCGGAGGGTTGGGGTACTCAGATGTATTACGCCGGCGGGCTCAGAGGGGCTTCTGCTCCGAAGCTCTGAGCACCTGCAAAACGTGTGCATGAGGTTTTATAGGGTTAATTGCAAGCTTGGGGTATTCAGCCAATAGGCATGGAACAGCTTTAGCAGCATCATTATCACAAAGGCAGAGGCAGGGAGGCAGCAAACAGACATTCCAAGGCCAGATATGCCTCTCTGAAAATCCAGCTGGCTAGCGAGAACAAACATGAGCAGGGAATCAGCAAACCGACACTTATTAACTTAGATTTATGAGTTAGGCCCAGCCCGGCTTTTCCTTCACAGCACAAGGCAATATAGTATAAGACGTTAAAAACACAGACTTTAGAGTCAGACTGGCTGAGTCAAATCCCCACCACCATCACTTCCCTAAACCTTAGTTCCCTCATCTAAATGGAGATAGCTTTGGTACCAAGTGCACGGGCTGGTTGGAGAAGTAAAAGTGTTAAAGAATGTAAAGCACTGGGTCTGGCATGTCTGTATCTGTTATTATTATTACAATAATAATACCTTCTCCTTCCCTGGGCAAGAGCAGCTCCTGCTGGCCTGTTGGGGAAAACAGGAAAGTGGTTCTTGATGTTTGGGCAGCTATAGCTCATGTCTTCCACGTGGCACATTTTTCTTGTATGTTGCCAGTCTGGTGAAGGTGGGTCAGTGTAAGGCTGGCCATCAGCTGGATTCTCAGGGCATTTGTCCCCTCAGCCAGGGCTGGCTCCCTGGACTTGCAACCCATGCAGAGTCCCAGTGGGCTCTGCACCTAGTTGAATGCACTGCCTCAGCCATCTCAGAATTCTTAATGATGTGGAGTCTTGCATTTTATCTTGCACTGGGACTCACAGATTATGTCGCTGGTCCTACCCTCACCTGGATGCTACTTCCCCTCCCGTCATCCAGGGTTCTGCTGAGATGTTCTTACCTGGACTAGCTACAGCCCACCCAATTCTTTAATAATTATCATCAGGGCTGCTGGGTGTGGATCTCAGAAAGGTACCCTGCTTACAGAGCATGGATGGGAGCTGCAAGCTCTGCATCCACCCAGAAGTGGTGTCTTTTCTGTAATTCATCTTGGAAGAGGTGCTTTTTTCTAATTCTGCATAAAGATGCTTCAGTTGCTAGCAATAGCCCTGATCACATTCACTCTCGCTCATGATAAAAGGAATGTAAATTAAATCTCCACTGAGATACTATTTTTACTGATCAGAATGGATAAAAATCCAGAAGAGTGACAACCTGCTCTCTTGGCAAGGCTGCATGGGGAACCCGGCCTCTCAGAGGTGATTGGAGGGAGGGTAGAATGCCCACAGAGGGCAAACTGGCAATATCGACCAAAATGAGACATGCCCTGGGGAGGGTATAGCTCAGTGGCAGAGTGCTTGCCTAGCATGTATGAGGTCCTGGGTTCAATCCCAAGTAATTCCATTTTAAAAATAAATAAACAAGCCTAATTACCTCCTCCTCCACCAAAAAAAGTTAGACATACATTTATCCTTTGGCTCAACAGCCTCACTTCCGGCAATGCACCCTATGAAGGCATATTGATTACTCAGATCACTACTTCTAAATTTTTATTTATTTATTTATTTATTTATTTATTTATTTATTTATTTATTTATTTTAAGGAGTAATTAGGTTTATTTATTTATTAGTTAGTTAGTTAGTTTGTTTATTTAAATGGATATATTGGCGATTGAACCCAGGACTTCGTGCGTGCTAAGCATGCACTCTACCACTGAGCTATACCCTCCCTCCTTCAGATCACTATTTTTGTGAAATAAAATACATACAAAATATCAACCCAGATGTTTTATTATTTGATTCAATGAACATCAAATTACTCTGTCAAATTTCCAGGACCAGATAATTTCATAGGTGAATTCTACCGAACATTTAAAGCGGAGTTAGTACCTATGCTTTTCAAACTATTCCAAAAATTTGAAGAGGAGGGAATGCTTCCAAACATATTCATGAGGCCAGCAGCATCACCCTGATACCAAAACCTGACAAAGACACCACACACACACACACACACACATTACAGGCCAATATCACTGATGAACATAGATGCTAAAGTCCTCAACAAAATATTAGCAAACCGAATTCAATAATGCTTTTAAAAGATCATACACCATGATAGAGTGAGATTTATTCTACAGATGCAAGGATAGTTCAATATTTGCAATTCAATCAACATGAAATATCACATTAACAAACTAAAGAATAAAAACCTATGATCATCTCAATAGATGCAGAAAAAGTATTTGTTAAAATTCGACATCCATTTATGATTTTAAAAAAAAGCATTCCACAAAGTGGGTATAAAAGGAGCATACTTCAACATAATAAAGGTCATATATGACAAACCTACAGCCAACATCATATTTAATAGTGAAATCTGAAAGCATTTCCTCTAAGATCAGGAATAAGACAACGATGCCCACTCTCACCACTTTTATTCTACACAGTATTGGAAGTCCTAGCCACAACAATCAGACAAGAAAAAGAAATAAAAGGAATCCAAATTGGAAAAAAAGAAGTAAAGATGTTACTGTTCACAGATGGCATGATACTATATATAGAAAACCCTAAAGATGCCACCAAAAATCTATCAGAACTAATAAATGAATTCAGTGATGTTGCAAAATACAAAATTAATGTACATAAATATATTGCATTTCTATACAGTAACAATGAACTATCAATAAGAGAAATTAAGAAAACAATTCCACTTACAGTTGCATCAAGAGAATAAAATATCTGGGAATAAATCTAACCAGCAAGGTAAAAGACTGGTACTCAGAAAGCTATAAGACATTGATGAAAGAAGTTGAAGACAACATAAAAAAAGGGGAAAACATATGGTCCTCATGGATTAGAAGAATTAATATTATTAGAATGACCTACTACCCAAGGCAGTCTACAGAGTCAGTTCAATCTCTATCAAAATATCAAGGAAATTTTGCCCACAAAAGTAGTATAATTCTAAAATTTGTATAGAAGCACACACAAAAAAACCCTTAGTAGCCAAAACAATCTTGAGAAAGAATAACAAAGTTATAGGTATCATGCTCACTGATTTCAAGCTATAGTACAAAGCTACAGTATGGTAAACACTGTGTGTTTCCAAAAAGTATGCTACTGGCACAAAAACAGATGCAAAGACCAATGGAACAAAATAGAGAGCCCAGAAATAAATTTACACTTATATGGGCAATTAATCTACAACAAAGACGGCAAGAATATATAACCAGGAAAAGACAGGCTCCTCCATAAATAGTGCTGAGAAAACTGGACAGCTACATGCAAAAGAATCAGACTGGACTACTTTCTGACACCATATACAAAAATAAACTCAAAATAGATTAAAGACTTCAGTGTAAGCCTGAAACCATAAAATTCATAGAAGGAAACATAAGCAGTATGCTCTTTGACATGTCTTAGCAATATTTTTTTGATATGTCTCCTGAGGCAAGGGAAACAAACAAAAATAAATAAATGGGACTACATAAAACTAAAATGCTTTCACACAGCAAAGGAAACTATCAACCAAATGAAAAGGCAGCCTACTGAATGAGAAAATATATTTGCAAATGATATATCTGATAGGGAGTTAATATCCAAAATATACAAAGAACTCATACAACTCAGCTTAAAAATGGTAAACAAACTGATTAGAAAGTGGGTAGAGGAACTGAATAGACATTTTTCCAAAGAAGACATGAGATAGCCAACATCATTAATCATCACAGAAATGCAAATAAAAACCACAATGAGATATCACCTCACACTTGCAAAATGGCTATTATCAAACAGACAAATATGAAGGTGTTGGCAAGGACATAGAGAAAAGGGAACCCTTGTACACTGTTGACAGGAATGTAAGTTGGTGCAGCCACTATGGTAAACAATATGGAGGTTCTTCCAAACGGCCATACAATCCAACAATCCCACTCCCGGGCATATATCCAGAAGGAACTGTAATTCAAAAACATACGTGCACCTCAATATAGCACTATATACAATATAGCAGCACTATATACAATAGCCAAGACATGGAAGCAACCTAAATATCCATCAACAGATGACTAGATGAAGAAGTTGTGGTATATTTATATAATGGAATACTACTCAGCCAGAAAAAAGAGTAAAATAGTGCCATTTGCAGCAACATGGATGGACCTGGAGATGGTCATTCTAAATGAAGTAAGCCAGAAAGAAAAAGAAAAATATCATATGATATCACTTATATGCAGACTCTCAAAAAAAGAAAAAAGAGGACACTAATGAACTCATCTACACAACAGAAACAGACTCAAAGACATACTAATCTCATGGTTACCTGGGGCAAGGGGATGGGAAGGGATAGATTTGGGAGTTTGAGATTTGCAGATGTTAGCCACTATATATCAAAATCAATTTAAAAAAATTTTCTTCCATATAGCAGCACAGGGAACTATATTCAATATCTTGTAATAACCTTTAATGAAAAAGAAAATGAAAACAAATATATGTATGCATATGCATGACTGGGACATTGTGCTGTACATCAGAAATTGACACAATATAACTGATTATACTTCAATAAAATAAAATAAAAAGATATATGCATCCCTATGTTTATTGCAGCATTATTTACAATAGACAAGATATGCAAGTAACTGAAGTGCCTGTCAGCAGATGAATGGATAAAGAGGATATGGTATATATGTACAATGGAATATTACTTGGCCACGAAAATGAACGAAACCTTGCCGTTTGTGACAACATGAGGGTATTATGCTAAGTGAAATAAGTCAGACAGAGTAAGACAAATACTGTATGATTTCACTTAAAAGTGGAATCTAAAAAAACAAAACAAATGAACAAATATAACAAAAACAGAAACAAACTCATATACAGAGAACAAACAAGCAATTGCCAGAGGGAAGGTACGTGGTGGGATGGGTGAAACAGTGAAGGGAATTAAGAGGTACAAACTTTCAATTGTAAGATGAATGAGGCAGGGGGATGAAACATACAGCATGGAGAATATAGTCAATAATATTGTAATAACTTTGTATGGTGACTAGACTTACAGTGATCATTTAGAAATAAGGCACAGTAATATCAAATCAGTAGGTTGCACACCTAGAGCTAACGTAGTGTTATAGGTCGATTGTATTTCAATTTAAAAAAAAAATTTCCCTCTTTGTCTTTGAGGTTCTTAATTTCACTACAATGTGTCTAGCTGTCAGTTTTCCTTTATCCGTCCTGTGTGCATTCTTAGATCCTTTCAGCTTTCTTGAATATTTTCTTGAAAATTTCCTTTCCTCCATTTTCCCTCTCTCCTTCTGAGACTTCTATTATCCAGATAGTTAGCACATTTATCCTCCGTATCTCTTAGATTTTATTTTCTATTTTCAATATTTTATCTTTACACTTTCTCCTAAAGGATTTCTCGATCTAAGACCCTTGTGTCATTTTGCAGCTAGCCGTCCCATTTCAACAATTATATTCTTCATGACTAACATTTACACTGAGATTTTGTTTGAATAATTTCTTATTCTTGGCTTTTATTACTAATATCTTCCCCTATCTACATACATGTGTTTACCATGCTTATTTTAATTTCCTGCTCATCCATTCTGACAATTCCATTCAGACGGTATACTTTGTCAAGTATAATTCTTTTCCTTTAGTGGGTGTGGTCTGTGTGCCTCGAGGTAATTTAGGGCAAGGGGAGAGGTGCTCCGGGCAGGATTTCCTCATTAAACACCTGGGAAGCAGCAGCACTGGTAGGAAGCTGCATCCCGAGGTTGAAATCAGCCATCCCCGGGATTGGGGAGTTGCTGGAGGAGGAATTAGTGAAGGATGAAATGAAAAAAAATGAATGCCTGAGGGTAGATGAAGAACCTGTATTGTTTTTAACAATTACTCACCCCAGCAGGATTTTGGACAGCCCTAATATTTCCTCTAGAACTTGAGCATCTCAGTTCTGGCGTCTACGGTGAAGTGACAAAGGGAGAGGCATAAGAGAACTTAAGAAGCTTCTTTCTAGCCTATCCAGTCCTTGCCCAAACTGGCCATCCTCTGCTCCAGGGCACAGCTGGTCCCTTTTCAACATCCACGCCCAGCTGTGGAGATCAGCTTCAGACCTCCTTGTAGGTCCCTGTGTAAGTTCTTTTGTAAGTTCTTCAAATCCTAGATTCTCCCTCAAATCTGTAGTTTTGCCAGATTGGATCTGACAAAGGGAGTCAGCAGCCTCTGCAAGTTTGCAATCTTGGCAGAAGAAAAAGGGAAAAATACAGTGCAGAATCTTGTGTATAGCTGAAAAGCATACACAGCAGAATCACTAAATATTTTTCAAGAAAACCATTGATCTAAATAAACATATGAAGGATAATCAGTAGTGGAAATGAAGGAAGAAGAGAAAAAAATGAAGAAAATAAAATAAACCAATGCACAAACCAATGATAACAGCATGCTATGAGGAGAAATCATGGGACAATTGGTCTTTTGTAAAAGCACTTATATTTTGACTCAGCATCCCCACTTCTGGAAATGTATCCTATAAACACATGCGCACACACACACAGAGTGATGCATGTGCAGCATATAATTGATGAAATGAGAACTCAAATCCAGATCTATCTTGATCCGAAGTCTGTTCCTTCCACTGCTCATGACTTTAGGAAGCCTTGCCTGGGATGTTGGTGTGAGTGCCAGGTGACACACAAGCCAGCTGGACCTCTGGGTTCTCATTTATACCATCCAGCCAGAGTGAAATGAAACACTCAGTTCTCAGTTATGGCTCTCTCTTGGCTATTTTCACAGAAATCGTACACAGTCCAAAACTCATTTTCATTTTGCTTTTGTCTTCGGTTTTAAGATGGAGTTAAACTGGCACATACTGCCTGACTGAGCAGGTAGAATAGAGTCAGGTCCATGCTGAGTGTCAGGAACGTGACCACCTGAGACTGAAAATCTTCTATACATGATGCAGTGGGACACTAGTTAAGTAAATAAAGGAGTGAATGATAACAAATCAGGGATAGAAGCCACACCTGGGGGCCTGGCCCGGATGCAGCAACTGCTGAGGGTCCAGGACACAGGTGGGGCGGCAAGAATCTGGGGGGACACGTCAATGGTTCCTCACACAGTTCACCCCTTGAGTCATGCAGCTCCGCTCATGCTTTTCCATTGCACCCTGCTTCTTCTCTACAACACGGGGCCTCTGTAATCGTGTGACAACAAGGTGACCTCACTTCTACACTGAGACGGAGGTACAAGGCCAGTGGGTCACAGAGCTCTCCAAACCCAGATCTCCCAAAAGACTTCCATCAAGAAGGTTGGTGAAATCACAGTCACAGTCCCTGCTGCTTCAGCTGCTTCTAAGGTTTTGGCTGACACTCCCCATGCCCGTCCAAGCCCATTGCAGATTTCCTTCATTCCCAGCCAACACGTGAGCTCACTTCTTGCTCATGTGGCAAATGTCACCTTCACTGGAGAGGACGAACCTGGGCAAGCGACCCACACAGGTCCAGGCGGTGACTCAGGGCCACTCGGGCAAGGACATTCCAGAGTCACAGGCACCCTGATCGCGGTCCAGAAGGAGGCCCACAGGTTCTCGGCAGGCGCTTTCCGTGGCCCACAGAGTCCTCACCCCAGGGCAGAGATCTTGGCTACCCAGGTCGAATAGTGGTACTGCTGCCCATCGTGCCTCGAGAAACTCTGAGAAGGGACTCGGCAAAAATGATTTGTCTCAAAGAAGAGGCTCTTTCAGGAAAGGCTAAACTTTTAGGGGGAAAAAATCAGCCTTTTTTCTAGTCACCTTCCCAAAGGCATATCTTTATTTCCATGGCTTTTATTTGGCCACTGAAGTGATGAGGCTTCCACTGGTCTCTGAAGACCTGGAAAATCAAATCTAAACCATCTGAGCTTCCCATATTTAGTTCAAACCTAGCCCAGGAGGCATTTCAAGGGCAGAGCTGCTGCTGAACTCCATCCCCGAAGGGAAACAAATCACAGCAACTGCTTTGTGCAGCACAGAGGCGACGAGAGAGCCAGCTGGCTGGCTGAGGGACTTTCCCACTTTTCAACTGGGTCATGGCCCGGGAATAATTTCCATCCAAATGAGAGTGTGATGGAGAAAGGTGCTCAGAAGCCGGGGTACTGACAACACAATGACAACATGAGCAAAAACAATGTGTCTCAAAATTCCCACTTACTGGCATTTAATTTGCAGCAGGCAGGTCCCGGGCCAAGCACTTTAAATGCATTTTCTCATTCAATCTCTTAGCACTCCTATAAGGTAGATAATCTTGTTATTCCCACTTTCCATTCATTCATTCATTCAACAGGACATTTATTGAGCTTTCAATGTTCCAAGCACAGAAACTAAGGCACTAAGGATTTATTGCAAAAGTCAGTCAGGCAAGGTCCCTGCCTCTTGGCACTTATAAGCTACCAGGAAGAGACAGATGCAGCCAATAAACAAATTGCAAGGGGAAAGAAGATAGTAATATATAATATATGGGAAAATAAAATAGAAGATTAAGAGGGGAGGGGGCAGGTGGGGTATGTATTTGGGATAGAGTGCCCAGGGAAAGTGCTGCATAAGATAAAGCATCTGAAATGAGATCACGCATGATATGAAGAAGTCAGCCCTAATACAATCAAAGAGGAAACTGGTCCAGGCAGAGGGAGCAGCTAAGACAAGGGCACAGAGGCAGGACCAAGCTTGGCATATTTGCAGACAGAGTGAAGGAGATTATGGTTCAGAACAGAAACAGAAGGAACCAAAAGAAGGTGCAGTTAGCAAGCAGGAGAGTATAAGACGTCACCCTGAGGGTAATTAATCTTACCTATGTATGAAATCTCTTCTCAGGCAGGTAAGCAAGACAGAAGAAGATGAAGGAAGAAGAGAAGGAGAAGAAGCAAGGTCTTTGAGGTCTGAATGAAATGTGGAGAAAAATGCATAGCTAGCTGAAAACTTTGGGAATTAATAGTAATAGAAAGATTGTGCCTCTGGATCAAACCCTACCTGAAAGCCTCTAGTCTTTTCCTTACACAAGCTCAATAGATTTCTTTAATTGTTTAAACCAGTTTGAGTTGGGGTTCCTATTACTAGTATTGAAAGCATCCTGAAGGAGGGATCAAAATGGCAGAGTAGGAAGACCCTGAGTTCACCTCCTCCCGTGAACACATCAAAACTACAATTACTTATAAAGCAGCTCTCGCTGAAAACAATACAAAGACCAGAAGAATGGCTCTTCCACAACCAAGGTTATAAAGAAAGAACCGCACAGAGTCTGGTAGGAGGGGAGGAGAAGCCATTTAGTCAGAACCTACACCCCTAGAGAGTGACTCGGAAGAAGAGGGAGGTATCAGGGGCTCAGGGATCCTCCCTAAGGACTGAGGAGGTCAAGCCCCATATTAGGCCCCCCAGCCCTGCGGTCTGACGCTGGGAAGATGAACCCTTGTCTGGGCTGAAAGCCAGTGGGGCTTACCAGAGGGTTGTAAGAAACTGAAACTCTGCTCTGGAAGATTGTGCAAAGGATTTGCTTGCTCCCAGTCTTAGCAAGAGGCAGCAGACTGAAAACTGCCTGGTGCTCTGGCCGGCCTGCCCAGACCACTCCAGTGTATACCCCAGCCCACAGCAGGCTCCTACTCCAGCCCCACCTGCTCTGGCCCTGCTCCCCACCCAGACCGAGACCACCATCGCACACAATGGGAAGAAGCAGAACCGACTCAGAAGTGCGATTCTAGCCCCTCACCCAGGGCAGTAACCGCCATCGCCTGCACCAGGGAGAAGTGAGGCCAGCTCAGAACTGCCGCTCCAGCCCCTCAGGACCCGCCCTGGCCTCCGCCCGCAATCAAAGCGGAAACGTCCCTCTTTCCAGGGGGAAGGCCAACCCTCTCAGGGCTCCTGCCCCAGTCCCTCAGGGTCCAGTCACACCCACACCCCTAATAGAGCAGTGACTGCCACTGAGCCTGGGGAGAGCCCCAGCTCACACTGTGCTCCAGCTCTAACCCCTCCAGCTCCAGCCCTACCTCCCACCACGGAGTCGGCTGCCAGTGCACCCCAGGAGAAGGCAGCTCGTGATTTCTTCGGATCCATTTCTTCAGATCCATTTCTTCCATCGAAGCCACTGGGCACACACAGATTGTATAGGGACGCTCCTACACAAGGACACACCTTGAAGGCCGGGTAACTGGTTCACCTAATTTCATAGCGACAAAGAGAGAAAGTAAAACAAAATGAGAAGCAGAGGAATATGTTCAAAGTCAAAGAACAAGGTAAAAACCCAGAAAAAAAAAAACCCTAATGAAATGGAGCTAAATAATTTATCTGACAAAGAGGTCAAAGCGATAGCAATAAAAATGCTCACTGAACCCAGGGGTAAAAAATAGAGGAACACAGTGCGAATTTCAACAAAGAATTAGGAAATATAAAAAAGAACCAAGCACAGCTGGAGAGTACAAAAACGGAAAGCCAGACTAGAAGGAATTAGAACAGATCAGGTGTTACAGAAGAACGCATAAGTGATCTAAAAGGCAGAATCGTGGGAATCATTCTATCAAAACAGCAAAAAGAAAAAAAAATTAATGAGGACAGTTTAAAGGGCCTCTGGGAAAACACCAAGCATACTAACATTCACATTATAGGGGTTCCAGCACAGAAGAGGAGGGAACATTTCCAAACTCATTCCACCAGGCCAGCATTACCCTGACACCAAAACCAAAGACCACACAAAAAATAAAATTACAGGCCAGCATCACTGATAAACATAGATGCAAAAATCTTCAACAAAATATTAGCAAACTGAATTCAACAATACACGAAACGGATCACACATCATGATCAAGTGGGATTTATTCCAGGGGTGCAAGAATGATTCTGTATCCACAAATCAATCAATGTGATACACCGCATTAACAAAAGGAAGGCTAAAAATCACACTGTCACCTCAACAGATGCATAAAAAGCTGTTGACAAAATTCAACATTCATTCATCGTAAAAATTCTCAACAAAGTTGATATAGAGGGAACATACCTCAACGTAAAAGGTCATTTATGACAAACCCACAGCTTACATACTCAATGGTGAAAGATGAAAGCTTTTCCTCTACGATTGGAACAATATAAGGATGCCCACTCTGGCCACTTCCATTTAACATAGTATTGGAGGTTCCAACCACAGCATTAGATAAGAAAAAGAAATAAAAGCCATCCAAATCGGAAAGGAAGAAGTATGACTGTCAATATTTGCTATATATATAAAAAATCCCAGAGATGCCACCGAAAAACTATTAGAACTAATCAATGAACTCAGTAAAGTTTTAGGATGCAATATTAATATATAGGAATCTGTTGCATTTCTGTACACTAAAAATGAACTACCAGAAAGAAAAATCCAGAAAACAATCCCATTTAAATCTCATCGAAAAGAATAAAATTCCTAGGAATAAATTTAACCTAGGAAGTGAAAGACTTTACTCTAAAAACTATAGGACACTGAAGAAGGAAATTGAAGACAATGCAAATAAATGAAAAGGTATCCCTTGTTCATGGATTGGGAGAATTAATATTCTTAAAATGTCCATACTACCCAAAGCAATCTACAGATTTAATGTGTTCCCTCTCAAAACGCCCGGGACATTTTTCACATTTCTGGTTTGTCATAATAATTCTAAAATTTGTATGGAACCACAAAAGACCCTGAATAGCCAAAGCAATCTTGAGACAAAAGAACAAAGCTGGAGGTTTATTTTCTGAGGTACTAGGGGCTAGGATTTCAAGGCATGAATTTGGAGGGCGGGGACACAATTCAGCCCCTAACTCTGGGAAAACCACTATTCTTACCAATTCCACATTTGATTAATTTGCTTTAGAACTTCCTAGTTGGAAATCATATATTGTATGTACTCTTTGTGTCTGGCTTCTTGCATTCAGCACAATAACTGCGAGATTCGTTCATGTTGTTGTGTCTGTCACCATTTGTTCTTCTTTCCGGCTGAGTAGCATTCCAGAGTAGAAATGTACTACAATTTGTGTACTCATCATCCTGACAATAGACATTTGAGTTGTGAACAGTTTGGGAATATTTTGAATAAAACTGCTCTGAAGATTCTTATACAAGTACTTGTGTGGTCATAAGTTTTTCATTCCCTCGGATAAATATCTGGAAGTGGAAATGCTAGGTCAAATGGTAGGGGTAGTTTAATTTTATAAAGACCAGACAAAGTCTTTTGACAAAATGTCTGCCCCGTTTACGTTCCCACCAGCAATGTACGAGAGCTCTGTTGCTTGACCTTTGGCACATAACCTTTCAATGCTTGAAGACCCTTCCACCAGCAAAAATGGTCCAATCAAGTGTCCAAGCGTTTGACCAATCCAGAGTAACCTCTCCAGTGACAGCCTTGGAGGTGCACCCTCACTGCTCCCTTCCAATGAGACTCTGTTTGAGGAGTGTAGTCGGTGGACAAGTCCCCGAACGCCTGCATCCTTGGGAACCACCACCTGCTCATGACCAAGCCGTGTTCTTCTGAGCTGACCTTATCCCTGAGATGACAGGGGTCTAGAGCCAGGCAACTCTTGCCATTGCAAGACTCCTCTACTGGGCATTCCTCGTTTGGGGACGCCCATCAGATTAGCTGAGACTTTCCTCAGAACTGCCCTGCAGTTTGAGGCTCTTCCCACCCAATCCCCCTTCCTTCCCTCTCTCCTTTCAGAGGTGTCAGATCTGCTTTGGGATCTGAATGCCCTCTCTCCTTACTCCTCTCCCTCTCTCTCCCCATTATCTTTCAGAGCTCTTTCTCTCCATAAATCTCTTGCACTTCCAACTCCATCTGGGCATCTGCTTCCAGAGGACCTAAACACACAAGCCTCCTCTCAGGAGGAAAGCAAGAAGAGGACTGGAGAAAACGAGATAAGGTTTTGACGCTTCCCCTAGCCAAGAAGCCTACCAAGCTCCATTTTTCATCCGTCTGTTCATTAATCAAATAATAAAACATATGTAGATAAATAAGATGCTCAAGATCATAGTAACTGCCAAGAAGGACCTAAGCAGGATGATGTGGAAAAGAAAACACCTACTTCCAGGTCATCCTTTGGTTTAAACCCTTCAGACATATCTCAGTCCCCAAGGATGAATGGCAAGCTTCTTTCTGGGACCTCCAAGGTCTATGCCTTGGTCTCCTCTTTGGCCTCAGGCCTCGGGCTTGTCCCTGCACCGCTTGCCTTACACCCATCACTCTGGTCCAGAGGATTATTTCTTTTAACCTTCTTGCCTCTGTTCTTGCTGTCACTCCAACCTGGAAATCCCAACCCTTCTCTTCTTCCCCTAGGTTGCTACTATTCTTCTTGTAGACTCAGTTTTTAAGAGCCTCCTCCTCCAGGAGGGCTTCCTGGATGTTCTCAAACAGGGTTTGAAGATCCTCTCTCCTACCACCGCACTATGTGCTTTCTTGTGTGCACTCAGTATGTTTTAATTTATTCGTGGGTCGATCAAGAACCCAATACGAGACGGGGTTCCTTGAGGACATGGGCTGTGTCATATTTATCTGTCTCCACCCAGTTGTCAGCAAAAGAGCAATTGCACAGTAGTACATCAGCTTGGCCAATGTGCACCAAATAAATGAAGAGGTTGAGTGGACTCTCTCTTACCACACATAAATTATATTTGTTTAGTGTGAATTGAAACTAAAGCAATATTTCAGGATTTGGGGCTGGTACCCACTTGCTTCCAAATGGCCCGAGCAACAGTCACACTTGAAACAGCATCTGCGTGCTTCCCCCAAGGCCAACCCTGGCTCCCCAAGGCTCTCCCCACTCCCTCTCCCCGCCCACCCAATCCCTGCCATAGAGTCCATTCTTTCAGAATGCTCTAGACCAGCACAGCCCAAGAAAACTTTCTGCAGTGATGGACGCATTCTATATCCCCACTGTCCAGTATGGTAGGTAGATATTAGACACATGGGGCTGTTAAGCTCTTGAAATGTGCCTGGTGCGGCTGAGAGACTGAATTTTTAACTTTACTTCATTTTAATTCATTGAAATTTAAACAGCCATGTGTAGCTAGCAGCGACCATATCAGACAGCATGTGTCTAGAATCTAAACTACAGGCTTCTCTCCATCTTGGTCCCCCTGTATTTTCAGCATCCTGGGCAGGGCACATCTCAACAAATGCTTGTTGAATGACTACAGGGCCAGACTCGACAGCGTGAACAAGGAGAGCACCCCAGATGCCCTCATCCTCTTTCTTCAAACTCTCTCCTCCATTTTGAACCACACTATCCTGGTTTTTCTCTCATCTCACTGGCCACTCGTCCATCTCCATTGTAGGCTTCCTCCTTTAACTGACCGGAGTTCCCCTGAGCTTGGCCCTGGGCCTTCTACATGGAATATGGACACAATGGTTGGCACTCAAGCAACCATATTTAAACATGAGGAACTACACTTAGAAAACCCAATCAGCAAAACAGAGGATACCCAGTCCTTGATGACTGTAAACTCATTTTTACACTCAAGACTGCCTACTTCCAAAATTCTTTTCTGTGAGAGCAAAATCAACTTCCATGTTGTTTAAGCCACCATTATTTTGGGTTTTATCAGTCACAGTTGAACCTAATTCTGACTCACCACCCCAAAACCAAAGCTGAAAACCCATTTCATGTTCTGTTTCCTATTTCATGTTCAGGCTCATTGTCCAGCACAGCCTATTAGAGGTCCTGCAATGAGTTCAAATGACATCAGAAAGATACTCTAATGACAAATTCCAACAATAAAGTGCCCCTCATTTGAATATGAATGCTCTCCTATAATCACATTCCCAGGAAGAAAGTAAAATCTGAAAAGTAACCTAAAATATTTATTCTAAAATGCACGTTTTCCCCCTTCCTTTTAAAGTATCCAGATTTAATGCGATCTGGAAACATCTTAAAATCAATATCATTTTACAACTGACAGGTAGAATACTTGATCTAGTTGTGTAAAAACCTTCTATTGACCACTTCAGATAAGAAAAACCAGCATCAGAGCATATTAGATTAAACAGGAGATTAATTTACCTTCCAAGCTAACATCCAAGGGAATTATGGTTCAGAATTTATCCTCCCTAATTTTCCATTGGCTTGGTCCCAGCTAAAGGATCCAAGATCTCGTTTTTCCTTTTATGTCTCTAGGGAGCCTCCCAGTATCTAGCCTTTCTCCTAAGGCAGTGGTTCTCCAGCTGCAGGGAGCATCAGAATTACCTGGAGGGTTTATAAAAATGAGTTTGAGGGCCCTACCCCTAGAGTTTCTGGTATAGAAGGTCTGCAGTGTGGCCTGAGAATTTGCATTTCTAACAAGTTCCCAGGTGATGCTGCTGCCGCCCCGCAGGGGACCATGTTTTGAGAACTACTATTGTAAGGAAATCTCTCCCCTAAATTAACCTGCCTGGTTTCTTTTATTTTGTTTTCCTCCTTCTACTGCTCCTGTTCAGACCAAAAACAAAAAAACCAAAAAACCCTGAAGCATGCTTGTCAAATAATTCCAGCTCCTTTTTTAAATTTCCTGAGCAATTGGACACCTGGAGACAGAGTATTACAAACGCAGGCCACTTTAATTGCCTTCTTAACCCTCAAGTTGACAATGATTTAATTGCATCATTTATTTCTATACCTCACCACAGATAGATGGCATGTTATGTTTATAGTAAAAGTGTCCATTCCTTTTTTATTTTTTTCTCTGTTATAAAATCTACTGTCTTTCCGTGGGTGGATCTCAAAGTTGACCATGGCTTGACTTCCGTATTTAATAAACCCAGAGCTAACTTGAGACTTTATGTGGGATTGACCACGTTGGACAAGCCATCTAAATTCAAGGCTGATCCCTCTGCAGCAGGGTTTTCAGCCTCGGCACTATCGACATTTGCGGCTAGGTTAACTAACTCTTGTAGGGGCTGTCCTGGGTATGGTAGGATGTTTAGCAGCATCCCTGGCCTGCATCCACTGGATCCCAGTAGCATCCTCCCAACTGCAACTAAATATAACTCTAGGCATTGCCACATGTCCTCCCGGGGCCAAATTACCCTTAATGGAGAATAGTCCTCTACACTGTAGTGCCTTGTCTCTGAGGTCATTCAAAGCAAATTAAATGGAAAGGAATTTGGGTGGTCCATCTATACCCTCTACAGAGGACTTTAATGCTAAAAGCTAAAGCCCTCATGCTCCGGAGCAACACTTCTTAAAGTGCAACATGCCTGAAAATCTCCCAGGGAATCTTGTTAAAATGCAGATTCTGGTTTCCGGTCTTGCATTTAGGTCCACTACAGAAAACAGTTTGGAAGTTCCTCAAAAAACTAAAAATAGAGCTACCATATGATCCAGCAGTTCCACTCCTGGGTACAAATCAGAAGAAAACAAAAACACTAATTCAAAAAGATACATGCACCCTAGTGTTCATAGCAGCATTATTTGCAGTTACCAAGATACGGAAGCAAACTAAGTTTCCATCAGCAGAGGAGCAGATAAAGAGATGTGGTAATGTATACAACGGAATACTCCCCTCAGCCGTAAAGAGGAATAAAATTTTGCCATTTACAACATGGATGGACTTGGAGGGTATTATACTTAGTGAAATAAGTCAGACAAAGACAAATACTGTATAATATCACTTATATGTGGAATCTAAAAAACAAAACAAACTAGTGAATACAGCAAAAAAGAAACAGACTCACAGATAAAGAAAACAAACTTGTAGTTAACAGTTGGGAGAGGGGAGGGGGGCATCTATAAAAAGTAAGGGATTCAGAGGTACAAACTGCTATGCATAAAATAAATAAGCTACAAGGATACACTGTACCACACAGGAAATACAGCCAATATTTTATAACCACTTCAAATGGAGTATAATGTATAAAAATAATGAAGCTCAATGTCATATGCCTGTAACTAATATAGTATTGTAGATCAATAATACTTCAATTTTAAAAATAATTACTTCATTTTATAAATGCAGATCCTGATTCAGGAGGCCTGGGGTGGGACCTACCTCTACTCAAAGTCCAGGGCGATTCGAACTAAGTGAATCAGAATCTGCATTTTAAGAAAATCCCAGGTAACTTATATGCCCATTAAGGTTGAGAACCGCTGTCCTATAATAACGTACTCAAATTTAGCTGGAGCTCAAGGCCTGGTTTCCAGACTTGGCTGAATGAACCCAGGAAATCCAGCAAATGGTCATTCTGCCCCCAGTGTCTGCAGGGTGTGCCTACGGGAAGCCTCGTTCCTCCCACAATGAGTCCTTGCCTCAGCTGTGCACACCACCTAAAGCTCCCACAGCTCTCTGGCATCTGCTAAAGATGTCTGCTATCCCACAGACATGTGCTAAGGCCGGCTCCTAGTTCAAGGTGAAGGTGAAGTAGCCCATACAATAAGGCCAGCACGGTCCATGCTTTTACTAAGTCCCTCCCCATAAACCAGCCCATGTCTGCTAACAGTGTCACCTGAAGCCCCACCTGTAGGGGAACAGCAGCTTACCTTGAATGCCACCTGTATTTTGCTTCCCTAGTTCTATTCCTTTTTTTTTGTTTTTTATGTTCCTTGCAGACATTAGCTGTGAGCTTTGGAAGAAGGGCATTAAATAATACTTTTCCTTTCCCATGTCAGTAGCTTTTGTAGTGAACTTCAAATCCTGTCTTCCACTAACCCAGATCCAGAAGAACATCTTATCTCACCTGGTTCATTTTTTTTTAACAATTTGAAACATTTTAACACAAATACTGTCAAATTTTATCTCTATTGCTCCTAATGCACTTACTACTTTCTACTGAGTCAAAGTTATTTCTGCTCCGGCTTGCCTCCTCTTTAGGACAATAGACCTGGAGGATAGGCTACTTATCTGATTTGTTCTTGTACCAGGACATAACCCTGCACATAAGAGATACTCAATCAACATTTATTTAATTATCATGACTGTTTTGCCCCCTTAGTCTGTTTTATAATAAATTAACTCTTCAAATCCTTTTAGACGTGATGTAGAGCCTGGCCAGACCTCCTGCCTCATATCAGAACTCTGAAACTGTGTCTTGCAGATCTTATGCCATGTTGTCTAACTCACTGATGGATTTTTTTCCTTGTGTCATTCTGGCCTTTTGTTAATGTTTGAAAACGTTTAATTGCTTTCATCTGTTCTTGTTCCATTATCTCAGCAGCTAAGGATCTGAGGGGCAATTTCAGGTCTTGATCTGAAAATGTTCTGTGTCTAACATCAAAGTTTAGCAAGGTGACCCTGGGTAGAAACAGACTTGAAGCTGCTTTAATCCTTGGTGAGGGAAAATGAGAAAGGGATGGGCCGGAGCTTGGCTATTGGCATTTCACACATGGTGTCACTTAACACGACCAGTGTAGACTTGGGAGACGTGATGATGGGGAAGGTGACAGGTAGATGATGATGATGATGAGAAGGATGAAGAGGGAGAGTCATCAGCATGGTCTTTTCCATGACACTCAAGTACATGAAATTGCTTTAACTTTCCAAGTCAAATCCACTTGGCTCACCTGATGCAGGTTGGTGGGCAATTTAAGGCATGCTTTGGAGGAATATCTTCCCATTTCCTTGAAGCTGTCCAACAGCCCTCAGGATTTATCCAGCCCAGAACATTCTGGAAAGGGTCTTGGTTCACCATGGCTGCTCTTCCTGGTGGTCACTTGGCCCATTTGAAAAGCTGGAGCTCTTCTCTCTCTAAGCCATGGTTGCACACATGGATCTTTGATGAGGTTTCTAACCTCCACACCTGGTGTTCAGCCTCACCTCCATGTACCACCCAGACACCTCCATCCTGGGGATCTCCTGAACACAAGTAGGACCAGATTTCTGCTATGCATGGAAACCTCCTGGGTTAGTCTGCATCCTTCTGAGTTTCAAATGACAGAACCCAAGTCAAACTAGCATAAGTTACAAAGAGAATTTCTTGGTTCACATAATTTGAAGGCTCAGAGAAGAAGTCAAATGATGTTGGATCCAAGAATCTCAGTCTCTGTCTCTCTCTCCCTCCATCAGCATATTGGCTTCATTCTCCAGGCAGCTTCTTCCATGTAGTCAAGAAATATGGTCACTGACGGCTCCAGATGTACATGGTCTTTATTGCTCAAGGCCCCAGAGAAATGGAAGACCCATAAATTAAAACTAATGGAAGATTCTGATTGGTCCAGTTTGGGTGCCTATTCTGGGAAATATCCCTGTGGCTAGGAAAAACAACCTGCACTTGGACATCTTGGGTCACAAGTCTACCCTAGTGATGGAAAATGCAGGGCACCATGACAGATAATCCTACAGGATCTTATGAAATAGAGAGGAGAGATGGTTTTTGAGGTAAAAACTGGTTATAACTAACAAAATGGAAAGGAGATGTTAACACAAACCCTCTCCACTACACACACATAAACACACATACACACGTAGCATGTCTAGTGGCTGGACATCCAATCTCCCCATCCCCTGTCAGACCACCACCACACTCAAAGCAAAAATAAAAAATTCAGAGGACTTCTCTATTTCAAAAAGTTGTCCAGGAGTAATTAGGGTAAGTAATGTGGACTTCCATGCCTAAGATAAAAGAGCTCTTCATTTTGGCATGAAGACTGGCTCCCTATGCATCCATCAAAAAGCCCTGGATGGCAGGCCCCACCCATATGCATGGAGATGTTTGTTGTCTTGTTTGTAAATATCAGCAGCCAATCAAGGACTACCAGAAATGTTAAAAAAAAATGTAAAAGGAAGGAGGCCAACATAGACAAAATGAGGGAAGGTGGGGGAGATGACCTGGAAGAAATAGAGATAATTCAAGGAACAGAAGATATATATTTTTTAAACCTCTAATTTTTACCCTCAGAAAGATTCAAGGAAATAATGCATTCATAAATCGCCAGGAAGTTATGTTAAAACAGTAATTGGATAACAAAACAGAAGTTTTAAGAAAAGAGATGATTGCTGGAATTTATAAAATCAAGAGTTGGAAGATAAAGACAAGGGAATTCATAGAAAGTAAAACCAAAAGACTATAAAAGAGAAAAGATAACAGAAAAGACAAGGGACTCAGAGAATCAATCCAGGAAGTCCAACAGTCACCTTACAGGAAATCTAAAAAGAGAAAACAGAGCAAAAGAAATTCTCAAAGAAACATGAGAATTCCCCAGAGCTGCAGAATAACAGCCCTCACATTGAATGACATCTTTTGAGTGCTTAGAAAATCAGATGGGGAAGACACTCACACCTGGCCACATCACTGTAAAATGTTAGAACAGTAAGATGAAAAAGGGAACCACATGATTTATCTACAAAGGAATAAGAATCTGGCAGAGGGCTGGATTTGGTCCATGGGCCATAGTTGCCAACCTCCAGACTAGAGTTCTAAATCCAGAGAAAGTGTGAGGTGACCAAGATATTTGGGAACCTGGAAAGATTTAGAAGTTTACTTCTCTTTTTTAGAAAATTATCTGAGGATGTACTCCGACAAAAATAAGAATGTAAGCTGAGGTAAACATGTAAAATTAAAAAAAAAAACAGGGCATCAAACTCACAAAGATAATAAAAGAAAGTTCCAGAATGAATAACAGCTGTGCCTGATGAAAATCTGTGACAGTCTGAGTCTCCTTCTAATTTAGAAGAGACATTCTGATAGGCTTCTGGACCCTAAGGAACCTCGTTGACATTGAGATGCTATCTGTTCACCATCTTGTCATCTTGTCATTCAGGTGTGTCAATGACTCAAATCAAATAAAACCTCAGTGGGATACCAGCCCATTTCATTTCTGATGACTCTCATGTAGCTCAGCCCATGCTCTGAGATCACCTCACTCACCACCTACCTGCCATGGTGACCCCATTCATTTTGCCCCTGGTGATTGCCTGCTGCCTCCTGCCTGGGCCACCCTGGCATCTGTCAACCCCACTGAAATAATGTTACCTGGAGCCCCTCCCACTAGCATTGTCAGACAAGAAAGAAAATCTCAGAACAACGTTTTTAAAAGTTCTGATGCTCCCCCCACCAATCAGGTTCTCAAAGTGACAGAAAGGCATCGGGACCCTCTCAGGGGGACAGTAGGAGGGTGGAGGGGAAGCAGGGTGCACAGAACAGATACCAACAGGACCTCATGTCTCCTCAACGTTGTTTCATTCCTCTCCACTGTGAAAGGAAAACCAAAATGGAGTTGGTACTGCTAAGAGGGCTCGCTAAAATGAAACAAGGAGGGAGGCCAGTGAAGAAGCACAAATTAGGCATATCTCAGCCTCAGTGGACTTTGACCTTTTGACCACTTATTGTCCTAACAAAGGCACCTGGAACATCTGCCAAAAACTCAAGATACTGATTGGAACTTACCCTAAAACAACTCGTGCTAGCCATCCCTTAAAGGACAAATATTTCCTTTCTTGTATCGGAGTACAGCCTCATGGCTTTTGCCTTTATAAGCCCCTCACTCTTCCTCTTTCCCAGAACACTCTTTCCTTTTTACTAGAATCTGTGTCCTAAATTGCAATTCTTAAAACTCCAAATAAACTTTTCTCATTTGTAGCCTTCTGCAGTTTTTTTGGTTGATACTCCATGTTAAGGCAATGAGTTGTGGCTTTCCACGTGCTGTGAACCAGCATATGAATTCACCAACCCAGGCAACATTAGACTCATAGAGCTGCCCAAATTAGCACATTGAATTGTAGAACCTTGGGCAAGGGCATCCATAGTAATGAATTCAATCTGACCCAACATATTATTCTTGGTGGAGGAGCCTCAACATCTATCCTCACAGTGTCTCCTTAGATTTTTTATAATATGAATCAGCAAATTCCTTTGATTCTTTCTGGGATAACACTTCTATTTCTTACTCTAAGTACCTATTGTGCACCAGGCATTGTTCTAGGCACTAGGGATGGAGCCAAGCTCAAGACAAAGTGTCTGCCCTCAAGGAACTCATATGCTACTACAGGAGAACAGAAGAAATAAACAAAGAAACCTGACATCTAATATGTTGGGTGGTTCTGGGGTAGGATAAATATCCCCCTCTTAAATTAACCAAATGCTGTCAAAACCATCACCCCATCATGATGTCTCTCCATTCCTCATCCCCTTTAAATTGTTGTGTCCACAACCATCCAGTGCCCCAAGCTTTGCCCTTGGGGAGCAGGTGGCTGTTTAGCGACCCTGAATACCATGGACAGCTCCTGTCCCAAATCGTGGTCCCATCTCTGCCTAGTAATTCATCCCAGATTCCCTATTTCCCTCAGGGCCTGTTGCTTACAACCTTCTTTCTGGTGCCAATTTCAATATGAAATATAGATCTTTGTTTGCAAGCCCAATGAATTGTTACAGAAATCTATTCTGGTTAATCAAAAGGAATTTGATGAAAGGAAACTGGATGACTCATAAAATAGAAGAGCTGGTCCAGGACAGAGTCTCAGCAGCAAGATCTCATGAATGGTCTCTTTAGGACACTAAGGACCGGATGGCTCTGTTCCATCTGCCTTAAGCTAGTGCATCCTTCTGCTGAAGATGTAGACTCTGAAGAGAGAGTCTGATTGGCTGGCTTGGGTCATGAGCTTGCCTCTGGGGTGGGGCTTCACTGTGACTGGCAGTTCCACCAGGACCACAGAGAATGAGAGAGAGAAAAATGGGGTGACAATATCAAAGGAGAGGAGAAGGGATTCTGAGCAGAGAGAAGCTAAGACATCCACAGAACTTCCGAGCTCGTGGGCTTTTGTCCCTATGGCTCCTGCTGCATTTCCCTCCTTGGGGCTATCGTCAGCTGCGTCCTGGTCATGCTTCCAGGCCCCAGTGCAGCTGACAGCTCCTCACTGCAGCTCTCCGTAAAGGCCATCCAGGCAGAATGAATTATCCCTTCCTCTGTGGCTCCCCTGTGCTTTGTTCCACACTCTGTCCTAGCTCATTCTCACACATTCGCTTATCTGTCCACTGAGGTCAGCAGGAGTCTTTTCATCTTGGCAATCGACACAGCATTAGAACCCTAAATGTCCGCTAAATTGAACGTGTTGAATTCTGTTCTCTCTTCGTAAGGACTTGGTAACTTTTAATTTGCACCTACTTTGGGTGTCTCCAGGCAACCCTGGGGGGTTGCTGCTGCTCTGCCATCTTCTCTCTGACTTCTGGCAGCTCCTTTATTTGTGCTGTAAGACTTGCAGGGAGCATTAGAGCTGCCTTGCTTTGCTTTTGAGATGTGCTCTTTGTTCTTACATCTTATCTTTCTGGCTTTTTGTCCTGGGGTTCTCACTTCTCTTTGTCTAAGGGAATCCAATTGTTTGTTTTGTGTTCTGGCTGACAGGGAGGCACCTGGGCCATCCTTAGTGTGCTGACTTCCTGAATATAACTCATGCATCTTCCAAAACCTTAGAACAGCAAACATCATATCTTTAGATTAAGACTCTAGGGCTTAGAGCAAATATCTCCAGAATTGCCCAAATCTGGTGTGGGTTCTTCTAGATTTTCTTCTGAGAGTAGTTTCAGCTCCACAATTTTATTGAATCAGTTTGGACTTGATATTTCTCCCCAACCTCATGATAATGGGCCCTCCTGTCTACCTACCTCCAATTAAATAGGCATTTCTGGATTTACTCTAAGTGGTTCTAGAAACGCCTCCATTTCTGGAAACACAGTAGGGAAAGGGACATGCTCTGTGTTTCTGCAGCATCCATTTGCCCTCTTAATACTTTCCTAACAGAACCCAGATTTTCCCTTTGGGGATCCACCCCTTCCCCATTGCATAACATCATTTACTTGAGCCAAAATTCGTGGTAATGTGTGAGCAATTCTTTTTTTCTTTTCTGTTCCTTACAATCAGTAGAATGTAAGTAAGTTCCATGAAAGCAAGTGAACCTCTGTCTTGCTCACTCAGTGCCTAGAACAGTGCTTTGCATTTAGTTGGTGCTCAGCAATATTTACAGAATGAATGAATACGCTGAAAGTAATCTGATCGGTACTGTTAGTGACATGGGTTTTAGGAGCTCATTGTGTCTAAAAGCAGGAACCACTTCCATGAAACGCTGTCCCTGACCTCAAGATGCTTCCAGGCTAATCATCAATGTGTGTGTAAGTCAGGGGTTGGCAAACGACAGCCCACAGGCCAAACCCAGTGTGCTGCCTGTGTTTGAAATTAAAGCTTTATTGGCACACAGTCATGCCCTTTTGTTTGCATATTGTCTATGGCTGCCTTTGAGTGACAAGGGCAGAGGTAAGTAGAGTGAGGGACCATATAACCCATAAAGCTTAAAATATAGACTATCTGACCCTTTAGAGAAGAATTTGCCAACCCCTGGTATAAGTTAATCTGAAATTACCCCCAAGGATGGTGCTATCAGTCTGGGATAAATTATTTAATAGCACAAATTCCTCCCACCCTAGTGTGTAGGTTTCTTCATAACGTGACATTGTCAGTTCTCCCATTCAGAGGTGGAATCTGTTTCTCCCCCACACCCCCTTGCATCTGGACTGGCTCTGTGACTTGCATTGACAAGTAGAATGTGACAGAAGGTGTGCCAGGGGAGTAGGGGTGGGGGGTTCCAGGGCCAGAGCCTCAAGAGGTGGCAGAGCTTCTGCCTTGGCCCCCTTGGAACGCCAAGACTCCCATGTAAGGAAGCTGGTCAAGCCAAGTGGAGGATGAATTGTCACCTCTCTCATCCTAGGGGAGGAAGAGAATTGAGAGGTCCTAGCTGACAGCCAGCTCTTTCTACCAGACATGGAAGTCTGGCCATCTTGGACCTCCCAGCCCAGTGGACCAGCCAGCAGATGACAGCCTCATGAGTGAATCCAAGAGAAACCATCAGAGGAGCCACATATCCAACCCCCAGATTTAAGAGAAAGAGCAAATTGCTGTTGCTTTGAGCCACTGTGCTTTGGGGTGACTTGTCACCAGCAATAGACACCTAGAAGTGGACATCTTTCACATCTGGATCCCTTGCTAAGAGTCCCACCAGGTCCAGGGCCACGGCACAAATGTGGTGTGGCACAGAGAGAAAACAGAACAAACATTGGCCCGGGAGGTGCTGTGGGCTAGTTGCAGAGCCCAAAGCCTGATGTCTCACCTCCCCGTTTGGGGTTCTCTCCTCCAGCCTGTGTCTCAGGCTGCTTAAGTTCTGAAAGAGTAGCATCTCTGAGCATCAGGGCACTGGTGACATCTGGTGATGGATTCTGAGAGGGAGGAAATTTGCAGAGCTTCAGGAAATCCAGATCATAAGCCAAAGAAGCTCCAAGGATTGGGTTCTGAGTAGCAGGGCACTTTCAGGGAGGGCAGAGCTGCAGGCTCTGAAAGATCAAAGCACAAATGGTGAGAGGAGGCTGCTGAGGTCAGCCTCAGTGCATCCACTGAACTACCACCAATTCCTGGGACCCTGGGCCTTGGGGACTCTGAGCAAGCAAGGGATATCAGGCCTGTGCCCAAACTCACCACTGGGAGGCAGCGTGGAGCAACAGCAGCAGGCATCTGATGTCCGACACATCCTGTGGCCCTACCCATCCTGGGTAGCTGAGTGGCCTTGGCTGATTATTTCCTCGAAAAGATACTGAGCCTAAGTTCCATCATCTATAAAACAGAATTAATTAATTAATTAATGCCCACTCCACAGGGCTGTGGTGAAGGTCACATGTAAAGCCCCTAGAACAAGACAGGAGGCACTGAATGGATGGATGGTGGCATCACTATGAAGAGCACTGCCCTGAGATGCAGGCAAAGGAGGCCCTGCCCGGGCTCCATGCTCTAGAGGACCCCACATGTCACACACATACACACGCACACACATATAGACACACACACAAAGACACACAGACACACAAAGACACCCATAGGTGCACACAGAGATGGATACACATACCCACAGATATGACAGTCACATATGCACACATGCACACTTACATACAGAAAGACACATGTGCACACAGAGACACGTAGGCACACAGACACACGCATACTTACATGCATGCACCCTGTCAAAGGGACACACAGGCACGTACAGACACAGACATATACACACAGAAACACATACACTAAACTTATTCCAAGGCCCAGAAGTGCCCCTGTCCCCCGATGAGTGCGCGGCACCTGGCAGGACAGTCCCCAACGTCCAACACTCACTCTCACATCTAACTTTGCTCAGGCCCCAGTGAACTGCTTCCTCACATCTCTTGCCTTGTGTCCTCAAAACAAAAGGCAACTGCATCAAAGTATCACGAAGGCTGCAGGCTGTGCTGTGGCCACACCGTACACGGATGCCACTCCACAGGGAGGCTGGGAGCAGCAGGGGCGCTTAGGGTGAGCCAGCCCATCAGATCCTTCCTCTCGGAGGACGTGGACGAACTGGTTCTTGCATAACAGAGTATCAGTTCCCATGGGTTTCAAATATCTATTTCTTGTGTCTGTTCATTTCCAATTCACAGGTCTGAAAGGGCTCGTGGATTAGTGGGGTATCTCCCGAGGAACATTTGGCAAGATGAAACAGTGCATATTACTCGTACGTTCATATACATGTAGGTCTACACAAAGACAAATATCATATGATATCACTTAAAAATCTTAAAAATGATACAAGTGAACTTATTTACAAAACAGAAACAGACTTACAAACATAGGAAACAAACTTATAGTTACCAAAAGGGAAGTGGGGTGATAAATTAGGAGCCTGGGATTAGCAGATACACACCACTATACATAAACAGATAAACAACAAGGACCTACTGTATACATATGTGAATATATATATGTATAACTGAGTCCCTTTGCTGTACACCAGAAACTAACACAATGTTATAAGCCAACTATACTTCAATTTTTAAAAATAATTTTAAAAAATAATAAAAATAAATCTAGGTCTGCCCATAACCTTGTGTCACAATAGTAGTTCTTTACATTGGCAACTAAATGACATTGAGCATTAGAATTACAAATAGTTTTATTTTTATTAAAATATTTGGCAAGCGTGATTAAATTTCAACCAAAAAAAAAAACTTTCAAAGATTCAACTTTATTCAAATACTTTCATTTAAAATTTTTGGTATTCATTAGCTGGCATTTATATTTTGCCTATTCATTTGAATAGAGAATTCAGAGTGTTTTAGAAGAAACAAATTTTTAAAACATGTATTAAAATAATTTTAGTTTTTTCTCTTTAGGTTTGCTTTTTGATGAAACATAATTCAATCCCATGTACTTCATCTACAATTACATCTTTAAAAACTTCAAGATCATTACTGTCAGAGGAACAAAAAATTACAGAAAATTTTGATTATAACATAATTGGAGATTTTGCTGAAATGAAAACAAAAGAAACACATTTTATGGAACAAATGTACAATAATTTGTGAAGTATGTATGTCTTTGTAAGTCATTCAAACATCACCAGCCCATCAACAGAACACCCAGACACACAATAATAATTAAACTCAATCGACCTGGACGTATTTCTGACTTTCAGTCTTCCAAAAACTGTGGTTTTCCAAATATTCTTTAATTTGTTGTCAGGAAAGTATATTTAGATAGTATGATAGAACGTGCTTTATTTCCCAATCCATCAGCTTGATTAATAACTTTTAAATATTTAGACACACAGCAAGAGGACCTCCCAGCCCCCCACTAAAGTTAAAGTGTTAGGGTGAGCCCCACCACCACCAACCAGGACAGGGTCTTGAGGCCTCAAGGAAAGAGGGGAGGAGTCCAGGCAGGAGGGGGCTTTGTAGGGGAGGCCCCCAAATCTGTGTTAACTAGCATGACTGCCACTAACAGCAACAAGAGTCTTAAATATTGTACCTGCAAGCTCCTCTTCCAAGCACATTGTAAATGCTGTTCTATGAACTTTCCCAACAACGTTATGCGATGGGTACTGTTCATGTCCCCATTGTACAGGTGAGGAGACGGAGACCATGGGAAGTGAGGTCATTTGCCCAGGAGTACCCAGTTTGCCAGTGGTAAAGCCAGGCAGCTTGACCCCAGAGCCCAGAGTACCGTCTGAACCAGGACCCTGGGGCACCCGGGAGCAAAGGGTTCCCTCACAGTGGGCGGAGCCTGCACGACCCCACCGCCCCCCGCCCACACCCACGCACAGGCACATACAGACACACCCCAAGCAACACGCAAAGGTGTCCATGCAGTACACCTGCCCGTACGTGTGTGAGCCTCCCTGCTCCCTAGCACCATCCCCCTGCCTCTCCCTTCTTGGGTCAGCTTGAGGACCGAAGCTGTTGCGGAACGAGGATCCTCAGTTTCCTCTCCCTCCCCATGACCCTTGCACCCATGAATGCTCAGTGAAGGGGCGGGGAGGGGGCGGTGCCTGAGGCTCTCATTATTCCTCTTCAGGCTCCACCGCCCACCTAGTACATGCCAGCACGGCCGTCCCCATCACCTGATATGGGGTCCTGGAGCCTGGGATACCCTGCTACCCTCCTACTCATTCTCCTCTCAGCAGCCGGAACCATTTGAGCAGGACACCTCCCGGTTTCAAACCTTTCATTGGCGTCCCATGGTTCCCTGGACAGAAATCAGCAAGACACGGCGGTGCCATTTTACAAGGATGCTGGCAACCTTATAAAAGATGACGACAGACCCAGGCCGAGGATGCTTCTCTTTACCCTCCATCACAAGTGGGAGAGCCCAGCTGTGGGAGCACAGCTGCCAAAGCCTCTTCCTGATGGGGGACAAGCCTCCCTGTCCTCTGGTCACTCACAGAGGCTCCTTGTTGGGATGAAAATGTCACCAGGTCTTTCAGAGAGGTGCCTCATTCTCATGGGGGACCCTCGTGGCCTCTCCAGCCTCCTGCAAGCTCTAGGCCACCTGCCCATCAGGCTCAAGCAAAAGGCTTACTGTGAGGTGAATGGGAGGTCACAGTCAGCTTCCCAGTGAATCACACCCTTCAAGGCCCGCCCACTACCACAGACTCCTTTCAGCCCCTCCTAGGTGCCATGTCCCTCAGACCACAGGGCCTTTGCACAGGCTGTCCCTCCACTTAAACTCTCTCCACATCCCTCTTCACCCAATTAACTTCTTGAGATCCCTGCTAAATCATTTCTTCCCCAGAGAAGCCCTCACTGCCCCCTGCACAAATCAGACGCCCCTGTTAAGTACTCTCATAACCCCTAGAACATTCTGTCAAGCTACCTATCCCTGTTTAAACGTTGCCATTCAGTACATAATTACTTATGTCAGTCTCCCTGTTGGACTGCCAGCCCCATGAAGGCAGGAATCAGGTCCAGTTTTCCTCCCCAGTGCAGCCCCAGCACATAGTACATCCTCAATCAACTTTATTGACTGCACAGCAATGAATACTTTCTAAACTACAAGGGACTGGTTTACACCAAGAGAAAGACGACATTGCAGAGACTGGGATCTCTTCCTTCTGATCTTCCTCCAGCGTGGAAGTTAAAATCTGTCACGTAGGGGCAATAATCCCACTGAGATGCTGGGGGCCCGCCCAGCTCCAGGCGCTACTCCAGTGGAGGGAGGGCTTCGAGTTCCTTGGACAGTAGCTGCCTCCTGTGTTGCCAGGTAAGGAGGGAGGAAAGGAGGGGCCCAGTGTTTACGAGTTCCTCCTGTGGGCATGGCATTCTGCAAAAAGCTTTACACATTCCATTTCCTTTTCATCTGGTCCCAAACTCTAAAGGGGAGGTCTAATTATCCCCCTATTACACATAACAAAGCCAGGCTTAAGCGGTGACAGGACTGGCCAAGGTCACACAGCCCCTAAGTGGTGGAGCTGACACTCAAGTCCGTGGCTTGGTGATGGAGACCCAGTGTTTTTGGCTGCATCGTGCCACAGGTGGGAAAACCAAAAACCTAACCCCATTTCCCAAATGCCTGGAACTCTCCTCCAAATCCAAGTCCTCCCAACGCTCCCACTTCAAACCTCAGCTGAGGACACCTCTGCCTGGAAGCTTGCCTGGATTTCCCTGCCTGGCTCTGGCCTTACTTACAGTAGTTGGTTTTCTGCTGCAGGTCCACACTGGCAGGGCTCACAGGGGCCTCATCCTGGCCAGGCCAGGATTCAAAGTGGGTCAGCAAAGAGGTTGTCTCAGAAACCTGGCTCTTCCTGGAAAACACTCTCATGCTGCTGGAGGAAGGGCTGTGGCCCAAACCTCCCCAGGAATCAAAGCTAATTTTCAGTTGTTTAGGAGGTGATTTCTCAGTGACTCACCGTTTGGGCTCTCATGACCCGGGCCAGGAGCCAGGGGCTGCCAGGAGGCACCCTCATTAAAATCGAAAGGCCAAAGTGAGAAAGGGGACCCCTCTCTCTGGACACCATGACTCACCGCTGCTGGGTGATTCTGGCCAGGTGAACTCACCACTCTGGCCCCGCCCCCAAGTCCTCTCCAAAGTGGTGAGCAGAGCCGAGCATGAAGAGGCCAAGGAGGGGTGCGGAGCAGGAACCGGGAGGGGCAGGAGGCAGGGCCACAGCACAACGCTGCACTGTGTACCCAGCTTTACTCACGTGCTAAAAATCCTTTACTCCCAAATCTCTGCTACCAGCCTGCCCACCCCACCCCAGTGTCACCTCCTCCCCAGGGACTCTATCCCTGACTGGGTAGGGTCGGGGAAGTCGTGTTGTAAATCCTCCCTGTCTGGGGTGAGACCCAGCCGCCTGCCCTGGAAAGGAGGCCAAAGCCAGACCCCGAATCAGCTCCTGAAGGGGAGGCCCTAGGCCTGGTGGTCAAGCTCAAGGCCGCAGCATGATTTTGTCATGGGCTCTGTCCGCTTGGGCTTTTGTGGGCCCTTGCCTCCATTAAAAAAAAAAAAAAATGAAAAGCAAATGTTAGGACCACATTGATAAGAAGAAAAACGTTAATCCAAGTTGGGTTATAGTCAGTCTGATTTTAAAGAAATTAAAAGATTTAGGGGGAGGGTGTAGCTCAGTGGTAGAGTGCCTGCTTAGCATGCACAAGGTCCTGGGTTCAATCCCCAGTACCTCCATTTAAAGAATAAATAAATAAACCTAATTATCTCCCCCCTCAAAAAAAATATTTTGAGGGCCCCTAAACTTATCATGGGTGCCTGGCACCCTGCAGACTGTTGGTACTAGCTAAGTCCTTTGAACTGCCTGAGCCCAAATTCTAGCTCACCAAACACTGAGGCATGTGCCTCACTTTGCTTCTCTGTAAAATGGGGATGATCGCAGCTCCTGCATCACGGGGTTGTTTGAGGGCTCCTTGAGATTTTGCTCGAGAAGAGCTTGGCACAGGCCTGGCGCATGTAAGTACTGGGTGCAGGTACTGCTTAGCTGCAGGGGAGCATCCCATCCATCCCGTGAAGGAGGCAAGGGCGGGATGCCTTCTTATCCCCACAGTAGAGACAGGAAAACTGAGGCTCCCAGCAAGGGAAGGAACCTGCCCAAGACCACATAGTATGCCCTGGAATCAGGACTTTGAGGCCACAGACCAAGCAGCTCTCAGGCCCTGGGTGTTGATGGAAGCGGCTGGTCAAGTTATCCCAGTTGCAGACCAGGACCAGGGAGGGCAGGGACAGCAGGAAGGCTCAGGCCAGGATGGGGCATCTTGCCTTCTGTTCTGCCTGAGTGAACTCCAGGGAGGGGGCAGCAACCAGCCAAGGGGGCCGCTGTGAGCACATGGCTAGTAGGACCTCGACGTTTCTGAGCACGACAGAGCCAGGCCCTCCCCTCCATCCCGCTGACCTCCAGCCCCACTCTGAACCCGGGCCTCGATGTTCTGACCTGACTTTGGGGACAGCAGCTCTCTCTGGGGGCCAAGCTGGACCAGGAGACTACTGTCTCCCCTCTCTAGGCCCTAAGATGACATTAAAAGGATAGAAGCTTCTAGTCCATGCTGGAATGTGGGTTTTCCAGCTGACTTAGACAGAGCCTATTTCTACAGCAGCCAGACTACACCACTGCTCGAGGATCTAAGGACACAGAACTCACATCTGGGAGTGTTTTTGCTACCAGCCCAACAAGAAGGAGCCTGCCCAGGAAAGAACAAAAAGGAAACACCCCTAAGTTCAGCTGGCTGAGCTCCCAGTCTTCGGACTCTAGGTTCTCGGACAAATGGCCCCCGGGCCCCGGTGCCCTGCAGTGCACTCGGGCTGCTGTCTCTGCTCTCCCCGTGGGCCTCCCAGAGGCCGGCTGAGGGGCAGGGCAGGGAGCAGGGGCCACGCTGAAGGAGCTAGCACTATGGAAACAGGACAGACTTGCACTTGGCACTCCCAGGCCACATGAACTTAAGTTTCTCGGCCTCTCTGGGCCTCAGTATCTGCATCAGTAAAATGGGGGTGAGAAAAAGATACTAAGAGTACAGAGTACCAAACACAGCCTGGGCTCACAGCTCCGTGGTGTGAAGCTATTGCAGCGATCTGGGGAAAGGAGGATGTGATAGGAAAGGCAGTGTGAACAAAGCCCACAGATTGCAGCCCCCCAACTTTCCCCAAACTGCCTGAAAGCAAAGCGCATGGGCCCCAGTTTGGCCCCTCCCCTGGGGACTTGGCCCAAGTGTCAGACCTGGAAGTACTGTTGCATCACTGGGCAATGGGGGTTAATGAAGGGGAGTGGACAAGACCAGGTATTTAACTAATTGGGGAAGTGCCTTGAGATCAGAGGCGTCCCTGCTCACTTCCTTCTCCTGCAGCCCAGCTTCTCTGCCCTCTGCTCCCCTCCCCTCCCCCCAGGATGAAGCCTTCCCCTACTCTGACCTTACTTTGCCTCCTGGGTAAGTAACCTTCCTGCCTTCACCCCTTCCCTGCCCCAGCTCCAGTTCCCTGGAGGTCCCTAAGCCAGTCCCTGGGGAGGGCGTGGTGGGACCTCCTGAAGCCAGCTCTGCTTAAGCAAACCCTGGCCAGCAGAGAGGGAGAAGAGGGGAAGACTGAAGCCCAGGAGGCCCCAGGGGGCATGGGAGAGGGGCTGGCAGGGATCTCAGACAGCACACATGGGGCTCTTGCCACTCACACTCCAGCCATCACCTGAGCTTGGGCTCCAACCTCCCTGGGTGGGCCACCCCCCATTGCTGCATCAGCAGGATCTGGAGGAATCCAGGGAAGTCCAGTTAGTTCAGAAGGTTATCCAGTGGCATCCGATGGGACATGGCAGGGACAGAGTGCTCCTGGGGGCATGGGGCTGACAGCTGGGGAGATCAGGACCCCATGGGAGACACTGGGAAGCAGCCAGAAAGATGGGTGGGGGGTGCTCTGGGAGATGGTGGAGGAGAGTGGGAGGGGGGCTGAGTGTGCCGACACGATGGGGGTGAGGACTCCAGGATGGAGGTGCGATGCTATCGTGATGTCATTATTGATTAGCATTGTTATTATTGGGAGCGAGGTGCCTGGGGAGGTGAGGTGACCTAGACAATTAGAGAGGTCTCGACTCAGATTTGAGGGGACATCAGGGGAAGCTGGCTGCAGAAGGTGGGGCCCCGGGGGACCTGATGTCCTCCACCCTCCCTCCCCGCAGTGGCCCTGGCTGGTGGGAACCTGGTCCAGTTCGGGGTGATGATTGAGAGGATGACGGGGAAGCCTGCACTGCAATACAATGACTATGGCTGCTACTGCGGAGTTGGCGGCTCCCACTGGCCGGTGGACCAGACAGACTGGTGAGCAGGTGGTCCAGCAGCGGGGCCTCTCTGGGAGATGGAGGGGCTGGGGGGAGTGTCTAGGGAAGAGGAAGGAGCTGGGGAAGCATCCTGGGGAAGGAGGAGCTGGGGACACCTGGAAAGTGGGGGCTCACTTGAGCTCTTTAGGGACCCGGGCCCCTGGGCAGCCCCTGGTCCAGCCCAGCCTGGCCCACAGGCCCCTCCAGGCTGACCGTGACCTTTGCAGGTGCTGCCATGCCCATGACTGCTGCTACGGGCGTCTGGAGAAGCTGGGATGTGAACCCAAACTGGAAAAGTATCTTTTCTCTGTCAGTAGGCACAAAATCCTCTGTGGTGAGTGAATAGCCCTAGAGACCCCCAGATGTTGGGAGGGGGAGAGCTTCAGCCAGGAACCTCGTCCTGGGGTGACTCTTGGGCCTTGTCAGGGTCAGACCCTGGGCTGGAGGGGTGGGGTCTTCCATCATCAGGGAACTGGGGAGAGTCCTGTCCACCCACCCAGATGCTCATGTGGCATCCAGTCAGTCTAAAGACCCATCGGCTCCTGCCCTGGCCCCAGGCACTTCCCCCCACCCAAAGGCCTCCCTGCTCCAGCCTCTGGGGAGAGAAAGGAAGGGGGCAGAGCTGAGCGAAAGCCAGAGGAGCTGTGTTCTCACACTGGCCTCCCCTAGGCTGGGGCGGCAGCTAGAGACAGGCCCCCAGGACAGAGCCTTGAGAGCGCAGCCCCAGACAAGAGAGAGCTGGAGCTTGGATTTGGGACAGCAGACCTTGCTCCCGCAGGCTGACTCCTCTTTGCCAGCTCCAGTGGGCACTTGGGGCAATTAGCTTTCCTCTGGTGCCGGGCCCAGGGAAGCTGACTGAACTAATTGAGAGGGTGGTGGAAGCTCAGATCAGAGAACGCAACCTTCTTCCTGCCGCAAAACCAGGAGCAGCCTGCAGGGAGGGCAGGCCCAGTGCAGGGCACAGCAGGAGGAGCTGGGAAGGTCAAAGACGACTCAGCTCAGATCTCTCAGGTCTGATCTGGGGGAGCGGTCGAGCAAGGACCAGAACCCCTGGGAGTATCTTTTGGCTCAGAGTTTCTGTCTCCTGCCACCATCCACTCAGCAAGGCGGCTTTGACAGGTAGTGAGCTCCCTGTCATGAGAAGGGGGTCATGCAAGGCTGGGACAGCCACCTATCAGGGACGGCATCGAGAGAATGAGTGAGGGGAGGTGCCAGGTGAATAGAGACACAGGCTGGGGGTTCATCTTCTACCCACTGTGTGACTTTGGGCAAGGGATGTAACCCCTCAGAAGCCTCTCCTTCCCGATCTGGAAAATGGCGATGATCACTCACTTCCCCAGCTTAGTCGGGCTCCTGGCAAGAACCACCCAAAGGAGCTGACGTGGCGCTTAGGCCCCTTCCAACTCCCGAGTTTTGCTGAAAGAGCAGGTGTGAGCAGAACCCTGACAGGAGATGGAGGCCGAGCTTTTAGAGAGAACATGAGGAACAGGGACATTTCTGAGCTATGGGATGCACTCATGGGGACAAATAGGGGCCAGAGCCACTCAGAGCAGATGCAGTGGAGAGAAGAGGAGGCTTTGGGGCTTCAGGTGCCCGCAGAGCTGACGCTGGCTCTGATCCCCAGGCCGGGTGTGGGTGCATGCGCGGAGGGGGAACCCTCAGGGAAACACCAGAAAAACGGGCTCTATCTCCCTGAGGGAGATGGGCATGGGCCCAAGCAGGCCCCCAGCTTCAGTCCCTCTGGGGCACACCCAGGTCTTCTGGGACTGAGCGGTTTCATTTCATAGCTTTCCTTTCTGACTGATGGCTGCCCTCTACCAGCAGCAAGGCATCACATGGGGGGAGGTGTTGCCTAGAAGTACCCCCAACACACACAACCTGGGGCTGGGGCAGAGGAGAGCCAGTGGACAAGATGATCTCCCCATGGTGGGGTGTGGGGTACAGGCAGCGGAGCGGGCTTGGGAGAGGAAGGAACAGTGAGGACACACTTCCGGGTTTCTAGCATCCCGGGTCCCAGCAGGCCCTACTGTGCCTGCGCCTTCTCTCACCCATCCCTAGAACATGCCCCTCCCTGGTGAGGACGGGCTTCCAGCAGAATGGGGCTGAGAACGGGGACCCCAGTGCGGTCCCCTGTGGGTCCGAGAGTGGCAGGCCCGAGGTGCCTAGTCCCTGACCCGCCTCGTCCCAACCAGCGGGCAGAACCACCTGCCAGCGATGGACCTGTGAGTGTGACAAGAGGGCCGCGCTCTGCTTTCGCCATAACCTGGGCACCTTCAACCGCAAATACGTCAATTACCCCAACAAGCTGTGCACCGGACCCACCCCGCCCTGCTAAGGCCATGTTCCGGCCTCCTCCCTGCGGCCCCACCTCCAGCGGCTGTTGCCCCAGACCTCAGGAACACTGGCACCCAAGGCCCTCCCTCTGGAAAATCCCTTCCCTGCAAACCCATCACTCCCTGAGAGCTCCCAGATTCTGGCCAGGACCGCCGCTGGCCTCCCAGGCCATATCTCCCCCTAGGAACGCCGTGCCCCCAGGGCCCATCAGCACCCAGAAGGCTCTGTAACCCACCCCTAGGATCTCAGTTTCCTCTTCTGAATATGATAAGGTTTTTCCATTATTCCAGTACTGATCTCAGACTCTATTATGGGTTTAACTAGTCTACAGTTTCATTCATTCATTTGTGTTTTGAGCCCCTACCAAGTGCCAAAAACGTGCTAAGCACTGGGGCACAGCATGGGTCTGACTGGATGGCCCCCACACACAATTCCAACATTCTGCTCTTTTAATTTCCCATTGCAGTAAGTTCTGGGGATTCTCTTTTTCTAACATTCTACAGTCTTATCCAAGACAACAATGGCAGTCTCTGGAAGGAACATTTCTGGATGTATGGCGTAATCTGAGAGGCATGTGAAATATCAGCCTAAAAATATTGCCCCCACTATGTTATCAGGCTTCAAATCCCTCCCATCAGAATGCTGGCTAAGAGCAAGAAGAAGCTCTCGAATCATCTTATTCAAATCCCGCCTTTGACAGAGGGGCATCTGGGGATTCAGAGAGGGGAAGTTCTGCCTAAGAGGGTGTCCTCACCCCCGAGCCAGGGTGCCTTCATTTCTTCGTGAGTCAATCTCAGCCGCTGCCCCTCTGCCCCTCTGGTTGTCATCTCAGACACCCCAGAGTACCCAGGGAAGTTCAGCCGTAAGGATGCCCGGGCCAGGTCAGGCTCCTGATACAGGGAGGGGAAGAGGAAAGATGTCAGCATCCAGCATCCTGGGGCCAACTCTGGAGCCAGTTTAATGCACCAAAGGATTCCCATCAAATGGAATGCAGCCTCCCCTAGAAGCAGTGTATTTCAGCAGATTCTCCTTCTAAATATAGATATAATATCTCCAGTATCCGTACTATGCTGATAAAAATCTTCCAGGATTGGGATGAGCCTATTCAATGAGATAAAGCGTGTAAAAAAGCATCACAAAGGTGAAGTTCACAGCAGACGGGTAATAAATGTCCACTCCTTTTGTCCTTTTCATGGTGTGTGTACAACATTCAGGACTTTGAGGGCAGGAAAGAGCCTGAGGCAGTCAAAAGGATGATCATCATAAACTTTAAACGGTGAATTTCTGTGTTAGGGAAAAAAAACAAAAACAAAAAACAGGAGAGAACAGATGTTCATGCTTGGCTGCTGTGACTGACAAACCCTCCGTGAAGAGGCACCGGGAGACCAGTTCTTAAAGCATGTGCGGGTCTGCAGGGAAGAGGGTGTTTGTTGGGAACAGTAGTCCTGAGGCGCCCTCTGGTGTCTATTTTGTTCAGCTACAAGGAGGAAACAAATCTGGCTTAAACCTGGATTTCCCTTCATGGGGGACAAAGTGTGTTTCTGGGCTAGTGAAATCTGTCCCCTCCCATTTTCAGTAACAAATATGCTGAGAAATAATCAATAAGTCCTTACAAACATCTTAGAGTGATGGTGCCACTACACTGATAAGAAATACAGGAAGAAGTAACTGACTTGGGAGAGATGGGGAGAGGCTATGTTCTGGGCGTGATGGATTTAAGGCAGCGATGGACTGAGTACCCGGCGATGTTACAGCTGTTTAACCACCTGACAGGGTGAAAATCAGAACTTTAAGATCAAGCCCTGGTGCAGTCTGTTTTCCCAGGCATCAATAAATGTTGGGTGAATGAATGAGTCTGTCTAAATCCTGATACAGAGTGTGTGTCTGTAGGATACACACTTGATTTCCATCTGCAGACTTGGTGGAAAGAACTGAAAAAAAGGAAGGAAAACCTTGACCTTGCTGTCGGAGGTTCCCGGTAGAGCTCCATGCTCTGCCAGTTAGTAGAAGTGCATCCGATCTAGACCTTACTGCTCAGGGAGCTCGTTAGAAATGCAGACTCTTAGACCTGCTCCCAGACCTGCTGGTTTAAAAGACCCCCAGGGGATTTGTGTGCACATTACAATCCAAAAAGTGCTGCAAAATGGCCACAGCCCCAGTTTCTGCATTTGTCAAATGGAACAATGACATTTTCCTGGCAGGTTGGTTGTAGCAAGGTTTTACTAATCTGGCATGTGTGAATTTATACAAAATAACGCCTAGCACACAAGCGTCCTGTAAATGAATGAATGATAATCTTCGTAACAATAGTAGCTAACATTTATTAAGCCTTTGGCATTCCCCAGGCACTGTTCTAAATGATTTGTTTATTAATTCACTGAATGAATGAAACAATGAGTGAATGAATGAAATGAATGCAGCAGGGGGACTAAATCAAGGCTGGAGAAGGGACTTTGTTACCTGAATGTTTCATAGCTGGCCTCTCCAGTTTGGATGACAGGATTTGGATGGTTTTTGCTTTTGTTCCCACTTAGCCCCTAAGAAAAGCTATTAACCAAGTGTTCAATTAAATAACTTGCTGAATAAGTGATTAGAAGCCAAGTCACATTGGAATTCCCAAGTTAACTTGAGTCCAATTATGATTTCACAGACATTTGTCTGCTCCTTTGGGGTTGTTGGCAGTGTCACTGGGAGAGAACTGAATACTGTATTAAATTTCATTCTTTCCTTCAATACACTTTTATACAAACTATGCTCCTGGCCCCTTGCTGAATGCTGGAGATAGAGACAAACCTGATGTGGTCAGTCTGCAGCCAGACACCAGTTACTGCACACCAGGAAGTGTTATAATAGAGCTAAGATCGGGCTGTCAGGACCAAAAGTTTTTCAGCCCCCTATTCTCCATCCTGTCCACCAGAGCCAGCTTCACCTTCCCATAGTTTGACTTCCAGTTACGTCATTCTTCTGCCCCCGACCCATCAGTGGCTCCCCATCATCCAGCAACCGCTGACATTCAAGCCTGGTATCATCTGCTTTCCCAGCCTCCTTCATCCAGCCATATATATTTCCCTATGCTCCTCACCGCTGCCAGAACACATCCACCTGCCTCTACCCCTCTGTGCAATAGCTTCCTTCAGTCTAGAAGCCTTCCTCACAGGCTCCTCATCACGTTAACGTCCACGTGCTTTAAGGTACATCTCAAATGCCACCTTTTCCAAGATGCTTTTTCCCTTGGAGAAAACTTCGCCCTCCTCTGAATGGCCAGCAATGTTTGTACCTTCCCAGGAAAATCTAACTGCAGTATTTAGGTTGTTTTGGGTTCCTAGATGGTGGGGCAGACTGTCCCAGATTCAAATCTGTGATCTTGGACCCATTACTTATTCCACCATGTGTAAGATGGGGGGTGGGACCATCAGCCTCGTGGAGTGGTTTTAAGGTTTAAATGAGACAATGAATTCAAAGGGCCTGGCTAGGTTGCTTTGAGTTTTTGTCTGCCCTGTTGAATTCATTAAGTGGATGCTATCTGTTCAACTGAATCCACGGATACGCGATAATTACAATTATTTTAGGGGACGGGCATCATACACGTGATAAATACTGTACTAATATATTTGATAGCCCCCCTGGCTCACTGCTCTGAGTGCTCATTTATCTTGAATGGACAAGTGTAAATCATTACCTTTCAGTACCCTGAACTGCGGTCCCACGCAGGCAATGAGGCAAAACTGGCCAGAGAGACGCTGTGCAGCACTCTTCCTGCAGGGCTGCTACCGGGGATGTGTTCCAAGGTCAAAACGCACACACAGGCCGACTCGTGACACTGTAGGATGCGGTCATGAGGGACCAGGCACATCTCATCTTCGGAATTCATTCAGCAAGCACAGCATTATTCTTCCAGAAGCAAAAAGCATATGGCAAGTGTTTGAAAAAAGGAGTTCCTAGTCTTTCTGCAAACTAATCATATACCCTTGATAAACTGTCCTAAACACGTGGGACATCCCACTACCCCACTCTGGGGTTTTTTTGTTTATGCTGGCCCTGCAGGCCCAAATACCTTAGCTCCCTATTTCCTCCTCCTGTCTCCCCTTTCATGCCTTGTTCAAATGTCACTTCCTCCACCCAGCCTTCCTTGATTTCCCTTCTGAACTCACAGCCCCTCCTATCGGTACCTCCTTCAATGGCCTGTGTTCTCTTGGATCATGGTTACATGGCCGCTGTCACTGCTGGACTGAACGGTTTTTCTAGGACAAAGTCCATGTCTGATTCAATGCCCAGAAGTAAAGACTCTTACACAGAACGCATTCAGTAAATGATGAATGGATTCTCGGATGTTTGGATTGGTGAGTAAATTGAAAACCTGAACATTTGGAGATATCTAAGTCTCTCTACCATAGGGAGATAAAGACAGGTTTCTCCAAGGTGGGAAATTTTTCCTTCTGCCAAGCCAGAATCTATGAATTGGTAGGATGGGTCTCGATCCTATTCAACCAAAATAGCTCTAAATCGCTGCGTCACTATGGTCTGAGAGTGGCCGTTCTGTCCAGCAGTCCAGCCAAAATCATACTGGAGCAGAGCATTTTTGTATCAAATTTTGGTTGTATCTCAAGGCTGCCATACACTTTCTGTGCACTGGGGGAGGGCTTGTGGGGTGTCTGACAAACTGTATAAACATGGGTTTTCAACCCTGTTTTCTCCTAGGCAACCATGAGCAGTTACCGAAGAGAGACACAGAACAGCCACTTTTCCCCTTATGCTACCTCAGTCTTCAGCATCATAAATTGTCACTCACCCAGACTAAGCTAGGCTGCAGCCTGGAGGAAAATGTAAATAATTAAGTGCGGTCTCTAATTATTCCCTGCCTGGCCTGAGGACGCTGCTGTCCTTAGACTCATCTGATCTCATGGGTCACCAAGACCCAGGAGGGAAGCCCCGGAACACCCCCCACCCAGTAGGCGGCCGCGGCCTCCGCTGAATCACCGTGCAGATGGGGTGAAGGAGGCCGTGAGTTTTCCAGCTGGGGATGGGGACACTTAAACCGGGACAGCCCTCTGGTCCTCTGGTCCTCTGGTCCTAGGCTCTCAGAGTCTCAGTTGGGTTAACAGGGTCCAGAATCTGGGCCTCGTGGGCTCAAGAACTGGAGTGTCTGTGCACCCAGTCGTCTCTCAGTCATAGAAGGAGGCAAAAATAAAAAATCACACAAGGCCAGTGACAGAGAGAGAACGGCCTTGCCGGTAGCTGGAGAATTCCTCTCTCATCCGGGGTGGTGCTGGATGGCGCTGCGGAGCCAACTCAAAGGCTGCTTGATAAGCACAAACGGAGAACAAGAGAGAGCAGAAACCTCAAGGCCACAGTCACGAGGACACGGCGAGGCCAGTAAGACCAATCCTGCCCCAGGGACTGTCTGGAGCCCTGGCGCGTGCATTGAGGGACCCCGAGGACCTCCTCCAGGTGAGTCATGCAGTCACTGCCGCCCATGTGTGTTGGGAGGAGGTGGCTCTTCCTGGGACGGGGTCAAACCAACCCTCAGAGTTCAAGAGAAACCCCAAGGTGGCGGCCAACAGACAGCTGCTCTGTATTTAGCCATCATCAGAGACGTTCTTAGATATCAAGCCACAATCGTAACGATGGCCCTGCCAGGGGGTGTGGCGGCCGGACTCACCTGAACGGAAGCTACAATCAGCTGTTTAAGCTCAGTGAGATCTCAGACGGCTGCGCACCAGAAGAACACACACATCTTCCATGCGAACATCTCCAAAAAGGTCATTTCCCCACATGCTCTCTGACTTGTGCACTCAAACGTGGTCAGAAAAGTGACAGAAACAACTTGAAGCTTTGTCTTTAAACTAGAATTTATTGGTATACAAAATGCCATTTCGTAGATAAAGTGGCACATCTTTGCAGCTTCTATTGCACCAAGTATTGGAGATTAAAAACCCAAAAAAAGAAACATTTGGTTTTGAAAACACTGCAAATAGCCAAGTACAGTACTTCAGTAAATAAAAAACAAAATGGTTCAGAGTAACACAATCTGAGGAAAGAAACAACCTAGGGGAAATGAACTGCGGACATCAGACAACGGTCACATTTCTCCACAGTCAGTTGAGCTCCATAGATGAGGCAAGACTTGCCAAGACTACGGATCATGACCCCAGGGAGGTCTTAAGTATTATCTCCAGACTGCAGCAAGAACAGGTATAGTGCAACTAGAGAAAAGAGAAGGCGGCTGAGCCCGTGGAGGCCCCTGCGTTCCCCTCAGACCCAAGCGCCCCCTTCACTGAGGTGATCAACACCCCCCAGCACTCCGACATCAGCAAGAGGAACACGCAAGCGTGAAGTCTCACTCCTGGCTCCTTCCTTCTTCTCACTGAGCGCAGCGCTGATGGAGGATGCTGGGAGGGTAGCCAGGGCGGCCGAGGGCCCTTCTCCCCAAGGAAGATGAACACGAGAGGAGCCCACACCAGCATTCCTCAAGCTTTAGTTGAGCAGATCAAACCACAGGCAGAGGTCTGTGACTGAACTCAAACGGCTGTCACAGACGGCTGGTGACAGTGACCTGGTGGATGCTGACATACAGAAGAAGAAGGGAAGACCACCGAGGTTTCACCCATGGTCCTTACCTTCCATGACCACCGGCGCGGTGAGCAGCACTAGTTCTGGATCACGGGTAGGCCCTGCTTAAAACAAAGTCACCACGGGGAGTTCATGCTTTTATAGAAATACTCTTTACTGGTACCAGCCCCTTCTCAAGTAACTTTGCAAGGATGCTAAACATTTAAATCGAGCTACAAAGTAGTTCAAACTAGAACAGTGAGGCTCTAGAAAGTAATCCCTCAGAAGAAATGGTGAAGAGCCTGAGGTTTTTACAGGGAACGTGACCTTGGACAGAAGGGAGACAGGCAGCCCACGCGGCCCCGCTCCTCCCCGGGGCCCGGCTCTGTGGCACACATTCTGAGTTCCGCACAGCACGCACTTCGTGACTGGTGCTCAGTATCTCCCCTTCAAACCAACGATCCGTTTCCCCTGCTGATATGTGATGCCAGAAGGTTTGCTATAATTTAAACATGCCATCGAGATCACCAACTTAACGACATCAGTGGAAAAATACAATTTGCTTTACAGTCAGAAAAACACACCTCGTAAAAAGTGCCATTATTAAATCACCTCAGAACAGCCGTCAGAAGGCCCCAGAGTTTGAGCAACACCTGTTCTGAAAGCTGAGATGAATAAAAGTGAATCGTGAAATGTCAAAACAAAAAAACTGCATTGGACTCTGAGTCTAAAAGGTTTGCTATAGATAGACAAGAGCCTTGAGGTAAAAAGGTGAAGAGCTACGCATCTACCCAAAATGGAAGTCAGAGAGGGCCACAGACGTGACGCGGAAACCAGGAAGCGCCAGTCGCCCACCCTCGCAGACCCTTCTGGTCGGCGTGAGTGTCAGCTCTGACGGGGAGTCCAAGTTTCCTTCAACCGACTGCACATTCGAGTTGAACATTTCACAGAGGTAAACTGACAGCACTCTATGTGGACCCAGTAAAACCCAGGCAGTCTAGAGAGTTTCTCAGAATGAGAGAAATTGCACATTGACAGCAGGGACTGACTGTGAGCACAGTTCAACGCCAAGTCCATCTGGTCGCTACTTGTTTAATATGTGAGCTGCTCTCCCCCGCTAGCGCGGCCCTCCTCCCGCCCAGGATCGTATCATTTCCCATCGCCCAAGCTCCCCAGGGAAGCAGGGCAGGGCGCTAGACAGAGCCGCCACAAAGGCCCCCTCGAAGCCCAGCTCTAGCTGCCCCACGAGGGAGACCCCACTTCACAAGCCCTTGGGATCAAAATGGGTTTGGAAGTGTTTTCAAAGCTTATGAAAGCAACTACAGACAACTGCAACTAACATGATTCTTTTTTCTGCCACAATTCTTCAACCACACTTTGCTCCTGAAAACATGTTTTCTATTATTGAAAAATTAAATATACATATACAGTCCCTCTCTCTAAAATCTCCTGGTGGCAATTATATTAATTTAGAAGTCATGGCTCTATGCTGTTTTAATACTCTCTAGCACAAAGCTGTTGCCACTAAAATTGTATTTCTTATTTTGACCTTTAAAAAAATCTTTTTTTAATCCATAAAATCTTTATATACAGTTTATAAGACTAGTAAGCAGCTATGGACCACTGCCCCATCCCCTTTCTCCTGACCAGAGCCACCGAGGCAATCCCACGTAACAGACCTCTAACAGCCACAGAGGTGAAGAGAGACTCACTCCCTGACACGGCGTGCACGTCAGTGACTGTACCAGGGACCGCCGCTGACAACGGCCACCCCAGGACTACACACACTGGGCCTCCATTTCGGCTGCCGAGAAAGTCAGCCTCAAGGGCCTGCCCAGGCAGGGAAGTGCCCACGCACCTCACACCCGGGTGAGGCTGAGGCGGCGAGGTCTGAATTCATGCCTTTAGCTAGAAGGCATCACTAATGTTGGATACATGTACCCCGTTCCTAATAATTAACATACTAAACACAGACCAATTACAACTGGAAAACTATGCAATGGTAATAAAAGAAAACGACTGAAGCCATTTGATTAGTTTCTAAAACCACTATTATTTTACCCCAGAAATATGGACGCCTATCATCAGAATTAGGTAATTTATAAATAAATGTGCCCAATATTCTTTAGTAACTTTTTAGCAACTTCTAAAACCCAACAGGGCCCAAGGCCACTTTCATTTAACCAAGTCAATAAAGCAGCTCTACTACTTCGGGTAATGGGTCTCCCTTCAGCCATTTCTGACGCCTAATTCTGCTGAATGTCTGGTACACAGTCTTGATCTTTCTGGGAGCACCCAGTCTCCGGTACTCTCACAGGACAAAGCAGGCGAGAAAGAGCGTTCCCTCAGAAATGCTCGGCCACGGTCAGAACGTGCCCAGAGCGGAAAGCCACGAGACAGCAGATCCTAAAGCACTGGCTCTCACTCCCTAGGAGACAGTAAGGCAACAGAGACCTACCTTTCACTTGTTTGGACTAGAGGCTGTCACTCAGGACTTCACAGTGTGCAAAGAAAAACCGCCGTGCACTTCCTAAATCTGCTAAACATTACAACGTCCTCTTCCAGGATGTCCTGAGAACAATTCTGAGAGACCACTGATGCTGCAACCACAAAAAGTCACCAAACAAAAAATTAAAACACATCATTAAAACCAAAGAAAGCAAATCACCTGATGAAGACAACCCAATGGCTCCAAGGCCAGCCCACACTAACACATCTATACATGTCAAAACCCTTTTATAATTTTCCTTTTGTCTCGGAACTCTTAAAATTTTCAAATTTGAGATGGGGGAGGTAACCAATAATTTACCTCTTGAGTCAGCATATGTTATTTCTCCCAATATTAGGTCCCCAAAAGGCAAAGACTGTCCAAGACTGGCCACTGCATACGTTACAGTTCTAAAGCTCACATCCACCTAATTCAGTACGAGGAGTGACATCTCTCCACCGCCCGGGTCCACCTATTTCAGCACTGTGGAGTCATTCAAAGACCTCAGCCAAAGTACATCCTCCGGCCTGCTGGTGTGACCTAAGTCACTGACAGCTTCCGGAGGGTGCTAGAGAGCTTTTCAACATCAAAATCCCAAACAGGGCTTAAATAAAAAGAGGTAAGTGCAGCATTTCATGGGATTTCATTTTCACGATACTAAGAAAATTGAGTAACAGGTCAAGTTACCTTTTATTTCTCTGAAGGTATCTTTCTAAATCTAGAATGGTAGGGAAGAAAAGAGTTACTTAACATGTGAACATGAAAAGCCTCAGACATTCTTCCAGACACTCTCCCCCTATAAAAACTCTCCCTGAGCACAAACTCAGGACTCTCCTGATGCCTCCCTTTACAACTACGGACTCCGTTTTCCATACTATCAGAAGCCCAGAAGTGCCATCAGAAGCCGTAACATGCCGTCTTCTCATTGTCAAGAAACAAGTACCCAAAACTCGGCAACACTATCAACTTTCCAGCAAAGTCCAGGCCTAAGTAACAGTCAGGCCCATTTATCATATGGCTTGAGAGCAAACGAACTAACAGCACCTGCATCGCATCTGAAATAACATCAGAATCCAGAAGAAAAATGCGGTAACTTAATTTCCACCCTGACTACAGGCCACAACCCGTGTATCATATTACTTTGGGAAAACACTTCCTGAATTATTTTCTCATTAACTTGGATTAGAAGAAAATTAATTCTGAACAGGTACCTGAGTTGGAGATCATTTATAGACTATCCTGCATATTAATATCTGTTTGAGAATGAAAGCAAAACAAAGGAAACTTGTTATTCTCAATTTCTAGCAATTAATCTAAACTATTTCATGACCAGTTACAGCAAAACTCACCCTAAGTGTTCAGGAAAGATCCCAGGGTTACTGAACTCTGATTTTTAGGGCAAAAAAGACCACACTTACAAAGTTTTTCTTGACCTAACTATCCAGCCCTAAAACTTGATACTTTAATTACAGAACATGAATGGCTTCACTGCACTTTCATTAAATAAAACACAGCACTAACAAAACTTTGAACAAAAAAGAGGCAGCTTGAAGGACACTAACTCGGCGTGGGAGCGGCCGTGTGGATTCTGTGGGATGAGTTCCGTTTTGGAAAAGGACAGCCTTGCTGGAAAGCTGGTCCACTCCACTCTCCCCTCGCCCCTCCCGTCTCCCGGGAGGCCTGAGTCAGATGCTGAGAGCGGCGAAGGTCTTCACCAAGGTGACCTGAGCGCTCGCATCCGCTTCGCTCCTGCTGCCGTCCCCGGGGCCGCCCCTGCCCTCCAGGGCTTTGTGCCGATGCCGCTCCTCCTGCCGCTTCTTCTTCTCTAGCCGCTGCTGCTCGCGCCGCTGCCTGTTTGTGACCTGGAAGAGAAGACTGCCAGCTGAGTAGCCGGCCCGGCACCCGCTGCACCGGCTCCAGCGGGACGCGGGCCCGACGGATGCAAGGGGCACAGGCAGCCTTTCAACAAGAACAGGGAATAGCCATCTACTAGACCAAAAATGATGTACTTTCCATTACTGCTCAAATTCACACTTAAATGGCCAACAAAATCAGTTCCACTCCCCTCATAAACTAATTCAAAATGACCTAAAGAAACATGAACCCCAGTCCAGCAGGAGACAACACTCGAACATGCACAGGACGCCTTTCTGGACATAATTCAACGTCCCAGGCCATCCTAAAAAAAATCCTCCGAAGCTTACTGCATCGTAGCCTCTGTGGCTTTTTACACGATGTTGCATTTTTGAGCTCAGAATTTCTTGGTGAAAGTCTTTAAAATAAGTTCCAATTTCAGTAAAATAAATGGTGCCACATACAATTTGTAGGAGTGGAGGCAGGGAGGGAGATGCACAACCCTTCTGGGAAGCATCTGACAATTTACCAAAAGGCTTTAAAAAAGATTCAAATACCCATGCCCTTTAACCCATTAATTCCTCTTCTGGGACTCTAGCCAAACAAAGAATGCAAAATACAAAGACTTATACACAAGGGTGTTCACCGAAAATGATGGCATTTATACAAAATGGGATTTTTGTCACATGGATTCGCATGGAAAGCATCCATGCACACAGTAAGGTGAGGCTGGAAAAGGGGCCCATCCACGTGGACAGAGCAGGAGTTCAGGGTGTGCTTCCTTCCAGTCATCACTGCAGACTCCAAACAGGACACGCAAGGTCTTCGCTCTGCTTCACGGTATACCCTCAGGCACGCCCCGTATTTCCTACAATAACCACTTTTATAAATCACAAGAAGACTGCACACTAAACTGCACTCCAGGTTCCCTCCACTGCCCCCGAATTACAGCAGCCCCACCACTCGCCCTGGCAACCCCATCTTCCCTACCTTTGGGGGCTGGTTTTTATTTGCTTTGTTTCCTTCAGTAGGGCTGGCCCGTGCCTTACTGTTTTCAGTCCTGCCTGCATTTAAGCCCTGATTTCCAAAGATTCTGGTGCCACTGCCGTCCTCCTCCCATAAAGGGCCACACTGCTTCAGCACTCGGCCACTGGACTCAAGGTTCTCCTCGGCATCTTCCAAAGGAAAATATTTTATTAAAATCGAAAACCTAAGATAGTCACACAATGCAATTACTGTTAAATGACTCCAAAACTACCTGGGTCCCTAGATCACTGTCATCTGAAGAGCAAGTTTCCTTGAGGCATAATTCTAATATCAAGCCGATACAGTGGTGAACGTAGGGGAAAAAACAATTGGTAAAATTTGGAAGATAAACTTTTTAAAAACCTGTTGACCAGTCTTATCATCAGCTTCCCACCAGGAGAGTGTTTTATTAGATTAACCATTTTTTAACATGAATTTTTATGGGGAAATCTTTCACTTTACCCAAAAAATAGAAAGGAAACCGGCTCTAAAGCTGTGCTGTTCAATAGAGTGGCTACCAGCCACATGTGGCCAAATTAAAATCAAATGAAGTTAAATAAAATTTTACATTTAGCTCCTCAGTCTCAGCCACGTGTCAAGTACATATCATATGGGACAGCACAGATACTGCACAGCAAACATTTAAGAGGAAAATAAAATACCCCATCAGAAAACTACAATGCCAGGAACAGGGCCTGGCACATCATGCCTGGCAAGAAGTACTGAAACCATTTAAAATAAGTAACTTGAGAAAACAGATGTTAACATCTTCTTTTCCCTCCTCTGAATCACAGAATTAAATTCAGTTCAAGCAAAAAATTCTGAATTATCAACAGATGACAGATGCTAGTAATCTAAATATTTCCATTAGAAAAATAATTTTTCCTCTCCATTCCTTGTCAGTTATCAATTTTGTATTATAATCAGATGTAATTTCTAAAAGGATAAAGCCTTCCCTGACACTTTCCATTCTTCCAAAGTTGGGCTAGGAGGCCCTTTCATGTGCTCGCCTAGCATCCTGTACCCCCTCCATTACGTATTACACTAACTTACTTATGACTCTCCACCACGCCCCCGCTCCCCCAGACTATCCCCTCCCTAATGCAGGGCTAGCACCTGGTAAAATCGCCTGCACATACAAAGTACTCAGTAAACAACTGCTGAACGAACAGGTGACAACATAATTGCTACCTGTCACTTGATTAAAAATAAATATTTGGAAAGTCACCAACACAACCATTTTGAGAGCTTATCCATATTAACCATGGACTTACTATTTCTTCTCCCCTGGTTCATCTGGAGCATGGCAATTATCGCAGATTCAATGTTGTAATTTTCAGCTTCCAGGTTCTGGACTATCAAATTAAAATCCTGCGCAAGAAACAAAGGACCACGTCAAGACTCCGCGTATACTTCTCTACCTATCGCGGCTTCAACAATTTGCTATAAACAAAAGGATGCAATAGTGAGAATTGAGGTAAGGTTTCAAGACCTTCCATTTAGAAAATGTCTTAATTTTCAGTAAAACTGGTCATCTGAAATAACCATTTAATAAAATTAATTCTTATAAAACTGCACTAGTCAGAAAAAAAGAATACATTCACACACTTCCTCAGGATTTTGAACAGTACTGGGTAAAGTCTGGCAAACGAGAGAGAAATGAATAAATTGCTCTCATTAAGTCGTATCACATGACCTAATCAAACTCTAAAGATCATGGACCTATCTTGGCCCATGGGGTGCTGGCACACTAAGAGTGCTGGCACAAAGCTAGCAGGTAAACGAGGCAGAGCAAGTTTGTGAACCACTGTTGCTGCGTGACAGACACTAACTGAACACCCAGTTGCATTGCCGACTTTCTGGACGGCGTCTTCTACTTCATCTTTCAGGTCGTCCTCAAAGTCTACTCCCTTTGTCTTGATCTTCTCTCTTTTATTTGATTCATCTTGATGAAGCATCTGAAACTAAAGGATGCAGAGGAAGAATCACAGAACTCTAGCAAACTCTGTTCAGAATCTGCAACATAGGGAGACACTCTAAGCTCAAAAACATTCAAATACATGGGAAAAGGTTCCAGGAACAATCTTAAAGGAATGGCAACCACCAGGCTAAATGTCATCCAGACACTGAGATTACAGGCCACAGCTGAAGTGTTAAGAAGAAGGGCCCACGACACGGGATAGACTCTTCAGTGAAAACGGCATTAGAGCACTGACAGTTTCTAGATACCGACATTGTGGCAATGACTGCTGACTCGGACAGCACACGTCTGTCTCAGCGGGTCTCCAGGGCTGTGAGCTTAGGAACAGAATCAGTCCTCGGCACTGGCACCCGACGGGCTTTTTCAGTGGCCAGCGTGTCTTGAATAAACACGGTATACCACTCTCATCTGGCTCCCTAGATCCTGTTTGATCATCAGCAAGCTCAATGTGCTGACAATCTTGTCCCAACCAGATTATCGCAGTGAGCATGACTCATCCAACCTCCCGTGCTTCCACACCCAAGGGAATCTGCTAATCCGAATTCTAAAAACATGAAGAGCAGCTCACTTGGTATCCACAGGCCTTTACAACCTAAGCCCATTTCAGAACAACTAAAAGCATCCCTCTGTGGCTCCCAACCACTTCCTCCCTCTGCTTCCTATTGATGCAGGGAGATGGGAAATGAACAAGGGCTTTTCTACTTTTTGCATGTAAAACTGTAAGTGGAATCCAGCAATGTGCGGTATATGCCTTAGAATGTTAATAAAAAGCAACCTATTCTAAAATTTTACCCTAACAATTTGGCTACGTGTATCAAGAGTCTTTGAAATTCATCCAAAGGAAAGAATGTCAAGGGTAGAAACGATGTATGTAAAAATGCTCATGCCAGTGCCACTAACAGTGGTGAATAACTGGAAACACCTAGAGGTTTCACAGTGTGGCTATGGTTAAATAACTGTGGTAAATCCACAGAACGATGCTTCGTTCCCACTGAAGTAAGGAACACAGCAAGGATTTTCACAGCCACCATTATCATTTAGCAATGTCTTGGAGGTAACAGCAATGCAATTGCCCCCCCCCCCAAATTAGAAGTATAACATTGAAAAGGAAGAAGAAAAGTTTGCCTATTTGCAGACAATAGAATTCTATACCTTAAAAAAAGAGAGGATTGACAAAAAAACTACCCCAAGCAAAAAGAGCTCTGGCAAATCATGTATTTATAGAAGAATCAAGTGTCCAAAATACATAACTTTCAGAATTCAACAACCAAATCAAAAATATCCTAATTAAACACACACAAAGGACTTGAATAGACTCTCCAAAGATACACAAATGGCCAATAAGCAAATGAAAGATGCTCAACATCATTAAACTTTAGGGAATGAACATCAAAACCATAAGACGCCACTTCACATCTAGGAGGATGGCCATAATTTTAAGTAGAAAGAAAGAAAAACAACAAGTGTTGGTGAGGATGTGGAGAAAGTGGACCCCGCAACACACTGCTGGTGGGAACATAAAACGGTGCAGCTACACGCCGTGGAAAACAGTGTGGCACGTTCTCAGAAAGTTAAAGATAGAATTACCATACGACCCAGCAATTCTACTTCTAGGTATATAGTTGATGGGTTTGGAAGGTCCACTTACAAAATTTTTTTCATTTGTCAATACTACAGTACCACGCAATTCACGACTGGCTGACTCCGAGGATGTGGAACTGCAGATATGGACACAGATACGGAGGAACCTCGGATACAGAGGGCCAACTGTAAGTTATACTTAGATTTTTCAACTGTGCCGGGTCGGTGCCCCTGACCCTCGCGTTGCTCATGGGTCAACTGTATCTCCAAAAGGTTGAAAACAGGTACTTAAATAACTACTATACACACATATTCACAGCAGCACTATTCACAATAGCCAAAAAGTGGAAACAATCCAAATGCTCATCAACAGATGAAAAGAATACACAAAAGTGGTGGTAGAGCAATACAATGGAGTATTTTCAACCTTGAAAATGAACGAAGTATTGATACATGCTATGACATGGATGAACCTTGAAAAATCACACTAACGAAAGGCAGTCACAAAAAGCCACACAGTTGTGGGACTCCACTTAAAAGAAACGTCCAGAATAAGTGAAACCATAGAGACAGAAAGTAGGCTGGTGGTGGAAGGGGTAGAAAAGGAATGGGGGATGACTGCTTGACAGGAAGCAGGTTTCCTTCTGGGGTGCTGCAAATGTTCTGGAACGGCTTTGTGGGTATACTCAGAGCCACTGAATTGACACTTTAAGATGGTTAATTTCACATTATGTGAATTTTACCTCAATTAAAAACAAAGAGAATTCTGGAGAATAGCTGGGTACGTACATAAGTAACATTTTCTCAGCAACAATCATACATACAAATATAAAGGAAAAAAGATCCTTTCCTTACAACAGGAACAGAAAACACAAAACGCCTAAAATTAAACTCAGAAAAAAATGAGAAAAGATCTATATGAAGAAAATGCTCCTACAGACCAAAAAAGTCAATTTAACAAATAAAAAGCTTATCAGGTTCTTGGCTAGGAAGATTCAACATCATAAAGATACCAATTTCTTCCTGTTAATCTATTAATTTAATGAGATCCTAATAAAAACAAAAATCAACAGGACTTCTCTTTAACTGGACAAACTTGTTCTAACATTCATATACAAAACAAAAAACGCAAGAGTATATAGGAAATCATAAAAAAAGAAAAGTAATGATGAGTGAAAAACTCTACTAGATTTTAAAATATGCTCTTTAATTAAAATGATGAACACACTAACATATGAACAGAGAAATCCGCGGAACAGAATCAATGTCTAGAAATAGACCCAACTGCATATGAAAATTTACTATATGAAAAAAGCAGCACTTTAAATCAGTGGGGAAAAATCTATAATTAATAAATGGTTTGGGCACAACTAGGTAACCACAAGGAAAGACATACAGTTGGATCCATACCCTCACACCTTTATGTGACTATAAATCCCAAATAGAGACAAGATCTAATTCTCTTTTTAAAAATGAAACTATAGAAGTACTAAAATAAACTACGGGAGAATTCTTTTTAACCTCAGAGTGGGAAAACAGCTTCCTAATTATGACCCAAAACCCAGAAGACACATAAGAAAATCTGATAAACTTAACCACATAAAAATCTAAAATTCCTTCATAGCAAAGACCATACAGAAAAGAATAAAAAGACAAATGACAGACTGTGAAAAAAATTCACAACTCATACCACAGATAGAGGCTACTATATAAATATCTCCTAAAAATCATTAAGAAAACTGAACAGGAAAAAAAAAACGGACAATGAAAATGCATACAGTTCACACACAAAAATATGAATAAGTTTTAGACACAGAAGATGCATAAACTCACTAATAAGAGAAATACAAATTAAAACTATGTTAAGAAAACAACTTTTCCCCTAACAGGGACAAAGGTTTAAAAACTTGATAACACGCTGTGCTGGCAAAGGTACAGGAAGAGACACATACCGCAAGTGGGAGTGTAGACTGTGAAACCTCTACAGAGAGCGAGGTGGCAATCCCTACCACAATTATCATGCACGCATCCTCTGATGTGTAAGAAGAAACTTCTAGGAATTTATTCCACAGAAACACTCACATATGCGTGAAAAGATATGCATATACGGTACTGCATGTTATTTATAAAAGCAAAGTGGCAAAGCCATCTAAAAGTCCCTCAAAGGGACTATTCAAACACACTATGATGCATCCATACAACGGAATACTATGCATTCATTTAAAAAGATTTAGGAAGTTCCTTATGTGCTGCTATGAATTAAACTCCAAGATATGTTCTACTCAAAAAGCACGGTGCAGAGCAGTATGTAGAGGATGCCACCCCTGTGCACAGGGAGAATGTAATCCAGCAAAAGTGGAACACATGCACATACCCACACATCTGCTTGGTATGTAAAATATCTCTAGGTAATTTTACAATATATTAGTAACACTGGTTGCACCCAGGAAAGTAAAACAAAGGTGAGAGAGTAACTTTCACATTTTTTTAAACTATGAAAATGTCTAATAATGTAAGAAAAGGCTTATGAAATCATGCTAATTGAAAAAAAGCAGGAAACAAAGCTACGTAAGTACCAAAACAATAACAAAAATTATTGATTTCATGTATTTTTTATTTTCTTCTTTACCTTCTCTATAGTTTCCAAATTTTAGATATGAAGCATGGATTAATTTTAAAACAAAAGTAATCTAAAATATTTTTATAAATTATACTCATGTAATCATAAGCCTCCGCTGTTAGGCAAAGCAAAAGAATGACAAACAATTTTAACTGTTGCTCTCAGCTAACAGTTTAAAAAAAAAAAATCAAGCCTACAGATTCAAGACAGGCAACTTTCCATAAAAACAGCACTGGTTTTTAGCTCCAGGGCACTCGGCTCTCAACCTGGTTCCTGCGGGGCTGAGAATAGAGAAGAAAATGGAGATTCACTCACATCAGTCTGGAGGTGCGCAGGTGCTTCCGAGTTGTCATTGATCCTCCGGACGCTGTCATAGTGCTCGCCACACCGGTACGCGATGTGCAACTCCCGAACGTTGCTCTTCTCTGTACCACGGATCTGCGGGCAGAGGAAGGGAAGATGCCAGCGAGGATCTGCACACTGTGCCTTTCGGAAGGGAGCCGCCACCTGGAACGCCCAGGAAGCCCAGCCAATGGGCTCTACACAGGACGGACTGGGAAGATAACTGGGTTATGTCCTAAGCAATTTCTGAATTACCTTTCTCCCACTCATGCACATATGCTTCAATGCGCTTTAATCTGCAACTATATGGAAATAAATCCACATGAAAATACAGATTCAAAAACCAGGGGAAGATTTACAATGAACTTAAATAAGCTGAAGTTTCAGGAGTGTCAGTATCTCTCAGCCCCTCAAATGCACAGGCCCTTCCAAGAGGGAAGGCCAGAGGCAGATGTAGGTTTGTTGGGCTTGAAGCTCAAACAATTTGGGACCCTCTTTGAGAAAAAGAATATAAAATTAAAAATACAAAATTGCTAGAAGCTCTCCCAAGCCCTTGAAAGGGGGCCATAAAAATGAGGAACCTAACACATGCTTCCCTAGCTTCACAGTAAATCCACCCCTGTCCTTAAAACAAAAATTGCATTTTTCATCAAACACATACTGAGAAACATGAACAACAAACTCAAGATCTCCCACGTGTATCAATTTCAAAACAAAATTATACACAGTCAAGCAGTACCGCTGCACTGCACAAGCCTGGAGACGCTACTCACAGGCTGTTCTGTGTGGATGGTCCCCCTGGAGCGCAGTCCGACCAGAACAGCGCTCCCTGGAGCTGTGCAATACAGATGCCCTAAGTAAGGAGGAACCTGCGTATACCCCCCCAAAACCACCACCTCCACAGAAACTCCAAGGCAATTCTGAATCGGTCCTTCAGGAAGGCCAGTAACTGTCTCTTGGTTAAAACCCCCAAATAGCAGCACCGCCTTCTCGTTTTTGCTGAAAGTCGTAGGCAGGAAGGTACTATTATTAAACAATACCTGTGGTCTAAAAAGACAGCAAAACCACGGAGCCAACAGGAACCACAAAGGCCTGGAAGTCAGAACGGTGGGAGCGTCCTCCAGGGAGAATGCTAGGTGTCGAGGTGCAGAGGGTCTGGTTCTGACACATGCACGACAGAGGGAGCGCGATTCACCTCCCAGGAGGACTCCGGGGAAAGGAACCTCTCAATGACATGATCGCTAACACACTTACGTACGGAAATAACAATGACACTCCACGCACATCATGAGTAGGAAAAGCAACTTGAGGAACAGTCACCAAATTGTTAAGCGTGAAGTTCACGACGAGGGAGATGACAGAGGACTTTCGCTTTCTCTGCTACACACGTCTATATTGTTTACAGAAGCACACAGTCCATTCATAACTAGAAAAGTGTAGGTTGTGAATATAAACCTACTCACTATTAATGCAAGAGCTCTTACCCATGACAGCAGCAAGCAATCCAGTTTCAATTCTCAAACTGTGTAAGATGCTTCACTGGGGTGGAGGGAGATGGGGGAAGCCTAGTGAACAGTGCCAGCTCACAGGAAACACATTCATGCCAAAAACATATACTTTCAATGTTTAGCAATCCATGAAAGAGGACACGATAGAGATACATGTATTTGAAAAAAAAATTCTAACTATGTAGAATTATCTTCCACAACTACCTAGATAATTAAGAAACTTTAAGAAAGCTATCAATGGAAGAAAAGGCAAGCTACAATTACTAAATCGGCACTGAGTACATTCCTTCAAGGACAGGATCATCATGCTGTACATTCAAGTGATTTTGATGACTTACGCTAATTTTGATGACTTCTGCTAAGCAGTAAAGATTTAAGGACAAAAACTGGGACAACAAAGGAGGTAACCAGTATTCTCGACTCAAAGACATCCTTAGACAGAGACAGCCTCACTAAAAACATGACAGCTCTCCCTGGTGTCAGTACCGCTGACAACACGGCCCCAAAGAACAACACACACAGATACCGTTCCCGTGCTGCTCGCTGTGTCCCTGTCAGGTGAAAGTCCTCACCAACCATGCAGTATCTACCCTATTTTGCTGTCGTGTAATTTTGTTAAAAGGACATTATGCCAGACATAAAAAGCTATATACTTCCATTTATATGACATTCTGGAAAGGCAAAGCTGTAAGAGACAAGTCAGATTAGTGGCTATAAGAAGCTGGGGATGATGGGGAGGGGACTAGTGACTGCAGAGGAGAACGAGGGAAGTTTTCGGGATAGGGGAAATATTCTATACGTTGATAATACTGGTATTTACGTGACTATGTCAAAACACATAGAACTGTACATCAGAGAAGGGTGAATCTTGCTTCACGTAAATCGTATCTCGATAAAGTTGACTTTATTTTTAATGAGCAAAGGCTAGGAACAAGCAATTTACAACGGAATATAAATGCAAGTGGTAGGTACAGGAGAATGACGAGAGAAAGGCCACTGTTGCCTTTATAATAATATAATATATAGGGATAGGTAAGTGAGTGTGTACATACATATGGATGTGTCTGTGGGTCTAAACGTGCTTAAAACACGTGACCTCACCAGACATCTTTTCCCAGTGATGTGCGAATATTTTTACAGCTAACAGTGTGTGGGAATAACAAGGATACACACTAAAAAGTTAACAGTAATTACCTCTGGGGAGTGCAACTCTGGGTAATTTTTATTTGCCTTTCTGGGCTTTTTGGAATTTCCAAACTGTTCTATAATCATTATGTTCTACTTTCAATTAAAAGAAAAGTTAGAAACAGGGAAGTGGTGGAGGGGAAGGGGGGAGGACTGGCAGCAAGCGCACGAGCAGTCTTTAGGAGCTGGGCCACAACGTGAAAAGCACCCAGAGGACGGAGGAAGAGTAGCGGGTGGTAGTCTGTGCACATTTTCACCTGCCCTTTGACCTTCCATCCTCCACAATGTCTGGTTTGATGCATTATTTGGGAGATTAGGTTAATTTAGAATACCAGAGGCAAAGGGGTGGGGGTGGGAGTGAGGAGGGGGAGGGAAGGCCTAGGCGGCCCAACAGCACAAACTGAACGTCTGTTGTAAAATCTTATTTGTTACCGAAAAACCACTGGAACCGCTCTGTATAGCTGGACAGAGCACAGAAACAGAGCTTGACAGCCTAGGCCATGAAGGAAGTTTTGTTGTTCAGAATATACTTTTTAGCAATGGTTAGTCCACTGAATTTAGTCTTTGTTTCCCTCCATCTAAAAACTAAAAACATACCCATGACACAGGTAAATGGCAAACTAGAATTTGTATGCAAATCCTTTAAAGTCTCATTTAGATATTTTTGCAAAATTATCTGAATTATTTCCACGTTAGGCCCTCTGTCTCAAATTACCCAATTAACTGACTGCTGAATAATACTTCTGGCATTTTAAAGGTTTTTGAATTATACTCCAGACCCCATTTGTAACGTAGGGCTTATTTAATTCCAAGCCACCACAAGCCTCCTGTCTTTGGTTAGGCTCAGTAGTCAAGCCCCATCACCTCAGGACAGCCCCGCAGCTAATTTCTAAATAAGAGCTTACCATAAATTTCTGCATAGGTGACCTACCTGCCACAAAGGGGCATTAAGTTGATGAATCACTACATTCAACTGATGATTTCTTGCAAAGGCTACAATAGCATCATTGCCAGCAAATGTTCCAGGCTTTGCCAAACTGGCCACTGCATGAAAACAGAGGAGTGAAAAAAAAAAAGTCTTTATAATGGAAAAATCCAAACAGTAACATGCTTTGATATCTGTTTAGCTCCAAACAATGAGAAACAAGGGTATATACCTGAAAAAGTCCATTAGCTTTGTCAGAACATAAGCTGGTTGAACCCTACGCAGACTGCTACTCGGAAGGGCACCGATCACTCAAAAGAAAGGATTCATTTATTTATTCCTTCAATAAATATTTTCTGAATGCTTCAGAAATGCCTAACTCTCTGAAAGACACTGGAAATGTAACAACCACAGTAATCACTATAGTTTGCATTAATGAATGTTTATTACGTGCCCAGCACTGCTTCACTCACTTCTCATAGATTCAGATTTTATAATGCCTTCTGATAAATCACTTATAACTCCCAAAACAACTCTCTGAAAGAGGTATTATCACGCACACCACCTCACCAATGAGGAAACTGAGGCAGAGGGTACTTTGTAACAGTGCCCAAGGTCACGAGTCAGTACACAGCAGAGCTGAGTTTATCCCAGGCAGCCTGACTCTAAGACCTTGGCTCCTGGCCACTCCGTTATACAGCCTGTCAGTCTGCCCTCAAGAGTTTACAACCAGCGGGGGGGGGGGGGGGCGGGCAAACAACAAGAAAACAGACACTGCTGATATGTAAGTGCTTTCAGAAAGAAATGTGTAGTGAAGAATTCGGCCTTACCCAAAGAGAGGTCTGGCCTTTACCCCTGGCTCCTTGGGATTTCCCAAGTGACAGAGGTGTCTTTGTTATCCATAGTGGGCCCCTCAGCACATCTGACAGTTTATACTAAGTTTATGCATGAGGCAACTCATGGTGGACCTCTCTGGCCATGTGATATCAGAAAGACCTGGGGGACTAGGGAGCTGGAGGCTGAGTTCAACCACTTAGGCAGTCATTCAGTATCACTCACATAATGAAGCCCTCATAAAAATTCTGGACACTGAAGTTTGGGTGAGGTTGCCTGGCTGACAATCCTCTTTGTGCACTGTGTAACCTTCCCAGACTCTACCTTTTGGCTAATTTTGATTTGTATCCTTTCCTTGTAATACACTGTAACTGTGAGTATTAACAGACTTCAGTGAGTTCTCTGAGTCCGTCTAGCAAATTATCAAACCTGAGAGTGATTCTGGGCAACCACGAACTGGCAGCTGGTGTCCCCAAACCTTGCAGCTTGGCTAACTCTAGCGGGGGAACGTAAGACAGTCTGATCAGCAAGGAGAGGGAGATAAGGTGTACTAGGTAAGTTTCTCACCTGAGACAACTATGCTGATTCCCAAAGGGCAGGTAGGAGACAGACAGAAGAATGGATGATGTTTCAAGCAGAGGTGAGAAAGAGAACAGGATGAGCCTGTGGACTCCACAGTATTGGCAGGAACTTAGAATGCTGAGATGGCAAGCTTGGGGAGCAAGAAAATATATTGGGAAATGACAAGAAAAGAGAGTAGGGAAATAAAATCATAGATCTTAAAGGGCTAAAGAGTTTGGACTTTACAGGTGCTAGGCAGGGGAACACCTACTAGATATACATTTAGATCACTACTCTGGCTGCAATTTGGAAAATAAACAGAAGGGACCAGGAGGCAATGAGACCAGTCCAAAGAGTACTGAAGAAATCCAGGCAAATGGCCACAGAGGCCTGATCTGATGAGGTAGTAGAAATGAGAAATAAAGTATTGCAGTAGAAGTGATAAGACTTAATGAATGACTGAGTATGAGGAGGGAGGCATGAAGAACACTCAGGTTTCTGATCTGGGTATCTGCATAGTGAGGGAAAAGATGGTGCTGATTCTCCAAAGCCACAGTCTAAAGGAAAGGAATCATCCTGAAAGATACAGCCAGACGCAAGGGTAATGAGGTCCTGAGGAGTTAAGTGAGCCATTCATTCATTCAATTAACAAAAATGAGTGCCTACCATGTGCCCAGCCATCGCCACGCTGGGGAACAGAATCCCTGCCCTCAAGAGTCTCATGATGTGACACAGCAGACAGACATTAAGAACACGTAACCATAAGAGTGATAAATGTAGGAAGCTTAGTCTTCAACCAGCACACAAGTAGCATGAGCAGACTTCCAGGTTTCTCTTCATTTCTGCTGTCACAGCCACTTCTCACTTCTTAGATACAAACTCTTCCACAGCACCAACCAACCATCAGGCCGGCACAGCGACATTTCATGGAAACACCTTCCCACTGTATGTCTAAGGTCCTGCCATACCCCAATCTACCACATGATCTACATTGAAGATGTTCAAAGTTTCAAAGTCTCAACTAAAAACTCACTTCACCTAAAATATTTTAACTGGATCAGTGACACAACTCATTTTATATAGCACTAAACTACAAAATGGGCACCATATACCCACATTTAATATGTAAACTGCTGACCTGTCTAGCATGCTGTCTATTACAGAGCAGGCAAATAAATATTTGTTGAATAAATGAACGTTACAATTGATGTAATCAAATCCCTGGCTGGGAAGGTGGGGGATGCTGATGGATTTAATTACCCAATGCATTACTCCTGGAGGATCCGGTGTCCCACGGTGAACCTACCATGTTTCTCAAAAGGAATGTCATCTTCTACAAAGGGTTCAAAATCTTCCCGCTGCTTTATCATGTAGTCCACTGTCTCCTGTCGGTGCTTGAGATGATTTCTTGAGTGTCCCTCCAATTGATCACCAAGAGCTCTGAATAGGCAATTGCTATTGAAACAGAAACACTGGTCAAGGCCTTTTAGAAATGAACTTAGTTCATCTAAAACAGTGATGCTTCATGCTAGGCCACCCATGGAAAGCTTTCACACAGAGACAAGATAAAGCCTCAACTGTGGGCAGCCCAGGATTCTTTCCAGATACTAGGGGGAGAGCACCAGGGCAGATGTTCAACCATATTACTTTCTTGAGAGGCAGCAAACAAGGATTCTATTCCCTACTCGCCAGCTGGCTGACTCAGGAGCACTACTGGACTTCTCTGGGTCTCAGTTGCTTCAACAGGTGAAGCTGGTGATAACTATCCACCTCAGACAGGGTCCAGACACTACTGGCCATTCCACGCCTGGGGGCCGTAGCTCCCAGACCCCCTTCCAAAGTGATAAATCGTATCTACTTCCTCTTTTCTGAGACCCTTTTCACTCCAGCTGCCCAGCTAACCAGTCATTCATCTGACAAAGAGCACCCAAAAGACAGCAATCTGTCGAGCTCCCAACAGAAATAACTGAACTTAACATCCTGTTTGAGTCCTAAGAGCACAGTGGAGAAAGGCACGGAAGGAGAGCACTTGGACAACAGGCAGGTGCAAGGTGCACCGCGCAAGCATCCTCTCCCTGCGTGGCTCCTCACCTCACCTCTCACCCGAGGAGCCATGGGGCTGTTGTCATTCCTGCCAAATAAACTCTTTGCAAGTTTGCTTCTTGTTTTGTTCTGTTTCAAACATTAAAATGCTGGTAATAAACTTTAAGTGTTATCTTTACTTTCAAACCCCTTAAAGGCTTCTAAAATTCCAAACTATATCACAAATACAGGGCCCAGAAACACAGAGACTGAAACAAGACAAGCACAATCTGGTAACCTCAAAACCATGGAAACAGCCATTTTGAAGCCAAACGATAGCCCACTTTTGCACCAAACTCTTTACTCCTCTAAATGAAAATCTATGATATTCTAATTCCAAAATTCAAACTCATCACTTCTGGAAAGACTTCGGATACTTAAATGTGTAGATGATGGAGGTTTTTCAGTTTTCAACTCAGAAAAGTCAGTTTTCAATAGAAAATTATAGAGAGGCAGGAATCTCTTCAAACGTATAAGGATTTATACCTTTATTTGCAGAAGGGAGAAGAGAACTTAAAGATGACTGATTCTATAAACTAGAATCCAAGAAACTCTGTTATCAATCTGGGGCAAGATTCTAGAAGGGTTTGGAACATAATAGTTCTATACACTAGAATGAGATGTCTGTCGCTAAATATCTAACAATAGCAGCCTTTTTTCAAACCACAAGGGTAAAAAGAAGTAAGCTAATGGAGAAAATGTTCTCAATTTTAAGTTTTTCTCTCAAACTTTTCTTAAACCTTTAACATCTGCCACCACTAGTCTATTCCTGAATCCAGTCTAAAAGAAGGTATGATTTAGCGCAAAGTTGCATTTCTAGTTATCTTATATTTGATATATCAAAATGCTGTTCTACGGAAAATAACATGCTTTCAGTAACGGGCAAATGTTCTCCATGTAAGCCAAAAAAGTAGGTATAAAACTGTGTACACGCATGAGCTCAGTCATGTTCATCTGCATAGTATATACACAGATGGAGAAACATACACAAATGTATGCAAAGAAAAAGTGTTGAAACCCCCATCATTTAGCCAGGGACCGTTCTAAGTACGTTTTATGTATTAACTGTGTTTAATCCATGTGGCCATGCGATATCAGAAAGACCTGGGGGACTAGGGAGCTGGAGGCTGAGTTCAACCACTTAGGCAGTCATTCAGTATCACTCACATAATGAAGCCCTCATAAAAATTCTGGACACTGAAGTTTGGGTGAGGTTGCCTGGCTGACAACCCTCCTTGTGCACTGTGTAATCTTCCCAGACTCTACCTTTTGGCTAATTTTGATCTGTATCCTTTCCTTGTAATGCACTGTACCTGTGAGTATTAACAGCCTTCAGTGAGTTCTCTGAGTCCGTCTAGCAAATTATCAAACCTGAGAGTGATTCTGGGAAACCACGAACTGCAGCTGGTGTCAGAAGTCAGGGAAGTCTTGTGTAAAACTGTGTCCCCAAACCTTGCGGCTTGGCTAACTCCAATGTGGTTACCGTTTTCTCTCTGTTAGACGGCACTGGTCTACATCACGGATTCTCAAAGTATGATTCGTGACTTGCAAGATCATCATCACCTGAGAACTTGCTCAAAATGAAAATTCTGAGGCCACACCCCAGGCCTACTGAGTCAGACACCCTGGGGTTGGGACCCAGCAATCTAGTCCCTCCAAGTGTCTAATTAGTCCTCCTGGTGATTCTGCTGTATGCCGAGACTCCAGGCTCTAAATCAGCAGTTCTCACTTGCGGCTGCACATTAGAATCACACGTGGACATTTTTTAAAAAGATCAATAAGCAGGCCCCACTGCCTGAGATTCTGGTGTGGCTGATCTGGGGGGGGGGGCGCCCAGGCGCTTTATTTTTCCCAAAGTTTCCCACGTGATTCAAGGTTGAAAACCACTGAGCGAGACACAAAAAATGAGGCTGCTGTACAGGGATGCAGGTACCAGTGGATAATTAGACAAGATGACGTGTGAATGCCTTTCCATCACTAAGATTCTACGATTATAAAAATAAGATAAAAATTTAAAAATAAAACTGTTTGAGACAAAAATACATGGCTAAAATTAGTGATTCTTTAATGTCTTAATTTTAGAACACTACTAATTAGTAATGTAATTTGAGGCTACATTTAGTAAGATACAAATGGATACAGTTCAGAGAGATGTTAATATTGTACTGCCTAATCCAATTCGAGATTCTTTTCACGACACAGCCAATCATGTTTTTAAGGACAATTTATCAAGGTTAAAATATTTCTTTCTTGTTTTGAAATTGAATCCAATTTATGTGGGTCTACCCTTCAGACAATACAACAAATATGAAGGCGATGATGCATTACAAAGACCCATAAGTAACTCCCTGATTAATCTATGCTACACTGATTCAACTCATGCAAAGGTTACATTAGAGAATACTTGCTCATTTATTCCCAAGCACCCAAAGGTTCCAGGATGCTACAAGTATCATATACTGCCAGCAATGGATACCTATAGTGAGGTGCTCTCTCTGGCTACTCAACATTGTGATCAGAAAAGAATGGGAAGATGGAAGAGGGGAGATGGTCAACTTTTCTTTTTATTGCCATAATTTTATATTTCACCAAGAGTAGTCAATAAGCTACTAACAAAGAATCTGTTGATACCTACTAACCCATAACATACAAAGGAAACGCCATCCACTGCACAGTGATAAAGCCTGTCTCCCCATATCCAAAAGAGCGACAACGCTAAAGAGGGCTGAACAGTCCACCTCATGGCACCCATGGGAAGAGTTTGTAAACAGGAAGGGATTAGCTTCACAGAGCCTACAAAGGTGGAATTATCATTATCATTTTATCTAACACTGTCCAAAGGACAGGGACCTCAGAAGTGAGAGACATGAGCGTTGTAGTCACGGTGGCCTCTGGCCCCCTGCACTCCTGTCACCCTGAACAACTTGCAGGTCTCTCAAAAGTGATGTGCTCCTGTGCCTTTACATTCATTACTCTTCAGCCTGGAATGTTCTCTTGGCGTATTTTTGTTGTTCGTTCATGACCCAGTCTGAGTGTGACCTCCTCTGAGAGGCACCTGGCATGGTGTAGGTTTCAGTGAACATCTGCTGGATGAATGAGGTTCCCCTGACCATTTCAGGGAGTGCTGGCCACTTCCTTCTCAATAGTACAGCTATAATCAGTCACTGTTAAGAATACATCAACCTGAATTTTAATTATTTATAGCACCCATTCTTAAAGTGTGGCCCAGTTTTAGGGGGCGGGGGGGGGGCAGTCTCTGAGACCCTCTCAGGTAATCCACGAGTCCAAAACTAAGATGTTACTCATTTCTTTCACTCTCATTCTCTCACAAAGGTACAGTGGAGTTTTCCAGAGGCCACCTGATATGTACGATGTTATCACTCTGAAAGCTAATGGAATGTGTGTTTGTGTATTACGTCTTTAATTTTTGTTTTACTTCCTAATATAGTAAACATTGATAACTAGAACCCACATAAACAAAAGCTCTTTGGAGTCCTCAGTAACTTTTAGGAGTGTAAACGGGAGCTAACACCAAAATGACTGAGATCTGCCGTCAACCTTCTCTCTTACCAGGCCATGAACTCCTTAAGTACTTAAGTCTCCAACGTATTCCCAGCACCTTGCTCAACCAATGTTCGCTGAATTAACCAAAGAAGAATGCTCTCTTTGGGAGCAGGAGAGTAGAGGCAGTACTCCCAAAGTTTCCCACAGCACCATGAAAATCCCCTCAGGATTTTACAACTCCCCTTGCTGCCATTTCTGCTCATAAGCAACCTCCTGTTGAGCACTTTAGTTTCCTGGACACGCTGACAGTGGGAATATCACACCCGGTTTAGCAGACACAAGCAATCCAATCATTTGCAAGGAACTGCCAGCCTCACGCCAATCTCACAGAACTCAACTGGTATTTTGGCTTATATAGCAATGTCTTGTGCTTGTGAGTATGATTAGGATAAGAAAGTCCCTTAATATTTAATAAACTATATTTGACAAAAATCAAGCTACTAGGCTAAAAGCAAGACCCAGCAAAGCAAGCTTTTAACTTTAGCAATTCCACTCAGAAAATGCCCCTTAGAGAGGCCCTGCTGAGAGTCTTGCTGGCCTCCCTCTACGATATTTTTATCATTCACTCAACAAAAATGCACTGAATGCCTTCTATGTACCAGGCACTGTGCCGGGTGACGGTAAATAAATTGCTATAAATCCAATTTGCCTGAAGCACTGCACATATATAGGAAAGGTGGGAAAGGTAAATTAAAGTCAGTTCAGAAACAGTCTTGACTAATAAGATTCAATGTCATCACGTGAAATCTAGAAAACATTTTCTTCCCCTCTTCCACCATTAATACCTAAGGCAATTTTGTACAGTCTTTAGCTTCATCTTATTCTTCCCTCTGCCCTATCTGATTCCCCAAATGAAGGGAGGAACAACAATGGCAAGGCTGTTATTAATACTGTCTCTTCTAGAGGGACAAACCCTGGCAATCAGACTCCCTTTTACCTACCCCTGCAGTGGGATGCTAACTGATCTCCTCCCCTCTCCCCTACCCTTTTCCTTCTTTCCTCCATGCACCTGGATCCATACCCCCTTTCCCGAGGCCATTTTTCCTTCCCTTCACCCGTTCTCTCCCTCCCACCCCACTCTCTCCCATCCCGTGTTCCCTAAAAGAGCTGGATCTAGATTCCAGACTAAGCCCCAAGCAAGCTTGGGTAAGCGCCGTTGCTTAGAGGAGAAATTGAAGCCCATGAAAGTAAGAATTAGAGAAGCTACCTTCAGCTCAGCAAACGACAGGCCCTCACAGACCTAATTTCCCAAGTGTACAAGGAGTCCAATATCCAACAGAAAGGACTCAAAGGAGGCCAAGCGTTATACCAAGTGGGGCTTATGCCTCTATTTGAGCGTCCTTGTGACAGCTCTGCGTGCCGTCCTCCTCTTCCACGGAGTGGCTCCATCCCACTCCTTCAGGTCTCAGCTTAAATGTCACCTTTCAGGAGGTCTTCCTGGGCAGCGATCTAAGGGAGACCTGCTCCACTATTCTCTCTGAGGACCCTTTCACAGTTTGCTTGGGGCCTTTGCCACGATTAGAGGAATTGGGGGTTACTCAAGCGTCTCGAGGGGAGGACCTGGCCGCCTCGCTCGCCGCCGGACCTCCTGCACTGGGAAGCGGCTGGCTCGCGGCTGGCGCTCAGGACCACCCGATGAAGGGGTGGACGAGAACCGGCGACGATCGCCATGCCCGGCGCGTCCCCCGGCGCCGCCCCCCGCGCTCCCGGGCCCACCTCACCCGTCCCCCGGCACCTCCCGCAGCTTCAGCCCCAGAGCCTGCAGCTGGTTGGCGAAGCTGACGAACTCCTCCTCGCAGCCGCCGCCACCGCCGGACTCCGGCCGGTTCCGCCGCTCCTTGGCCAGGGCCCGGCGCGCCGCCCGCTCGTCCCGCTTGCGCTCGGCCTCGGCTTTCCGGCTGCCGCTGCCCGGCCGGCTCTTCGCCGCCTGCTTCCGGGACATGGCCTTGGCCCCGCGGCCCGCAGCGGCAGCAGGAAAAGCCGCAGGACCACCGGGCGGCGAGAAGGAAGAGCGGCGCGGGAGCCCGAGCCCGGCGACGGCGAGGCGGCCACCGCGCCTGCGCCGAGCTCCCCTGTCACGTGACGGAACCCCGCCCACCTCCGCCGGGCTCGGCTGACAGGCGCCATAAAGGGTGCACCTGGCAGAGCTAGAGGGGCACCGATCTTTGTTCCACTCCGCCCCCTAGCGGTGGGTGGTACTCCAAGTGAGGGGCTGGTGGGACAGGGAGAGCAAAGCAGGGTAAGGTCAAAGAGAGCCTTAGTTCCGAAGCCCATACACTTTATTTACTCCTCCCCTTCTCTACCTCTCTACCTTCCCTCGTAACTCAGGGAGAGGTAGTCCTTGCCCAAAACCACTGGTTCCTCTGGTAATCTTGATTCAACCTGGTTTAAGCGTTCTCCTGGGTCACAGGACTTTTACTTTTAAAATGGGGACAGTCCCAGGCAAACCGGGGTAGTTGGTAACCCTAATCCACATCCACCTACCCTGGAAACTAACTCCATCAGTAATCCCCTCTCACTTGCCATAAACCCCTCTTTCTCTCTCTTCCCACAGGATGCCACTGTCTCCTCCACCTCTTGCTCCTCAAACCAGTCTCTTTCACCATTTATGGGGATGTTGCTAACGTTTCTGCCCTTAATAATCTTATTTTCTCACCCTATCTCCAAGTTCCCCTTTGGGAACAGCCTCCATGATAGACACGACCAACCTCCCCTTCGTGATCCACCACTCCTTTCCCGGATCCGCCACTATTTCGGGACAAGCCCAGTGGACCCTAAGTAACAACTCCCGCCTTCTGTAAAACCCACCAATCAGGATTTACCCTTCGGCATACCTCATCTGCATAGCAACTTCCGCCTCCCCAGACCTGAGTGAAAGCTACTGGAAAGTTCATCCCCATCCCTCTCTCTTTCAGACACACCCCTTTCACTTTCAGTATACCCACCAATCAAAACTTACCTCTCAGTATCCCTCATTTGCATAAGGACCCACCAATCAGCTCCTACCCATGGGGATAAATAACCAAGCCTGCAACATAAAAGCAAGTTCCAGTTTATCTGGGGACTCGTTGTACAGGTTTCCAAAAATGGTGAGCTGTCTCCCTCTCTCTCTGACTCTGACACTCCACTTCCTCAATTTCAACTAGTGTGTGTATTTATCTTCATGGTGTAAATAACTCTCGTTTCAGGCCCTGGGTTAGATGCCAGATGTGACACTGAACCCAAGAGACATGGCAGTTGCCCTCAAGGAGCCCACATTCCAGTCGGACATATAGGCAAGGAAATAGCAATTATGATATTGCATGACAAATACTATGATGGAGGAGGTACAGGGTGCCATGGAGCAAAAAGTGGAGTGAAAACTGCAAAAAGAGGATGCCCAAAAGAGCTGAGTTCTAAGCTGAAGCTTAAAGGATGAGTAGGACTTGGCCAGACTAAGACAGTCAAGAGAGAAGGGATTGTGTATCCAACACCAGAGATCTGTTTTTAAGAAAATTCACTCTGATGGGAGCAGGGGGGCTTGAGTTATGAGACAGGAAATGGAAGGAAAGTCCAGCTCTAGCCCCATCTCATAGGCCACATGAGGGGTTTTTGCCCAAGTCCTTAGAGCCATGGAAGCATTTCAATCAGGAGATGGCATGAGCAGGCTTATGTTTAGAAATATGTCTTTGGCTATAGTTAGGAGAATGGGTTGAAAGCAGGATGCCAGGTGGGAAGTTCCTGTAGCCATCCAAAGACTGGGATGGGGATGGTGATGCCACGTCTGGGACGGAAGGGAAGAGAAGTAGATTGGAAAAACAGAGTCTCATGCTAGGAAAAGTTCAGGAAACAGAATTGGACTGAAATACTGTGGAATGTTTTACTTCTCTGAAGTTCCTGAAATTCCTCCTCTACAAAGCCATATTTTTTGCTTAGAAAGAATGTGTGTAAATTATGCCTGGCCACCACCTTTTCTTGCACAGACATTGCCAGGCCTGCAACAACCCCTCTGTTTGTATTTAGTTAAGTTGATAGGCAGTGCAAGGAGTGAAAAAAAACTCTGAACAGGATGGCAGAGACCCAGGTTCTGGTTCAAGCCTATCACTGACTGATTCCATGATTGTGGGTGAGTTACTTAACCTCCCTAGTTTCCTTTTTCTCATCTGTAAAACGGAAGTAACAACATTGAAGATCAAATATAATAAAAATTATAATAATAAAACCTTTACTATGTTTGTTGTGTACAAAGCACAATTCTGATTGCTTTACAAATACTGCCTTACTTAATCACTATGACAATGGAAGGAAATATGTGTTATTTTTAATCCCTACCTTATAGGCGAGACGACTGAAGCACAGAGAGGTTAAGTATCTTGCCCAAAGTCACACAGCTGGAAAGTGGCAGAGGCAGGATTTAAAGACAGGCCATCTGGCTCCAGGGTGGATGTTCTTAACCACTATGTTATACTACATATATAATTTTTTTCATAAACTACTCTATGCAGTGTACCCTATAAAGTACCTGAATTTATTTCATGATGAACTCCTTTACGCTGCCCATATTTGTTGCTGATACACCTTCCTACCATGTCTGTTGTCACATACCACTGTTGGCTGATTTTCTAGTTAACTGTCCCTCCATTAAAGTGGATCACAAAGCTTTAGAGCCCATAGGCCTGGGTTTCCATCCTGGTTTCATTTCAGGCAAGTTATTTAACATCTGAACCTCAATTTTCTGTTCTGTACAATGACTACGGTAACATAAGGATGGGAGGGAGAGTTGTAAAGATTATATAAAAATATAAAACTCCAGGCCAGCGGTTAAGTACCAGCTTAATGGAATTGCGCAAATCATTCCTCTGATTGTGGAAAACTCCTGGGCTCTGAAACCAGTGAAGAAGGGTTTGTCACCACAAAACATGTGGAAAGACACAAACGATAAATGCTGGGGGGAGGGTGGAGAAAAGGGAGCCCTCCTACACTGTGGTGGAAATGTAATTTGGTGTAGCCGTTATGGAAAACAGTATGGAGATTCCTTTAAAAACTAAAAACAGACTTACCATATGATCCAGCAATCCCATTCCTGGGCATATGTCTGGAGGAAATTTTAATTCAAAAAGATACATGTGCCCCGATGTTCATAGCAGCACTATATACAATAGCCAAGACATGGAAACAACCTAAATGTCCATCGACAGGTGACTGGATAAAGAAGTTGTGGTACATATATATACAATGGAATGCTACTCAGCCATACAAAAGAATAAAATAATGCCATTTGCAGCAACATGAATGGACCTGGAGATTGTCATACTAAGTGAAGTAAGCCAGAAAGAGAAAAAAATACCATATGATATCACCTATATGTGTAATCTAAAAAAAAAAAAGATGCAAATGAACTTGTGTACAAAACAGACAGACTCACAGACAGAGAACAAACTTATGGTTACCAGTGGGGAAGGGGGTGGGAAGGGATAAATTGGGAGTTTGGGATTTGCAGATACTAGCTACTATATATAAAATAAATAAACAACAAGTTTCTACTGTACAGCACAGAGAGCTATATTCAATATCTTGTACTGACCTATAATGAAACAGAATATGTAAAGAAATATATGTACATACATGTATGACTGAAACATTATGCTGTACACCAGAAATTGACACAACATTGTAAACTGACCATACTTCAATTTTAAAAATGTGGAAATATTGACAGAAATGCAAACACTTGCCCTTCTTGTTAAAATCTTTTCTTGCATAAGCCCTTGGCCCGTCGGGCCATGCCCAGAATCTTGAATGAGCTAGTTTCTCTTCTGTCATCAGAGGCCTGTGTTGAACAATGTCTCCCTTTGAGTGCAAATCAATACTGCTTATAAATTACATCTAAAGGCCAAAAGGAAGGAGTACTTGTGAATTAAATGAACGCTCTGCCAGCATCACCAGAATTCATTAAAATAATCATCAAACCTCAATGAGCGGCATTAAGTTCAATTTAGTAAAACAGCGTGACGAGTAGAACTTTCGTGAAGAAATAAATGTGTCTTTAAGACTTGCAAGAGCATACCAACGATGGTGTGGGGAAATGAGAAGTCTCACACACTGCTGTGGGAGGTAAACTAGTCTGGCCACTGGGAGGGCAATTTGGGCAGTCCCTGGTAACATTTTAAATGCCCAGTGACCCAGAAATACCGCATTTTACTAACTATCTTAAACAAATCTTGCACTCATGCACTAGGAGTTCTTTCCAAGGGTATTTAAGGCGTAGTGCTGTGTAAAAGCTGATAATTAGAAATAGTGTAAGTATCCATCAATGGGAAAATGCCTTCTTCAATTATGCAAGAGCCATTTATTAAATACTAGGCAACCGTTTAAAAGAATGGTGGAGGGGAAATGAGGTTGGTCTAGATGAGCTCACATGGAAAGCTCTCCTGGATGTGAGGGGGAATGAAAAAACACATGGCAAAGAGATCTATTCCATGTAGACTTTAGGTAAAAACACAACAACAACATAAAACAAGACAGAAGAACTGTATGTTTTCTGCAGTGTGTACAGGTCCCCCTCGGTATCCACAGGAGATTGGTTCCAAGACTAACAGATACCAAAATCCATGGATGCTGAAGTCCCTTATATAAAATGGTGTAGTACAGCTGGCCCTCTGTACTCAGGATTCCCCATCCACAGATACAATCAACCTTGGATTGTGCTTGAGCCAACCTTGGATCTGTGGGTGTGGAACCCATAGATACGGAGGATCAGCTGTTCTCACATATGTAGAAAAAGGTCCAGAAAGATAAACACCAAATTGGTAAGAATGGGGAGGGAAGAAAGAGTGAAAGTAAACTTACCTTTATACATATTTTCTTCATGAGCGCAATATGATCATGTATTGTGTATATAACAAAATTAATATAATTCTTTTTACTAGACTAATAAAATCTATTCTTTCCTGCAAATTGAAGCCCATAGAGTTCTTCTGGGGACCTGTTTTATCAGCTAACACAAATGTGTAATAAGCATATTGCTTTTCCCAAGAAGTATTTCCTAAGTCTTTAAAAGTTCTTCAAAAAAATGAAAATGAATATATGTATGTATATGCTTGACTGGAACATTATGCTGTACACCAGAGGCTGACACATTGTAACTGACAGTACTCCAATTAAAATTGAAAAGAAAAGAGTTCTTGGCATCTTGCTTTCTTGCTTCTCTCACCATATCACTCTCGGATCAGTCTTGTTTTACTGTTAATTGGCTCTTCCTGGGAGGGCAAGGGTTCCTAAGCAAAATTAAATATCAACACAGCTGTGTCTAAACCGTCACAGATTCCGTAGTAGGAAATTTGAGTTAATGATAAGTCGTTCTATTTGATGGGCAGAAAGCACATACGTAGACATCAAACACTCAGGGTAAAGAGCATCACGTCACCCCACCACCCACACCCACTCTGCACGTTCCCTTGGGTGGGTGCTCAGTGCAGTTAATTGGCTGAGAGTCTCTGAGAAAGCTAAGTTCAGGGCAGGAGTACCAAGGCCAGGTCTGATTTCATCATTTGTATCCAATGTTGTCAGAATGCAACATGGTTTAGTTATCTTCTGTGTCATCTCCTAGTACACCACAGGGGAGAATGCTAGTCACCAAAAGTATTTTTCTCTCTTTCTCAGGCATTTTGTTTTTGCGTCTGTTGGGGGGGGTGTATTTGTGTGTGTGTGTTTGTGTGTGTGTGTGTGTGTTTGCATATGTGCATGCACGCACACGTGAAGCTTGATCACTCCATCACTTTCTCCATTTGTGGCTCCTGTTCTTGGTGATGGTTGTCCCCACTATGTACCCCAGTCTGTCCTGCTTTCCCTCTTGTCCTCTTTCTCTGGATTTCCAGCGCCTCTTTGGTTTCACCCACTCAGCATATGGTGGATCGAAAAGAAAAGAGTTTTGGAGTAGTCATGTTGAATTAAGTCCAAATCCCATTTCTGCTGCCCATAGCTTCTATGATCAGCAGTATTTCCCATGCTCTTTCCAAGTTCCAGTTTCCCTGTGTGAGAAATGAAAGCAATCATGACTCCTCAGAGTTGTTCTAGGGAATTGATATCATGACCCTAACCAAGTATCTGACTCAATAAATATTCATTTCCTTCCTCCTCTCTCCCTGACTTCCTTATTTTCTACCTCACCACTGCCCATTCTCCCCACTTTCCCTTAAATGGCTATAAAACTGAAATCTATTACATATGCCAAATTATTTATATGGGTGAAGTGAATAGTTCAGTATCCTCCATTGTTACTTTCTCTAGCAACTGACTAGCACATCACCCTGCTCTCCAGCAGAATAAAAGACATCAGTTTTTGTTTTCATGTGATCCTCACTTGATTTTTTTCCATTTCATCAATGACCCTTGAAGGGAGAAAACAGTGTTGCCTAAGGGAATGGGGGCTCCTGTCCCTGATCTCGATGCCTATACTCATTCAAAATGTCTTTGCTAGTCCTTGAGCTGAAGGGCTTGTCTTTACAGCTCCATAACCATTTCTTTGTTTGGTGCCTCTGTGCCAAAGATCCTAATTGCTCACAGTGTCTGCTGTTACAGACATCCGGCGTAAACCACCCGCAACTGCACCATGGGCACCTGTGCCAGGACCCCACCCTGCAGTGCAGATTAACTAAGCTGGCAGGTGAAGGGAAGGGGAGCCTTGTGCTGCAGGGCACACAAGGGGGCAGCAGAAAGACGGCTTTCTCTCTTCCTTCTCCTACATTCTGCAGCGAAAATTTTCTAATATGAAAAATATATGCATGGGAGAAAATCTGAAAATACTTGAAAGAATTTTTTTAAATTCCCCTGAATCCCACTCTCGGAGACAGTGATTGTTGCCATTTTAGTGTGTTAGGTTGACCCATATATTGCTGATAATCGAGCATTTTTTAACCAGCACAAATGATAGTTTCTTGTGGTTTAACCTGCTGTTTCCTCCCATCTTTTCTCTACCATGAACATAAGTCCATTTTTAAATACAAAATTGAGATGGGACTATATGTGCATATGTGTATGTATTTTTTAAATCTACCTTTTTTTATTCTTATTTTTTATTGAAGTGTAGTCGATTTACAATGCTAGTTTCAGGTGTACAGCAAAGTGATTCAGTTATACATATACATACTTTTTTTCAGTTTCTTTTCCATTACAACTCATTACAAGAAATTGAATATAGTTCCCTGTGCTGTGCAGTAGGTCCTTGCTTCTTATCACATATAGTAATGTGTATCTGTCAATTCCCAGACTCCCAGTCCGTCTCCCCCACCCCCCGCCTTTTCCCCTGGGTAACCACAGTTTGTAAAACTACTTTCAAAATGAAATTAAATATTAACAATTACAAGTATGGATAAAGAATAATGCACTGTACACTAACATGCCTAACACTCCTTTCTTGGGATATGAAATATGGCATATACTACGGAAACCCCCCATACACTGCTCCCCAACAGCTGCTCCTCCCTAGTAACTTGGGGTAACCACACTCATAAATCTGGTGCTTACCACGCACAGATTTGTATTACCACACAACATGCAGTATGGTTTAGCATTTTTAAGTTTACGTAAATGATACCAAGGCGAATATATCATTCTGTGACTTGTTTATGGAATATTATATTTTTTAATTTATCTATGTCGATATGGGTAGCTTTTGTTGATTCGTTTTCAAGTTTTTGCTATTAAATATTCAGAGTTGCTATCTGCCTCTCTCCACTAGCCTGGCTCTCCCGTGCTGAAACTCTGGCTTAGTTATCTATGGCCTTAGAGGCCCCATTAATGGGTGCTGAGTGTTCATTAAAGGAAAAATGCAGGAAGTGAAAGAGTGAGGACCACTGTGCTAGAAAAGCCCAGGCTCCTTTTGCTGGGTGCCCGAGAGCACTGGGGATGGAAAGGCTCTCATGTCTGGGAAAGCCAGACATCGTAGCAGAACATGTCACTGTGATGTCACCTCTCTAGTGCCAGACTTAGGATGCTAGAGCATCCCATCCAGAAGTCAGGGGGCAGAGCAGGAGCATCAGGCAAAGCTTCCAGAGGGTCCTGAGCCTATTCCTGAAAGATGGGTCCCTGTCGCCATGGCAACCAAAAGCCCACAGTTTTAGATAAAAGCATTGACATGTTCTCAGGATTCTTTGAGAATTTATCTCCAATTCTTTCAGACAATCACAATTTATGTTTGGTAGGAAATGGCATTGGTGGAGCCTTATAACACAGGCAACCAAAAAATTCAGTTCCTTTAGTAGCCAAAATCTTTCTTTTATTCATCACTGTGAGCTAGCAGATTACAATAGCAAGTACATGGGATTTGAAAATGGACCACCCAGGTTCAAATCCAGCCTCTACCACTTATCAGCTACAGACCTTGAGTAAGTTATTTCAGTACCAGAGCTTCAGTTTCCCCATCCAAAAGTGGGGATGATGATGATAATGGTGACACTTTTACAGAAGAGATGTCTAGCTCTACACCAAAAATCCATGCTTCCTCTTCCATAAGTTCCATTTTCCAGCCCCTCATGCACCCAGATGCAGCCAAAGACAAATTTTTCCCTCTGAGATGTGAACGGAAGTGATGTGTGGCCCTTCCAGGCCAGGGTCCCTGAGTCACCAAATGGAGGAAAACCACCCATTGACCAGAAATAACCTCACTGGACTGTTAAGTGAGAGGAAAAAAAAAAAACTTTGATTGTGTTAAACCTCTGAAATTTTAGGTTTTATTTGTTACAGCATCTGAGGGAAGGGTATATAGCTCAGGTGGTAGAGCGTATGCTTAGCATGCACAAGGTCCTGGGTTCAATCCCCAGTACCTCCTCCAAATATAAGTAAATAAATAAACCCAATCACCTCCCCTCATAAAACGAAATTTTAAAAACATGTTGTAGCATCTAGTAATATTATACTAACTAATGCAATCTTAAAGCATTGTTAAGATTGGATAAGTCTGTCATGCAGTGCCTATTCCAAGCGCTTGCTCGCTGAACATGACTCCAGGGCTTTGAATCCTTTGAATCCCTTGAAAGCAGCCTCATGGGATTTTGACCCCTTGTCCCTCTCACCTTTCCAGAAGGTGATGGTTTTTACTATACTGGATATTTATTTCTGAGAAGGCTAGTGACTATAAGATAAGGAACATTAGGATCCTAGGACCTTGCTGATTTTTCAAAAAAAAGTTTTTCTAATTGCCTGGGGTTGCAGGAGGAGAGAATCTTGCTCAACAAAGTAATCTCTCTCCTCCTCAAGCTCAGAGTTTGCAGTGGAAGTTGAAAATCAAGAGCTTCCCCAAGATCTAAAGCATCTTTTCTCTCTCTCCTTCCTCTTCCTCTAAGACAGTTATCTGATGAGATCTCTGCAAGGCGTTTAGTTCTCGAGTATCTAAGAGGGACGAGGAGAACTGTATGTCTCATGTTGTCATCCACCTTGAAATGAGATAAAGAATATGATGCTCCTAGCACAGCAAATGGCACATGGTAGGAATTTAATAAGTGGGTTTGGCCCTCTTTTGGCTCATTTAACTGCCTTTAGCTCACTGTCAACTACGACATGATTGATAGCTTGTCTCAGCTTATGCTAAAAATGACCTAACTGATAGTATTTTCCCGCTGAAAAAATATGAAAACAGAGGTTTAAGGAGTTCAAATATATAGCACTATTGCATCAGCAGAGGTCTGGTACCTGTTTTATCTAACTTAATTCTTATAACCTTATGCAGACTGCATGAAATTGGCATCATTGTACCCATTTGTACCCAGATGAGAAAACAGAAGCTCAAAGAGTTTAGATGATTTTCATCTTTTGACACATACTTTTAACGCTTTTTTTGTGTGCCAGGCTCTGTGCTGGGGTGCTGGGGTCACCAGTGAGCAACATAGACACATTCCTCCATCTTATGGATCTCACAGCCTGGTGTGAGAGACAGCCAGAGAAAGAGGCAATTTCAGGTATGATAAGTTAGAAAATCTGAGTAAGCCCAGGATGCTGTGGAACAAAGAAGAAGGGCCACCTAACTCAGAAGTGGGGGAAGGAGGATGGACATGAAGTATTCTAATCTACATTAGACAGAAAATAAAATGTGACTTGTGAATAGGATTTAGCTAGAATGGGCCTTGTGGAAGAATGTTCCAGGAATAGGGAATCACTGAGGCAGTTTTACCATTAGATGTTCCCAAGTGAATTTCCTTCTGTTTATTCTGCCTAGAAATATTTGGGTTTCTTGTGTCTTTGAAAAGATGTGCCCTCATCTCTGGAAATTTTCCCGTCATTTTCTTCTAATATAATCTGTGCTCTGTTCTGCTTTTTTCTTCTGGGAAAAATAATGTTTTTCTGGAAAAGCCAGATTCAGTTAATCCTAAATTGGACATTCGGTGTCACTTCTCTTCCATAGTTCATGTCTTTTGACTCCCTATGCTTTTTCCTGGAGATTTTCTCTTTATCTGTCTTGCAGCTTCTGATGTTAATTCTTTCTTTAGCTGGGTCAAATCTGGTGTTAAAACCATCCGTTACAGTCTTAGTTTTGGTTCTTATGTTTTTCAGTTCTAGAATTTCTGTTTGGTTCTTTTTTCAAATCTGCTGTGTCACTTTTTGTCACTTCCTGTTTCCTGACATAATTTTCCAGTTTTCTCTGAATCTCTTTGAACATAGTGAGTGTGGCTGTCTTATTGTTGTTTTCTGGTCATTCCAACAGCAGTGGTCCCTATGGGTCTGTTTCCCTTGTCTGTTGTTTCTCTTGGCTTTTGCTCATGGTGCCTTGTCTCTTAGTGTGCTTGGTTATCTTTAATTACTTGTTGAATTTTGTATTTTAAAATATGTTTGCTAAAATAATTTGAGGCTTAGCAAGATGCTATGTTCTCCCAAAAGAGACTTTTCATTAGCTTCTACTAAATACCTGAGGATAGTAACTGTCCAGGATGATTTAACCAACCAAACTCAAAAGACTGAGGTTTTTCTGGACCGCCCTGTTAACTCAAAGACTGGCTACAGTCTGAGCAAGAGCTAGTTCATTCCCATCTCATCCCTTCTCCTGGGGTACAGTGCTTTTGAGTCCCAGCTAAAAATGAAAATTACCAGGATCATTACCCTTGATGAGATCCAAAATCCTCCATTAGTTCTATTAGCTCTGAAAGAGCTGCCTATTTGAGATCAGCAAATGTTCTTGAGCAAAAGTGGCCCTGAGTGTAAGGTGAATTCTCTGGGATCCTAGGTTTTCCCAGATCTCAACCAGTTCTCCTCACTATCTTGTTAGCTATTTACTACTTTCAAGATGTTTTTGTATTTTATACAGCTCATGTAAGTATCTCCAGCTTCCAGCCATTACTGAATACAGAAACTTAAGAATGATTAAGTATCCAGAGATCACAAAACTTCTCAGTAGTAAAGGCAGGAACAAGAGGTATATGTGGAACAAAAGGTATATCTGTTTCAAATCCTAGATTCTTTCTTCTATATTGTACTGCTCAGTCCAGATGATAAAGATATTGATAGATAGATGATAGCTAGATAGATAGATAGGTAGATAGATAGATAGATAGACAGACAGACGGATAGATACTAACATGTATCAAGGCCCTACTCTGTCAGATACTCTGTTCTAAAAACTAGATTTTTAACTCATTCAATTTTCACAACAGTCTTATGAGTTGTGTACTACCATTATTCCCATTTTACAGATAAAGGAACTGAGACACAGAGAGATTAAGTAAATTAGCCCAAAGCCACATAGCTAGCAGGAGTTGAGCTGAGATTCAAACCTGAGAGGCCAACTCCAGAATGTGCTTCTAACCACAAAGTTTTAAGTAAAACTTCCCTTTTGCCAAGGGTCTGAGAATCATTTATCCTACCATATTGATTCAGGAACAAATATCAATCCTAGGACTATTGGTTCTCCAAGATTAAGCTCCAAGCTATTTCCACCTACACATGCCTGAGTCTACATAGAAAAAAGTCTTCAGTACCAGGTATCAGGAAGCAGTGCTCCGAAAACAAGTCTTCAATTCTGTAAACTGCAACCATCCTCATCGCTTCTGTTAGATGTTATTCTCCAGGTTAGACCAGACAATTTACAGGCTAATCAATGCTCCCGTCAGCCTCATACATTAGGAGACAAGGGTGAGGCAGTGAAAGGGAAAATGTTTTATTGTCCCCATTTTGCAAATGCAGGTTTCAAGTCAAAGCAGGTGAGTCATCCACAGGGATCAGAATCCAACACACGCTCCATTCTACCCCCTTGAATTCTCTCTTGCCCTGGGGGACTTTACTATCACAGAGAAAGCCACTTGTCTTCTAGGAAATATGCAAAGTAGACTCTGGACTGCCAGGCAGAGGGATGCTGGGTCTGTGAGTCTCCGAAAGGGCTGAATGATCCCATATGTTGAATTTTCAGGACATTAATAACCATCCAAGTTACTACCAATTAAGCATCACCACTGTGTTAAAGCCTCTTCGTACATTATTTTAATTCTCACACAACCTTGTGATGAAGATTTTATCATGATCCTCACTTTCAGATTAGAAAACTGAATTCTGGGGAGGTTAGGACACTTATCACGGCCATCTAGTTAGGAAGCAGCAGGCCTTTGGTTCAACACTCTGAGGTCAGTGATCTTCCATAGCCTCTCCTTCTCCATCTACACATGTGTTTCTAGATATTGACAGACAGAGTTGGGACAGAGAGTTCTTCTGGGGCCCAGGTTCACTCAGAGTCATGGCTGAGGCAGCTAAAACCCAGAGCAAAGGACACCAGGAAGAGGAGAGGGTGTCTGAAAACAGCGGGGTGGGTGCAGACTGACGTGCTTGTTGACTTGGCAACCTGGACACACCTGGAAACACCTGCTCCACCACCCAGATGGGGCAAGTGGCACTTGGGTCATGCTCTTTCAGTCGTTGCTCTCTTCTCACTTCTTCAGAGTTGTACAAAGGTCAAGTCCTGTCAAGGGGGAGCCCAAGGATCCCTATTCCCATCTTATCTTAGGATAAAGCTTGGGGGATGTTTTGGTACCTGAGGCCCACGCATTGGAAAGGCCTCTCCAAGACAAGGTAAGTGCTGTGTCAGTTGCATGAGCTGAGTGGCCTTGGAAGGGTATCCCTGCCTCCAAATAGACGTCTTATCTTGACACATCACACTGGCTTACGTTTCACAATTAGAGCTGTCAAGCGTTTGGGATAAGAAGTGAAACCTCTTTCAAAATGCAAACATTCCCAGAAGGCTTCTAAATGTTTGTCAATCTTAATCTTTTTCTCACATAAAGATGTCTTTCCCAGACTTTTGGAACTTACTACCATTTGTCTGCTGAGAATCTGACCGCCAATAAGTATAGTATCTGTTTACTATCTGATAAATGCTCAAAGATGACTAAACAAATAAATAAGTAGCAGCCTAAAATTAAAGAGACGGCTCAAAGAAAGCCATGTTTTATCCAATCTCTTGCTCTCTCTTTTTTTTTAAAGACTTGAGCATATAGCATAGTTGCATTCATTTATTCTTTAGAGGCAGTATATATAAAAGTTTTATAATGTTCTACAAAAGAGTACTATGACTAAAGGTGCTTTTGCACCTAAACAATTTTTTTAACATTTTTTATTGATTTATAATCATTTTACAATGTTATGTCAAATTCCAGTGTAGAGCACAATTTTTCAGTTATACATGAACATATATATATTCATTGCCACATTGTTTTCTCTGCAAGCTACCATAAGATCTTGTGTATATTTCCCTGTGCTATACAGCATAATCTTGTTTATCTATTCTACAATTTTGAAATCCCAGTCTATCTCTTCCCACCCTCCACCCCCTTGGCAACCACAAGTTTGTATTCTATGTCTGTCAGTCTATTTCTGTTTTGTATTTATGCTTTGTTTGTTTGGTTTTTTTTAGATTCCGCATATGAGCAATCTCATATGGTATTTTTCTTTCTCTTTCTGGCTTGCTTCATTTAGAATGACATTCTCCAGGAGCATCTATGTTGCTGCAAATGGCGTTATGTTGTCGGTTTTTATGGCTGAGTAGTATTCCATTGTATAAATATACCACATCTTCTTTATCCAGTTATCTGTTGATGGACGTTTAGGCTGTTTCCATGTCTTGGTTATTGTAAATAGTGCTGCTATGAACATTGGGGTGCAGGTGTCATTCTGAAGTAAGGTTCCTTCTGAATATAAGCCCAGGAGTGGGATTCCTGGGTCATACAGTAAGCCTATTCCTAGTCTTTTGAGGAATCTTCATACTATTTTCCACAGTGGCTGCACCAAATTGCATTCCCACCAGCAGTGAAGGAGGGCTCCCTTTTCTCCACAGCCTCTCCAGCATTTGTCATTTGTGGGTTTTTGAGTGATGGCCATTCTGACTGGTGTGAGGTGATACCTCACTGTAGTTTTGATTTGCATTTCTCTGATAATTAGTGATATTGAGCATTTTTCCATGTGCCTATTGACCATTTGTATGTCTTCCTTGGAGAATTGCTTGTTTAGGTCTTCTGCCCATTTTTGGATTGGGTTGTTTATTTTTTTCTTATTGAGTCGTATGAGCTGCTTATATATTCTGGAGATCAAGCCTTTGTTGGTTTCATTTGCAAAAATTTTCTCCCATTCCGGAGGTTGTCTTTTTGTTTTGCTTATGGTTTCCTTTGCTGTGCAGAAGCTTGTAAGTTTCATTAGGTCCCATTTGTTTATTCTTGCTTTTATTTCAGCAAGGTAGCAGGTTACAAGATTAACGTTCAAAAATCAGTTGCATTTCTTTACACTAACGATAAATCAACAGAAAAAAAAAGTAAAGAAACAATCCCCTTCAAAATAGCACCCAAAGTAATAAAATATCTAGGAATAAATCTAATCAAGGAGGTGAAAGAATTATACACAGAAAACTATAAACCATTGATGAAGGAAATTAAAGAAGACTTTACAAAATGGAAAGATACCCCATGCTCTTGGATTGGAAGAATCAATATTGTTAAAATGGTCACACCGCTCAAGGCAATCTACAGATTTAATGCAATCCCTATCCAATTACCCAGGACATATTTCACAGAACTAGAACAAATCATAATAAAATTTATATGGAATCATCAAACACCTAGAATTGCCAAAGCATTACTGAAGAGAAAGAAAGAGGCTGGAGGAATAACTCTCCCAGACTTCAGACAATACTGTACAGCTACAGTCTTCAAGACAGCATGGTATTGGTACAAAAACAGACATATAGACCAATGGAACAGAATAGAGAGCCCAGAAATGAACCCACAAACTTTTGGTCAACTAATCTTCAACAAAGGAGGCAAGAATATACAATGGAATAAAGACAGTCTCTTCAGCAAATGGTGTTGGGAAAACTGCAGCATGTAAAACAATGAAGCTAGAACATTCCCTTACACCATACACAAAAATCAACTTAAAATGGATCAAAGACTTAAACATAAGACAAGATACAATAAACCTCCTAGAAGAAAGTATAGGCAAAACATTATCTGACATACATCTCAAAAATGTTCTTCTAGAAGAGTCTACCTAAACAATTTTTAAAACCAGTGAATTCAGGTGATTGGCCTCGCTAGTATTCATTCATTCTTTAGAATAAACTACTTTGTGAAGCTGTCTTTCTTCAGACATCTTTCTGGGTGTCTCAGCATCAGCAAGAAGGTATATCAAAGGGGCTCAGTGCAGAGCCTGGCACAGAGCAATTGCAGGATGTATTACAGCTGGTATTATTGGTATGTGGGGACTTGAACTTGGAGACTCCTAGTATTTGGTCTAGAGTATTTTAATACCACCCAACTCTGTCTCCTAAAGAGCAAGAACACTGACGGAGAGGTAGTAGATACCTCCACGCAAAATTCCCTGCAGTCTGGGGAGACAGAGCACACAGCAACCCAGAAAGAGGAACAAGCAGCAACCAGACACTTCTTACACCACCACAGGCTCATCAAGAATGCGTATAACTAGGAGAAAAGTGGAAATGGAGTGGCAGGAGAAGAAAAGAAAAGAAAACAGAAGAAATTGAAAAGATGGTGAGAGAGGAGAGAAGCTGCAGGTTGATGCTCCATCTGTAAAGTTAATGGGCAATGCTAGATGATTTTTAATGCCCTTTTCTAGTACTTTACTACAGGAAAGTAGTGAAAAAAAAAAAGTAGAGGGAGAAGAAGAAAGAGGGTATGTGATGGTGAAGAGTGATCCAAAAGCCTAAATGAAAATGCTAAGGCCATGAGGCTATGTTGCTTTTCCATGCACTGTATCTAGTCTACAAACAGTGCAACACAAAGGGCAGGAGGGAGAACAGCAACAGTAAAGATACCATCCCGTCACCTCAGCCTGGATTTTCCACTAAGACCTCATCTGTTCTGAATTTATGCCAAGCAACCAACACAGTGCCCAGGACAGTGGCGGGTGCCCCGCAAACACTTGTTGCTTCAAACATCATTATGCTTTCACTTTAGAAAATAGGCAAAAAAGACTGAAGAGTATAAAGGGAAAAAATAACCACCATTCATGAGCCCATCACCAAGAAATTGTAAAAGAAAATGATAACTAACAGTTCTTTGAGTGACTGTCATGTGTTAAGCACCTTACAGGATCTGCCTCATTTAGTCATTTACTTAACTAACCACTGCCCATATTTCCGATTTCCTTCCAAGTTTTTTTTCTATACATGATACATAAATATTTCCAACAGTTGTGCTAAATTCTTTACTTATGTTTTCTTATTATCATTATTCCCGCTCTTATTTCTTATAATTCTCACAAAATTTTGTGAGGTATCTGACTTATTCTTCCATTTTACAGACGAAATCACTGAGGCTCAGGAGGTAAGTTGCCTAAGATCACAGAGCTAATTAAATGACAGGGCTGGGATTTGAATCAAGGTTAGTCTGGCAGTAATGCCTATGATTTCACCCATTCATCTCTTTCTGTCTCTCTCTGTCTCTCCGTCTCTCTGTCTTCCCAGATTTTCTTCACCATAGGATGTGAGTGAGGAGTGATGGACTGAACATTCCCAGGGGGTCCTAAAGACAGGCGTTTAACACAGTACAAGGGTTAAACCTGTGTAACGTATGGTGACTGCTGTAAACAGCCAGAGACTCTTGATTCATTCCGCCTTTCTGCCAAGGAGATAGCTTTGTGATATCCAGTGATCCAACCGGAAAGCTGTGGGCAGTGCTAGGGTCCACCCAGGGTTTCCACTGTGGGAAGCAGAAACCAAGTTACCAAGAACTCTAATCTGATTATATACTTTTATGATTGCCTGGACGGTTCAGCTAGGCAGAGGAGAGAACCTACCAATGTACTGAGTCTAGAACTACCAGGTAAAACCCATGATGTCCAGTTGAATTTGAGTTTAACTTTTTATTTAACCACTGTCAACATTATAGATATACTCATATGTCTAATTATGGAGACATGTTTATATTAAAATGTTATCTGTTCTTTATCTGAAATTCAGATTTAACTGGGCGTCCTGTACTTCTATTTGTGAAATGTGGAGCAACCCTAGTTAAAGCCTCCATTTTAAATTTTGCTCTATTTTTTCCTTTTCCCTTCATCTTCCATTTCTTCTTCTATTCCCCACTGTAGGCATCCAAATTGATTTTATTTAAGATAAATCCATCTAATTTACCTTCCATTTGTTTATTTTGATATAAATATAAATTTGAAACTGCATCCTTTTGATTTTTTCTTTTTTTTACTGAGTTATAGTCAGTTGTATCCTACTGATTTTTTAATTCATACAAATGGAATTATACCATAATCTTACTCTATTTCTATTTGTTTCCACAACACTTTCTTCTTGAGATCTATCCATGTTGCTACATATACCACTGGATCATTAGTTCTGGATTCTATATCATATTTCATTGAATGCATAGACCAGGTTTTACCTAACAGACTCCCAGTGGTGGGCACCTAGGTAGCTTCCACCTCCTTGTTCCACAAATAATTCTGAGTCAAACTGTGTGCACATTTGATAGGTGTCAAGTCAATCCTGCTGTATTTATTTGTATTTCTCTGATTATCTTACAGACATGCAAGAGAGAGTTTCTCTGGGGCTCATTAGGAGTGGGACAGCTGGTTTATAGATTATACACATGTGTGATATCCAATATTTAACAACCATCAAGATGCAGGCACTTAGTGGTCACTCAGAACAGACACTGCCCATAAGCCGTCTTGGTGCCCACGAACTGAGTTATCTGCCTTGAATAGCCACAAACATAATTTCATCAGGCCACTCGACTTACTCAGGAACAGCTCTGCCAGTCTACATTCCCACCAGCAGTGCATGAAGATCCTCTTTTTTTTGTTTGTTTTCCTCACATGTTGTCCCCATTTGAAACTATTTAACTTTTGACTTTTGCTGATTTGATGGGTGTCAAGTTACTCTCATTGTTACACTTATTTGTATTTCTCTGGGTATTAGTAAGGCTGAAGACTTCTTCATATACTTTTTAGCCATTCTGGTTTCATTGTAAATTCCTGTTGATAACTTCTCCCCATTTGGGGGGTAAATTTAAAAATTGCTTGTTCATAACTTGTATTCATTTTTCTCTTGGGTTTCCACTCTTTTTTCCTGCAGCTATATAGGAGTTTCTCATATAGTCTAGAACAGTTGTGTCCAATAGAAATAGAATGTGAGCCACATAGGTAATTAAAATTTTTCTAATGCTAACAAGTAAAAAGGAACAGATTAAATTAATTTTGTTATTTTAATATATCTAAAATATCATTTCAGCATGTACTCAATATAAATATTCTTGAAATATATTGCATTCCTTTGAATATGCTAGGTCTTTGAAATCCAGTATGTATTTTACATTTATAATACATCTTAATTTCTAGTAGCCACATATAAAGTGTTTAATAGCCACATGTGGCTAGTTGTATACTCAACAGTGCAAGCCTAGATTCTAGACCCTATGTCATAGTTCTGTGTTGGTTTAAGATTAAAAACATCTTTTTCTGGTTCATCCATCTATTAACTTTGTTTCTGATGCCCTTTGTTTAAAAAACATTAACATGTTTAATTTACATGTAGCTGGGTCCATTTTTTTCCTTCTAAAATGTGTGTTTAAAAAACATTAACATGTTTAATTTACATGTAGCTGGGTCCATTTTTTTCCTTCTAAAATGTGTGTTTAAAAAACATTAACATGTTTAATTTACATGTAGCTGGGTCCATTTTTTTCCTTCTAAAATGTGTGTTTAAAAAACATTAACATGTTTAATTTACATGTAGCTGGGTCCATTTTTTTCCTTCTAAAATGTGTGTTTAAAAAACATTAACATGTTTAATTTACATGTAGCTGGGTCCATTTTTTTCCTTCTAAAATGTGTGTTTAAAAAACATTAACATGTTTAATTTACATGTAGCTGGGTCCATTTTTTTCCTTCTAAAATGTGTGTTTAAAAAACATTAACATGTTTAATTTACATGTAGCTGGGTCCATTTTTTTCCTTCTAAAATGTGTGTTTCATGCTCTTGTTTTTGAAATCCGTACCCACGCCAATATGTCCAAGATAAACAATGGCACTCTTCTTCTATTAGCTTTATAATTTTTATCTCTCAAAAGTAGGTATTAAATCCACTGGAGGATTTGTTTTTCATATTGTAGGAAACAGAGATGCAACATTTTTCATAGAGTGGGCTGATTCCTCCAACACCACCTACTAAATAATCTGTTCTCTCTTCACTCATTTCTGAAGACACTTCTATCATATATCAATATCCCATATATACAATCTGTTTTCTAACTCTCTGTTCTGATGTTTAGTTATCACCATAACCCTTGTTTTTAAAAATATGATGATGATAATTTGGGTAAATGGCCCAAAGTCACCCAAATAGTAAATGTTGGGATTATGGTTTGAATCCACTCAGGTATGTCTGATGCTGTGCCAGTTAAGACTGTATTTGACTCCATATAACAAAAGCCAGGCTATGGTGGCTGGAAGTGCTTATTTTTCTCGAATCCCAAGGATCCTAGAGATAAACCATCCAGTACAGGTGTGGTGGCGCCATGGTGCCACCAAGGATGCAGGAGTCTTCTATCCTTCTGATCAGTCATATTAATGTGTGGCTTTTGTCCTTATGGTTGCAACATGGCTGCTGCACCTCCTAGAATCTGTCCTCATTCCAAGGAAGTAGAAGAGAAAAGGGAAAGAGCAAAGGCTAAGGAGTATGTCACCTAAATTTATGCCTTTTAATCAGGAAAACAATTATTTTTCTACAAGTTAAATCTCTTTGGCAAGAAGTAGGTCCTGTGGACATGCCTTGCTGCAAAAGAATCTAGAAAAGGAAGCTGTTATTTTTTCATCTGAGACCATGTCTACCTGTCTTAGTCTGTTGGGGCTGCTGTGACAAAGTACCATAGACTGGTGATTTCTAAACAATCGAAATTTATTTCCCACAGTTCTGGAAGCTGGAAAGTCCAAAATCAAGGCATGAACAGATTCAGTATCTGGTGAGATCCTGCCTCCTAGTTCACAAATGGCCATCTTCTCACTATGTCCTCACAAGGCAGAAGGGACTAGGAAGCAATCTGGGGTCTCTAAGGGCACTAATCTCATCCATGATGACTCCACCCTCATGACCTAATCACCTACCAATGGCCCATCTCCAAATACCATCACATTGGGGATCAAGTGTCAACATATGAATTTTGGAGGAATGTAAACCTTCAGTCCATAGCACTGCCTGAACAAAATTTAAGTTATGTTAAAAAATGGGATTGTGTAGGCATCAGAATAGATTACTGAAGAGCTAATGTAGCTGAAGTTTTATGGTATCTCATTTGTCGGTCCCCTTCTAGTGCCCTATACCTAATTTTATATATTTAGCTTTATATTCTTTTTTCTTAACAGCACACCTCCCAAATTGCATAAACTTCAGGTTCCACAAAACTTGCATCTATCCCTGGCAGGCATCTCGCAGTGCCTGCCACACATGTCAAAACCCACATTCTGCCTTCTGCTTTGAATTTTTCTGGTTTTAGTGGGTGATAAAGTGAAGTGGGTGCCTAGGTTGTCCAAGTCAAGTATGCATTTCCAACTAAATCCCCCAGCATCCACATTTATGCTTTCTTGGCCAGGACAAGAGCCTGAGAAAGGGCATTATTCTAAGCAAATGATAATAATAGTAATAGTTGCCATTTTTGAGTGCCAACTACATGCCAGGCCCTACAGGAACCTTCCCAAATGTTTTTTTCAATTAACTCTTACTACAACTCTTTGCAGTTCAGAGAGGTTAAGCAACTTGCCCCAGGTCACAGAGTCTGTGAGGGGCCAAATTAGGATGTGAACCTAATATCAAAACTTTTTCATGCTTCCCACTGCACTAGCTAAAAGTTCTCTAAGGACTTTGAACTCATGCAAGATTGGGAGATTTAGCAAGTAAAAATACAGTTACATAATGAACAGGTTTTTTTATTATAAGTATTATTTGTTATTTATCTGAAGGTCAGACTTAACTTGTCCTGAATTTACTCTGGCAATCCCACCTTTTACAAACAGTTACTGGTGCCGTGAATGAAAAGTGTATGAACTCTGTGCACATACCTTTTAAAAAAGTGAAACAAGACAAAGTGTGTTAAGTGTCTGGAGCTCAATGCCGCTTAACCCCTTGATGTTGGACATCAGGACTGCAGGGACTGTGGTCTTGGCTGGGTGATCGAGGACAAGTTGGTTTCCCTTCCTGGGCTCAGTTTTCCCTTCTGTAAGATGAGAGGTTGCTCCGATCATCACTCACAACCCTGAAGCTGCAGTGTCCAACGGTGACCTGTCATCTTTGCGTGTGAAGAAAGGGGCTTTTCTTGAGAGGGAAGGCACATCGGCTCCATTTTCCTCTGCTATTTTCAGAGACAAGGTTCACTTTGGTGGTGGTTGCAGGCGCACATGGGCGCACATTTAGTCTTCAACTAAATTAAACCTCAGCCAAGTTTCTGAAACTATATTCTGCTGAACCCTAGTCCTGGAAGATGTTCTTAAAAGAGAGAGGGGTGGTTTGATGACCAAATAAGTTTGGGAGACAATGTCATATACATCTACCTGTACATCCCTTGACAATTCAAAAACATGTGTTTGTATAATAAAAGAAACCAGACTCGAATTCTGTTTAACTTGGCTTAACACTCTGTTTCCCAAGCTGTTTGATAGTAGAATCCCTTGTTTGCAAAACATCCCACGGGATTCACTTTGGGACACTGAGCTGTAAGAATTAGAGCTTCTATTATAATGATGCTTCTAAGATGATAGTCAAAACTGAGTTTCTGCTCCTGGGGTGACTTTAAGAGGGCAGGTACTAACATTCAAGCTGGGATTCAGGGGCATACAGCATGGATTCCTTTTTCAATTTTATTTTATTTTCTATTTGGAAATGGATGGAGAGTCCAGGAACTGTGTAAAGCAACCAAGGGGAGTCAGGCACAGGACGGAGACTCAGACCCAGAAAAGGAAGGCGCGATCATGTCCACACCAGTAGTACGTCCTTTACACTCCTTACACAAGGATTTAAGATGAGTTATTTGGATTGAGCTTCACTTTATTTCTAATAAAAGATCCATTTGTAATCAAGCAAACTGCGCCACTGGCAGAAAACATATACTGCTGACCACGTGCTCTGACCTCAGTCCCAACACCAACTGGACGAAGGTCTCCCTAGCTGCTGGCTCAATTGTTTTAGGAGTCAGCTAAATTCCTTGAAGATGAATAGGCAACACTGATCCCAGTGTGAAGACATTCCCCACAGAAAGCAAACAGAGAAAGGAGATTTTTTCCAAACCCCACCCTTTGCTCCCTCTCACCCTCATACTCTTACATTTGAAAAATATTCTGTCTCTCCTTCTTCCTGTTTTTGGATCACAGACATTTATTTTAGAACACAAGGTCATTGTCAAGGAACAGCTGAACAACCCTGGTGATTTTTCCTATGACGTGCTGGGGCCAAGGCTACAAACCAGGACTTTACTCTGAGATGGAAATACATTTTTCTGAGGCCTCTGTACAGAGGAGGGTGGCTTGATTACTGGCAAGATAACTTAATGCTTTTTTTTTTTTTAATGAAAGAGAGACAGAAAATCGAGGTCAGCAGAAAAAAGAGAAGGAAAAAGCAGGTAGAGTTTAATCTCAGGGAAAACACAAATGCTCCAGGATTGTCAAAGCTGGTCATGAATTTGCTATCTGGTGTGGTTCAGAGGAGACACAAATGTATCGAAACAGGTCTGTGAGAGGGGAACAAATTGATAAGAGGCTGCCCCTATAGAGGGGATAGGATGGGGGCCATGGAGGGGGCAGTAAAGTGGCCAAGGAGAAGTTAGTCTTACATGTAGTATTTTAAGTTTTAGGACAGGTATATACTCATGCGATACTTGGGTAATTAAACTTCATGTTTAAAAGTTTAACAGAAAAAGTACTTGAGATTTGGAGCTACAAGTTCCAGATTTCAGACTTGTCTTTTCTACTTGGAGATGTTCTGCCATCATTTATTGATCAACTATTATATGCAAAGGAATATGCCAGGCGCTGAGTGTACATAGATGAAGAAAAAGAGTCATTGTCCTAAAGTTTAAGAACATAACTAATCTAGGTCTCAATTTACTTGTCTCTATAATGGGTGTGACAATTTCTACTTCACAGTGTTGTCAGGAATATTAAGTGAAAGTATAGAAATAGACTTCTGTTAACTATAAAATACTATACAAATGCTCTTTCTATATTTATGGCAAGTCTTGTTCAAAGGAGGTGTTGAAACAGTAACTTATTAAATCTTTTCTCTTTTTTTAATTTAATAATTTTTGTAACAGTAAAAAAATTCACCAAAAAAAGTTGGAAAGATGCTATAAAGAATGGTATCCTGATACATGTTCAACAATTGGCTCCCCGGGGCAAAAAAAGATCTGTGTTGTAACATTTGCTAATTTCTGTGGTGTAAATACACCACACTCAATTTCAAGCTACCAGCATGATGTTACTGAATGCAGAGTTGAAAAAATATAAGCATATGATCTCCAGCACACCACTGACAACTTTTTTTCCTGAACCATTTGAGAATAAGTTGCCAATCTGATGCATCACTCTCAAATACTAAGGATATATTTCCCACAAACGCAGACATTCCCTTACACAACCCCATTAAAACTATAAAAACCAGGAAAAGAACACCCTCTAAACCAAAGACCCCATGAAAGTTTCACCAATTGTCCCAACAATTAGACCAAAAAAGATCCAGTTCAGAATCACATGTTGCATTGAGATAGCAGATCTCCCTCGATGCCTTAACTCTGGAACAGTTCCTCAGTTTTTCTTTGACTTTAATGATTTTGACATTTTTAAAGATTACAAGCCATTTATTTTACAGAGTGTTCCTCACTAAGGATTTGACTGATAGTTCCTTGTGATTCTATCTAGGTTTTCATCATTGGCAGGAAAACTAATGAAGCAGCGCTGAGTTCTTCCCATTGCAATCCTATCCCCTGCTGGGGGAGCATCATTTACTTCCATCCCATTATTGATGTTCACTTTAATCCCTTGATTCAAGTGGTGTCTGCCAGGCTTTCCCACCATGGGGTTATTCTTTTTCCCTTTTGTAATTGGTAAGTATTGCTTGGAGAGGTACTTTGAAGCTATGTCCATATCCTGTTTCTCAGGACATTTTCAAGCTCTTCTGTGATGGATTTAGATCTGGATGACTCATAGTTTCCTATTTTATTTCACGAATTTGAATCTGTTATTATCACTGCTTATTTTAATGCTAAATTGTCGCTGATTTGGACAATGGGACATTGTTTCTTTGAGTACCTCCTCCCTCCCTGGCACACGATGTTCCAGGCTCACCTTGTACTCTTTCCACTCCAGCCTTGGAATCAGCCATTTCTCAACGTGTCCTTATCCCTTGGACTCCTTAGCAAAGTACTTAGTGGAGAACGATATTTAGAAACCAAGATCTGAGTTGGCTACTTGTGCTCATTGCTACGAGAACATCACTGCTCCCAGGCCCTTTGATTGGACAGAGATAAGGAATGTGCGTGCAAACACACACGCGTACACGCACATACACGCACACACACTGAGACCTATATTTATGTCTCTTATCTTTTCATCTATATGTACTGAAAGCCATGAGCTCACATGGGACCTCCAGTTCCAACTCAAAACCTCAGAGTTTATTCCAGTTTTCTCCCTTTCCATACTTGTATCTTTCTCCTCCAACAGTGAAAAATTAGATCTTATTTTCTTTGAGATATAAATCACATACTGTAAAATTCACCAGTTTAAAATGTGCAATTGATTGACTTCTAAAATATTCGCAAGGTTGTGCAGCCATCATCATTATCTAAGACTAGAATATGTTCGTCACCCCCCAAAAAGAAACTCCAAATCCATTAGCAGTCGCTCCCCAAACCCCTCCTCTCTCTATCCTCTGTCAACCACTAACCTGCATTCTGACTGTACATATTTGCTTATTTTGGATGCTATAAATGGGATCAAATACTATGTGACCTTTTCTGCCTGCTTTCTTTAATTTAGCACAGTGTTTTCTAGGATTACCCATGTTGTAGTATGTCATTACTTCGTTCACTGTTGCAGGTGGGTAATACACCATCGTATGTATATTCCACATTTTGTCTATCTACTCACCAGTAAGTGGAAATTTGGCAGGGAGGGAAATAGCTCAGTGGTAGAGCATACACTTAGCATGCACGAGGTCCTCGGTTCAATCCCCAGTACCTCCATTTTTAAAAAATTAACCTACCAGTAAATGGGTATTTGGGTTGTTTTCACTTTTTCAGCTGTTATAAATAAAATGCTGCTATGATCCTTCATTTACAGTTTTTAGGTGAACATGTGTTTGATTCTTCTGAGCATCTATCTAGATGCACAATTGCTGAATCATTTGGTAATTCTACGTTTTCCGTTTTGAGGAACTGCCAAAGTGTTTTCCAAAGCATCTGTATAATTTTACTTTCTCACCAGCCATGTAGACGGGTTCCGATTTCTCCACATCTTCCCCCCTAAAACAGTTGTCAGGTTTTAATTTTAATTGTAATCATTCTAGCAGATGCAAAGTGATCTCTCTTCCCAGGTTTCTCCTGAGCACACGTGTAACCCTCCACATGCTCACAGCCCTCACATGCATGTGGTTTTCTAGGATTCCCAGGAATGTACCAGAGGTTTTCACAGCCCCTGTGAATATCTCATTCTCCGACTTCTCCTTTCAAGCTTTTTGATTAACCTTTTGTTTACACAAAATGTTATCCACTACCTCAGGCAGCCTCAGTGTTAAACAACTCCCTCTAAACGTTGCTGACAAATGTCTTTGGGAAAAAAAGGCCTTGCAAACTGGGTGAGCTGCAAGTCAGGGCAGATAAAAATAGCCTTGCAAATGAGGTCTTCCAGTTAACCATCAGACAAGTCAAATAATGACAGTTCTCTGAGGGCACTACTTCGAGGGATCTCCAGCCCCACTGTGCCTCTCCACTGGCTGCTTGGCTGCTGGTGTTCACCGTCTTAACTTTCAAGGCCACCACCGAGCTGGAGAGACTGGTGGGAATCTCACACATTAAAATACCACAAAGCTGGTTGTTCTTACCAAGTGTAGCCATTTTTCTAGAGTAAATGCTCCCTGCACTGCTGAAAGCCTTTGGTTAATTCCCAGAGTTCTGAAAAGAATGGATCCTATTTTTGCCTGTTTTCTCTTTGCTTTTATAAAGGGAAAGAATTTCAGAGGCCTTTACTCTGACATTTTCACTGACATCAACTTGGTCTCATAATTTTTAATTTTTAATTAATATTTATTTACTTGGTCAATCTTCATATGTCACAAATCTCCCAAGCATGCCACCACGTCGGCCCTGTGCAGATGTCCCCCTCACCCCGCTAGGCTCTGATACCCCATGATAGAATATCCGTTTCACACTGCTTGGGCTCTGACAACACACACCAGGTCATACCTCACACAAATATTCTCCTTTTATGACCTCTGGCTCTTTGTACCAAGCTGCACCAGTGTGCGGACTCCAGGTCATTGCCCGACTCCAGGTCATTGCAGCTTCCACTCCACCTCCTTCCAGCGCAGACACCTACCTTGCTTTCCCCTACACAGTGATTTTGGAACTAATCTGTTCAAGAAAAGAAGGTGGAGAGGAACAATTTTCTTTTTAAGACAAGAAAATAAACACTCAGACCAGCTAAGTAGCTTGCTCAAGGACACAAAGCAAGCGAAGGCAGGGCCAGGAACAGACCTAGGTCTGCTGACTCGTGGTGATTCAGTTCCTTCTTCATTGTAATAGCTAAAAACAATGGCTACTATTTGACTGAACACTTTCAATTTCTTCAGATCTCAAAATAACTTTCACTTCCTGACCACCCAATCCAAACAGCCACCCAGTCACTTACAACCATGTCCCTGTTTTAATTCTCCTTATTACCTTCACCACTGACATTTTTCTCTATTTGCTGTCTCCAAGAACACAGACTGTGTCTTTCTTGTTCACCACTGTGTCCTTAATACTTAACCCTTGGGCATGCTTCGTTGGTGCTCAATATACATTTGCTGGAAAAATAAATAAACAGTGTGTCTGTCACAGACTAGTTTCTCTTATATTTTTCAGAAAAGAGGTTAAATAATTTTCTTAAGGTTACATGCAAGTAAAGGCCTTATTCATTAGATCTGGTTTTTGTAAGTGATAGTAATAAAACTGAGATTGTAACAGGGCACTTGGCTTCTTATATAAAAACTAAATGTTCTACTCTCCTTTATAGCTAGGAGTGGCCGTGGGATTGGCCGATAAGATATAAGTGGAATTGGTCAGTGCAGCTTCTGGGAAGTGTCCTTAGTGGCGGGACCAGTGCTCTCTGTCTTCCTTTTCCTCCTTCCTGAAGGATGAAATGCAAACCTGAGAAGCCAACTTGGAGTACAAGGTGAACTTGAGGATGGAGGCCAGTAAAGACAGAGGAAGAAGAGGGACATCCTTGAACTGTGGAGTGTCATACCAACCCCAGATCAGCAATCAAGACTTCATGGGACAGAAAAATAAGTTTCTGTTATGGACTGAAATATGCATGTCCCGAATTCATATGTTGAAGCCCTAACCCCAATGTGAATGTATTTAGAGATAAGGCCTTAAGGGGGTAATAAAGCTAAATGAGGTCATGGGAATAGGTCCCTAATCCAACAGGACTGGTGTCCTTATGAGAAGAAGAAGAGACAGCAGAGCCCTCTCTCCCTGCACGTGCACAGAGGGAAGGACATGTGAGGATGCAGCGAGAAGACAGCCATCTGCAAGCCAGGAAGAGAGGCCTCATCAGGAATCCAACTTTAGTGACACCTTGATCTTAGCCGTCTAGCCTCCGGGGCTCTGAACAAATGAATTTCTGTTGCTTGAGCCACTCCACCGTGGTATTGTATTATGGCAATCCTAGCGGATTAACACAACTTCTGCGCTGTTTAACCCTTCGTAATTAAGCATTTTGCCAGCAAGCAAAAAGGACAGGGAAGGTCATGGCTGTTCAAAAGCCAAAGAAAAACACGGTCTACCACAGAGACACACAGAGCTATAGAAACCTGTCCATAAACAAATATTTAGCACCTGCTATGGGCCCGGCTCTATTCTAGGCACTTAGGATACAGAAGTGAACCAAAGAGACAAAGATATACCTGCTCTCTGGGAAGGCTGCAGGCAGAATGGGCTTTGTGGCTGGAGTCGGGGGACAGGAGTTTAGTTCGGGACATGCTGAGTTTGAGATGTCATCAGACATCCAAGTAGAATGAGGAGAAGACAATAAACATAATAAATACACACATTATATAGTATATTGAAAAGAATAAATGGAATAAGGAGTACAAGGTGGAGGAGAGAGTTTGTTATAACGAACAAGATAGTTAGAGTAGACGTCACTGAGCAGAAGATATTTCAGCAAAGACTTGAAAGGCAAGCCAGTATCTGGGAGAAGAGAATTCCATGCAGAGGGAACAGGTAGAGCAAAGGCCCTCGGTCTGAACTGGGAGTCAGTGTGCCGAGTGCGGTGAGAGGGAAGAGAGCAATAGGAGAAGGTCAGAGAGATAACAGGGCTGCTCATGGAGAGCCTTGTGGGCGACTGTAGGGACTTTGGCTTTTATCCAGAGTGAGCTGGGAGTCACTGCAGGGTTTTGAGTAGAGGAGAGACATGAGATGAGAATCATTTCTAAAGTTTAACTGTAGCTGGTGTGTTGAGAATGTGCAGAACATGGATAGGAGCAGGAGGGCCTATCAGGAAGCTATCGCCAGGAATCCAGGCGAGAGATGATGGCGGCTCAGACAAGGTGGCGGAAGTGTCAATGGTGAGAAGTGGTTAGATTTGGGATAGAGTTTGAAGATAGAGAAAATTAGATTTCTGACCAATTGACTGTGAGTGTGAAAGAAGAGGAAAGTCAAGGACAACTCCAATGTTTTTTTTTTTTATTTGAGCAACTTGAGTGACAGAGTTGCCATCAACTGGGAAAAAGGGGGAAGGCTGCAGGTAGACTGGGTGTTTGAGAGGGAGAGGTTGAGAACAGGAGTTCAGGTTGGGATGTGGAGAAATTGAGCTACCAATCAGACATCCAAAGAGAGATGTGAGCACTTGGATATGCAAATTTGGAGTGAGCTTCGTGGCTGGAGACATAAATTTAGGAGTTGTAGCATCGAGGTGATGTAGTAACCAAGAAATGAAAGAGATTCCCAAGGAAGTGAGTGTAGATGAGAAGCGAAGAGGATCCAGACCTTTTGATGAGAAAGATTAGCAAAAAAGACTGAGAAGTGACTGGTAAGATAAGAGATAGAGGTAAGTTTTGAGAGTCAAGTAAAGAAAGGAGGGCGTAATCAGCCAGGTCAAATGCTGCCTGTTTTAGATCAGTAAACCAAGGACTAAGGATTGCCCATTGGATTTAGCAACATGGAGGTCATTGTTGGAATGATGGGGATGATTTAAGCAAGTTTAAAAGTTAAAAAAAGTAAAAAAAAAAGTATATGTCTAAAACAGGTACATTTCAATATATACAAATTTTTCCACAAAAGAAAAAACAGTAAACAAATATATACTAGGTAATAACATGCATGCTAAAGTATTTAGAGGGAAGTGTACTGATATCTGCAATTTACTTTGAGCTGCATAAAAATTAGATGGATTGATGGATGGATAGAGGAATGGATGGATGATTAGATATATGATGAAGTGAGTATAGTAGCATGTTGATGGGAAACTCTAGGTGGTGGATATACAGGTGTTCACTGTGAATTCTTTCAAGTGCACAGCATTTTTTTCATAATAAAATGTTAGGGGAAAGGAACAAGGGACAGAGACTACAGATGACTTTTTCAACGAATTCTTTTCAAAAGAGAATAAAGAAATAAGATGGCAACTGACTGGGGAAATGGAATCAAGATAAGTTTGACTTTTTCAAAGATGAGAAAATAATAGATGTTTTTATGCTACTGGGAATGATTCAGAAGACAGCAAAAGATGTGATGTAGAAAAGAATGAATTGCCTGTGCAGTGTCCTTGACCAGACCCAAGGGGATGGGATCTCGTTCACAAGTGCAGGGGTTGGCTGCCCACCTCCAGGTCCAGCGGCTCAAGGGCAGTGGGAGGGAAAACAGGCATGGCTCCAGAGGGCAGCAGGGACAGCAGTGTCCCGGGGGGGAGCCAGGGTCCTGTTAGAGCACATGGGTGATGGGAACTTCCAGGGAAGAAGTCAAGATATGGGGATTTTTGCTGATAACCAACTGTGAATTCCAGAGGTTTTCTGGAGCTGGGGAGGGGCAGAGAAGGGGACAGAAAGGGCATGATAGAGCCTTTTGGCAATTAGCAAGCCCAAGATCTGGATCCCTAGTGGTTGTAAACAAACACCAGGATAAAGGTCCTCTAAAGATGGGTCTCGAGGCTCATCGTAGATGGCAGGGGTGAGGCAGGAGTGCTGGGGGAAGGAAGGTCTGGCTGTTGGGGGCTCCCTCTTTACATAAAGGGCACATGATCACTGTCACGCTTTGCCGGCAAAGGAGTCTAACTCAGCATGGTGTAGCGGTTAGAGTGCTGCTTTAGGAGCCAGACTCCCCCAGGTCGCATCCTGGCCAGCCGTGTAAGCCACCTAACTTTCCTGTGACCTAGTTACTCACCCATAATTCAGAAATAATATTCATCTCTTAGGTGTGTTGTGAGGAATAAATGACTAATCCAAGAAAGCCTTGAACAAATGATGGCTCTCATGAAAGCCACGTGGTCCAGCTCACCTAAAGCCAGACCACCTTTGGACGTCTCAGTCACATGAGCCAAGGAATGCCTTTTCTTTGTGAGCTATGTTAGTTGGAGTTGAGTTTTCTGACTCTTACGACCAAAAGATTCCTGGCATAGACACTATTTTGACCTCCACAAGATAGATGAAGGAACTAAGAATCAGGGAGGCTGGGTTGGTTGCTCAGAGACACACAGCTAAGATTTGAACACAGGTCCATCTGACATTCCAGTCTGCTCCAAAACAGCCATCCTACCACCAACTCCAAGGCCAAGTGCCCGGAAGCCTCTCTTATTTCTAGTCGAGGGTCTCCCTCCCTGGGGGTCTCTGCAAAGGTCAGAACTGAACACTTTGGGAGAAAAGAGGGGCTGGTTTGGCAGCTCTGCGACCTTGGGCGGATCACCCTGAAGAGCAGTCGAATGAGTCACAGGTCATGCTTGGGGGGATTAATTTTCACATGGTCCAGGTCCGTGCTCCCTGGACTGTGGCTAGCAGAGGACAAGTGAGAGGTGTTCTGATAGGCACACGTCGTCTCCAAGCCTCCAGTAACCAGGACACCATGAGTTGAAGGAGGAACGAGCCCAGGGGTTTAATCTCAAGAAAGGATGCCAGGTTCCATGCCCACACTCTCCCCGCCGCCTCTGCCTTCTGTCCTATACAAGCACGTCTTATCTCATTGCATTTCACTTTATTGTGCTGTGCAGATAATTTGTTTCTTAAAAATTGAAGGTTTGTGGCAACCCTGCGTAGAGCAAGGCTATTGGCAACATTTTCCCAACAGTATTACTTTTAATTATGTACAGCTTTTTTTAGACATAATGCTATTGCACACTTAGTAGACTACTGTATAGTGTAAACATAACTTTTATATTCACTAGGAAACCAGAAATTTCGTATGACTCACTTTATTGCTCTTTGCCTTATTGCAGTGGTCTGGAACTGAACCTACAATATCTCCGAGGTCTGCCTGGATTTACCCATTCTTTCTCTATTAGTCTATCTTCATTTCTTTTCTTCTTTTTTCTACATCTCCTCTTTCTACAAACATTTTGGAATCATTTACAGAAAATATATAAAAGTAATATATAAATACAAAGATAAAACATCAGCCTTCAGGACTAAGTAAACCATTAACTGGGCTTGGTGGGTGAGAAGGGACTGCAAGACCACATGCCAAATGTGATATTCCATAGGTGCTATGGAAGAGCTCCCTGGTGGCCAAAGCAAAATGGGAAACTATAATTATGTAGTTTAGAATATCTGAGTAGTATGAACAGACACAATCTGTCTTCGGAGGAAACAAAGCTTTTTCCAGCACTTAACCCAACAAGAAAAATTTCACACATGTATACAGATGACACCAAATAGTGTCATGCACAGGATTCCCTGGCCACATCCCTGAACATACATGTAGTAATGGATTTCCTAAGACTATTTCTTAGAGTATCCTTTGAAGAAAGCCAACAAAACAGCCCCAAAATACAACCTACCCAATAAGAGCCTTTAGAAAGCAGGGTCAAATGCAACTTTCTAAAGGCTTAGCTTGATCCAACAGTCTTTCCCAAACTGTGTTCCTTGGAACCCCAGCATTGTATACAGCATTAAATAAGTGTTCAGTAAGAAAAGGAAATCATGGGAAATAAGCTTGAGATAAAATCAGGATTAAACAAAATCAAGCAAATTTGTTAACTGTAGGAGTTCTAGGAGCTCTTAATACTCGAATGCCCATGTGAATCCTCACGTTCAGGTGAAGGATGTTTTATTTCCTGTGTTTGTCTATGGAACCCTCCTCCCCACCCACCTCCAGTTTTTTCAGGAGACTCTTTTAGAAGCTCACAGAAAGCTAGGCAAGTTGAGAAATGCTGATCTGGAGGAGTAGATGAACTAAACTCCTCCAAATCAATTTTCTCTCAGCCAGGCATTTGATAGAGTTAGTTGTCTGATGGTTTAAAACAACAGTGTCTGACATGACCCAACCCTCAGCTCTTCTGACAGCCTTACGGTGAAAGAAGAATGCTTCTACCTGCAACTCCTCTTTTCCAAGACTCCCATTCTTAGTCCAAACAACTAGGACACAGAAAGGAGGTCAAGAGGATGAAGATGAGAACTTCTCACAACCTATGAGATGTTCCTTCTCCACCAAGGGGACCGACCAGATGTGCTCCCTGAGGGCCTGAGCCAACAGCAAAGGTGGGGTACCCTGTGCCCGCCAGCTTAGCTGCATGGAATGGAGGAAGTAGTTAAGGGACTGGAGATCAAAGACATGCCAGCTGTGTCCCAGGAGACAGTCAGAAGGAGGTCAAGGAAGAATTCCGAGTTGACGGGCTAACAGGATCTGGCTAGGGGGAGGGAGGGACAGGAAAAGAAGTTTAGAGGTGGCAGTGAGAACTGGGTCTGGATCCTAGAATCACTCCAAAAGCAATGAAAATGTGGTCTTAGGGGCTTGCTGTCTGATTTCTGTAATCCAAGGGATAGAAGCATTTGGATAATTCTGACTCAGACAGAAGGGATCTCATCTATTGCTTATCAGCTGGTAGTTCCAACCTTCATGGCTTAAATCAGGTTCATAAACAACTCAGCACAGAACCAAGTTTGGGACCTGAACCAGCAGATGCTCCTCGGGCAAAAAGGCAGATCGAGAAAGTATCATACATGTTGCAAATTTGAAAGGGCCAGATATAAAAAGTGCACGTCCCAGGAAGCTCATCATAGGACTGTCAATAATGGTAGAAAATGAAAACAACCTAAATATTCCACTAATGGGAATTGATTAACTAAAATATAAAACATTAATAGTACAGAATACAATACAGCCTTCACAAAGGATTCAAAGTGTATCAATTAATATGGAAAAAGATGTATGATAAACTATTCATTAAAAATACAGATTACTAGAATATAGAGGGTGTTTGCTTTCTTTTGTATGTATTTGTTTTTATTGAAGTATAGTCAGTTTATAATGCTGTGTCAATTTCTGGTGCACAGAACAATGCTTCAGTCTTACATGAACATACATATATTGGTTTTCATATTCTTTTTCACCCTAAGTTACTAGATATTGAATATAGTTCCCTGTGCTATACAGTATCAACTTGTTGTTGCAAGATCCCATTTTAATGGGAAAAAAAAACATTTTTATGTAACTATGCACAGAGAGAAGTCTAAAGAGAGATATCCAAAATTAAAACTGGTTCTCTGTGGGCTGAGAAATTACTGATTACTGACATCATTTTCTTTATGTTCATCAGTAAAGTAAATAACTCCTTTATTTTTTTTTAATAATAAACAGGGTTTTTTTACATCATTATTTTTAGAAATCCGAGCCTGGGAAGTGCAATTTCCAACCTCCTGCATCTGGGGTTCTGGGGCTCACTTTCTCTCTTGCATGATTTCTCTCTCTCGAACTTGATCTTCATTATCCTGTTACTGTTATTTTGGTTTCAAATCCAGGTCCTCTATCTCCCCCACTATCCACCTGCAGACACATAGACCCTTTGAGAGGGGTGGAGGCATAGCCAGTTGGGTTCCAAGGAGCCCAGAGGCAGAAATTCTGGACTAAGAGTGAGCTAAAACACCAGGCAGCCTGGGAGGGGGGCAGGGCTGATGGGGTGTTTGGCTGGGACACGGCTCTCTGGGGCCACTAGGGTGTGGAGTAAGGATGGGCTGGCCAAGATCAGGGACCAGGCAGGGATCAGACAGTTTGACCTCATGACATCATTGCTCTCTCACACCTTTCCCAGTGAACCTATGCAGAACCTAAAGCTCAGATCAGAAATGTCTCTATAAGGCATGGGTCTGTGGTTACCTGCGCGGTGGGATTTCTGAGATGGTCCATCAAGAGACCTGGCTGTGGTTTCCCCACCTGCAGCAGGCTGTGAAATTCTAGCCTCACTGACACTCTGCTTCTCAAACTCCTTACAACCCCGGGACTGTGTTAAGCACAGGACAGAAGACATTGCATTTCAAAAGGGGGAAAAAAAAATTTACTGGGAATGAACAAGCTCACATTTGTATAGTAATTAATATATTTTTTGAAGATTTCGAAAGATAAAGTTTCTGAATCCTAAAATCACCACAAGCACCAATATAACATAGTGTAGAATGAGAAACCTAGATAAATTTAACATTTTAAGCTCCAGAGACCTTTTTTTCTTCCACTGGGATACATCTGCTTCAGGCTTTGCACCAGATTCAGCCCACATTCACTTCTCTTTAAGAAGCACTAGCTAAACAGATCACCAAAGTGTTCCAAGTGTCTTATCTCTGTGTCCCCAGGTGAGGTCAATTACACTGAGATCAATTACATAGCATGGCGTATAAACTACTGTCTCCTCTGAGCAAGGTTTGATGGAGGCGAGGGGCTGAAGTAGTCGCCCACGATTTCCTATAGTATTATTGTCTCCATTTTACCAAACTGAAGAGCAAACTTCAGTGAAGTTGAAAAGACTTGCCTAAGGTCACACAGCTAGTAAAGTAACAGAAGTTGGATGTCTAAACTACAAAGCCAGTGCAGACAATGGTTAAACCAAAGCACCTTTAGGAAACAAAGTAGTTCCCCAGCCAAGATGGTAGGATGCAGGCAACACAAAGGAACACTCTGTTAAACGCAATCATTTCTCAGGAAATGGAACTTTTTCAAAGGAACTTTCACGTTTTACTTTACATATTTCTGTAAGATTTGGGTTGTTATAACCAATATGTATTTTCCTAATGGTTTTTGCCCAACAACATCAAATGGTTATTCTTTAGACACTAACCCCAAATAACTTCCCATGGATTTCCCCTATTCATCTATTGCTGTGTTACACAGATGTCTTTCCCTTGAGATGGACAAAAATCCAACTCAAGCTGGCTTAAAAATAAAAATTGTGGTGGATTTTCACAGGTTGTTATAACCCAAAAAAAAAAATCTGAAGAGTACTGGCTTCAGGTATAGCTGGATCCAGGCATTCAGTGTCATTGGAGCTTTTTCTGACTCTTTTCTCGTCTTCCTTTTGTGCTACACATTGTGGTCTTGGCAGTGCAAGGATTCCATCCTCTAGCCTGGAAACACAGTAGGTAGAGAAACCTGTCAGTAGTTGCAACAGAAGTCCCAGAGTTGAATCTCATTGGTTTGGCTTAGATCACATAATCCATGTGTGAACCAGTTCTTACAGCCAGCGGGGTGGAATACACTGATGGGTCTGTCCTGAATCACATCGCCTCTCCCTTTCCATGGAGCTGGGAACCACACAGAATGACAGTAGCGAGCAGTAGTCAACTAAGAGGAAAACAGGTAGCTGTCAAAAGAGAAATGGATGCTGGGCATGGGGAGAAAACATGCCCAGTGCAAAATCTGAGGCCTCCTTCAGCTTGATCTGAGGGAAAAACAATGGAAAGAAATAATTGATTGTCAAGCTGAAGGCTAAAGAGGAGAAGAGATGTGGTGGCGAGGGTGGAGGGTGGGGAACTAGATTCAGAAACAGAGGGCCCAGGTGCGCAGGTGAAGTGAGAGAACAAAGCCTATCCCTTGGAGTAGGGGAAGGGGCTGAATCAGAAGAGCTAGATTTTGGGGACCTCAGCAGGTAACAGGAGCAGCAAAGGATAGCATGGCATCCTTCCAGATTCGGCGCGGCCTTGGCATTATTTCGAGGAAGTGAGTTGTGCCACCCCACCCTCTCACATTCAGGACAAGGTGAGAGAGTCCCATTTTCTTTTCTTTTCTCTTTTTATTTGTTGTTAAGGTGTAGTTGATTTACAATGTTAGTTTCAGGTGTATAACAAAGCAATTCATTTATACATATACATACTTTTTTTTCAGATTATTTTCCATTACATGTTGTTATAAGAAATTGAATACAGTTCCCCGTGCTATGTAGTAGGTCCTTGCTGTTTATCTACTTTATATATAGTAACGTGTATCTATTATCCCAAACTTCTAATATATCCCTCCCCACCATTCCCCTTTGGTAACTATAGTTTGTTTTCTATGTCCATGAGTCTATTTTTGGTTTGTAAATAGAATTTGTATCATCTTTTTTAAGATCCCACATATTAAGTGATATCATATGGTATCTGTCTTTCTGTCTGACTTACTTCACTTGGTATGATCATCTCTAGGTCCATCCATGTTGCTGCAAATGGCACTATTTCATTTTTTTCTATGGCCGAGTAGTATTCCATTGTGTGTGTGTGTGTGTATACACACCACATCTTCTTTATCCAGTCATTGATGGGCATTTAGATTGGTTCCACGTGTTGGCTATTGTAAATATTGCTGCTATGAATATTGGGGTGCATCTGTCTTTTCAGATTGTAGTTTTCTCCAGATATATGCCCAGGAGTGGGGTTGATGGATCATAGGGTAAGTCTATCTTTAGTTTTTTAAGGAATCTCCCGATTGTTTTCCATAGTGGCTAGCACCAATTTATATTCCCACCAACGGCGTAGAAGGTTCCTTTTTCTCCCACCCTCTCCAGTGTTTATTATTTGTAGACTTTTTAATGATGGCCATTCTCACTGGTGGGGAATCACATTTTCTTAACCACCATGCTGCATCTGTCTGTCCATCCCACATGAGTGCTGTTAGCTTGAGTCAGCTGCCCGAAGGCCAGTTCCCTCACGCCAACTGACGAGGTTGAGCTTCTGGACTCATGGGGCTGGGACCCGACCTTGGACGCTGGTAGATTCTACGGGTCCTGCCTCCACAGAAGGCCCCTTGGCAGGCAGCCAGCAGGCCTGCCCTGACCACACCCTGCTTTTGCTGCCAGGCCTCGGCAGTGCCTTCCTTCCAGGGTTGGGCCGGGATGCAGGGAGACGCAGGTGAGGACTCAGTCACGGGGCCCGGCTCCCAGCAGGCCCAGATACACACACGGGAACTGTTTTTATTACTACTGGGTATGCGGTGTGCCCAGCACACAACATAGGGCCCCTGTCATTAGATCTGCGCAGTGCACAGCAGGGTAGCAGTGAGATGCTGGGGAATCAGGCGTGGTTAATCCAACTGTTGTGACTATAAAGGAACTGATGGCAGCAGCAGGTGCTAAATACCCGTGGACGCTTTGAGCTTCCCCGTGTTTGCCTGGGCTTTCTTTCCCCCTGCTACTCAAAATACTTTTTCCATCACTTCTGTCTGCTTTTTTTCCATCACTTCTGTCTGCTTCACCAGGCCACCTGCTTGCAAATGTACTTAAAGCACAAATAAACGTTTCCCCCTACGGATCCTGACATCCAGAAGGTTTGGTCTGAGACCCGCCTATGGCATGTTTCTCAAAGCACGGTCCCCTGGTCCACCTGTGTCAGAATCACGATGATGTCTGTTACCTGTGCAGATTCCAAGACCTCGCACAGACCTTGCTGAATCTCTGTGTCTGGGTTTGGGACCTAGAAATCTGCATTTTTAAAGGCTTCTGAGGTGGGGGGGGATGGGTGTTTGCACTCCAAAGCTCAGAAGCCACGGTCCTGTGGGCACCCGGCCCCAACAGGAAAATCCTGATTCGCGCACTGGCCCTGCCCCCTTGGCCCTCCTATCAGGCAATTCAAAGTCTCCAGGCCCAGGAGTTACTGATTAACCTTAGGTTTCAAGGAAAGAAATAATAATAACTGAAAGGACAATGTTAGCCAAGAAGCAAGCTGAGCAGCCCTAGGAGAGTGGTGCCAGACGGCTGGTGGCAAGAAGGAAGAGGAGGCTGGAGACGCTTGAGGTCAGGCCACATCCAGGTCCCAGCCACACAGGTCGACAGTCCCCGTCAATGCCCAGGCCCTGAGCTGCCACATCCCAGGGGCTCCCGTGCCCAGAATGGCCTGCCCTGAGTTCCCGCAGCAGCCCCAGTTCATCTCCAAAGGAGCCCCCACCTCCAGCACCGTGGGCTCTGCGGGGGGCCATCGCAACTCCGTGGACAGAGACCTGGAATGCCTGGTGTGCCGGGAGCCCTACGGCAGCGCCCGGCTGCCCAAGCTGCTGGGCTGCCAGCACTCCTTCTGTGCCGTCTGCCTGAAGCTGATGCTGTGCGTGCAGGACGGCACCTGGTCCGTCACCTGCCCGCTGTGCCGCAAGGCCACCACCGTGCCCGGGGGCCTCATCTGCAACCTGCGTGACCAGGAGGCCGTGCTGGGGCGGCTGGCCAGGCCAGGCCAGGAGGTGCAGCTCTGTCCTCTGGGGCTGGCGGGTCCTGCCACCTCGACAGTGGGGTCGCCAAGCTTAGCAGAAGAGGAGGAGCAGGACGCGGTGAGTGCCAACCGCGTGGCAGCCCGGCGCCTGGCGGCACACCTGCTGCTACTGGTCTTGCTCATCGTCCTCATCCTGCCCGTCATCTACCCAGGCGTCATCCAGTGGGTGCTCAGCCTCATCGTCACCCTGGCCCTGCTGTTGTCCGTCCTTTTCTGCTGTCACTCCCGCAGCCAGGGCAGCTGCTGGCCTTCCCCCAGGACTCTCTTCTGCAGAGAACAGAAGCACAATGAGATCTCTTCCGTCGCCTGAGCTCCGATCAGGCAGTCAGGGTTGGGCTTCAACTTCTGCCTCTGCCGCCCATTCACTGTCACAGTGAACAGGGTCAGGGGCTACACATAAGACTGGCTCCCTTCAGAGATTAAATGGCAGCTGGATGCAAGCCGAAGCCAGAATGGCTGTCTTCGGTCAGGAGCTGTGTGCTTGGGCGATAGATTTGTGCCTGCCTGTCCAGGGTGCAGCACAGCTGAGCTGTTTGGGGATGGGGAGGAGGCGCAGACCACTTGAACACTACATGGGGGGCTCCTGTTTCTTTTATTCCAATGCTCCTGGTTTTTCTTTCTATATCCTGATGAAAGTATTGCAGGTATTAATGTTATTGCTGAATAAATAGAAGCAGAATTCCTTTTTTCACAATTTATGTGTCTGGTCTTTTTTCTTGCTTTGGTTTGGTTTGGTTTTGAGTGTTGGGGGCCGTTTTTTTATCCTTCCAGCTGTTCTGCATTTTTCCTCCTGGGAAGTCAGAGCGCAAAGAAAGCCCTCTCCTGCTCCCCCTGGTGCTGCTCACCCCATGCGCATCCCACCTCACCAAAGGTCCTGGTGACCTGGGTCTCCCCTTGAGCTGCCCGCAGGGACGGGGTGGGGAACTGGTGTGGAGGAGTGGTACTTCTGGTGCTGGCGAGAGGCCCACCTTTGGCTGGCCGAGTTAGGGAGGGGTGGGGCTCACCCAGATGGGTCTGGGAATTGCTCTCAGCAGTTTCTCAGCTCCGTGTCATCAGACCCTAACTTAACAGAGAATCTCAGGGTTGCAAGGACTCCCCCACAACAGCGGGTCCAGCTGCCAGTTCCACACCCTAGAACCACATCTTTATGGGTGCTGTTTTTTTTCTTATTGCATGTAGATGCCCATTTGAGTTTTTGTCATAAAGATAAGAGGCCCATAAATACAACGGTCCTCTCTAATAACCCAGTCTTTCCCACCTCGCCCTGAGAGTCACGGTCATCTGAAAGGCTTTTTGTGTCTTCTCGCAACCACTAATGCTCCGTAACAGAGAGGTGGGTTCTGCCGAAGGGAGCGACCTTCCGTGGTTCCCGAGTCAGGCGTCAGCCAAGGGGGGACCTGTGGGCGTGCAGAGGTGGGAAAGGTGGGAGATGCCATCTTATGTCCTTCCAAAGACCCCATAAATGGGAAGCAGACTTGAAACGTCAGAGGGGCTCGCAGAGCACGATCCGTTGTCCCTCCCTGCCCCCTTTCCTCCTGATAGGGCGACAGTTGCAGGTTGAAAACTTGTTCACGGTGACTGTACCTGTGTCTGGGAGGGAGGGACAAGACAATGCTGCTACCGTAGCACTGTGGGGTTGGCCCTGGCCCCAGCCCTGGCCCCGTGATTGGGTGCGTGTCATGGAGTAAGACCTTTTGGCTGTCTGAGTTTCATTTCCCCAAAATAAGCTAGGAGGGCTGGATTATTCCTAAGACCCCTGAAGCCCTGCTGGGCCCTGGAACAATGGACTCATGCCACATCACCTGTGGAGTCACACAGGACAAATCAAGACATCAGTATTACACAATTAGCTGTTCTTGCAATCTGGAAAAAAAAAAAAACTTCCCTTTTTTTCTCATAAGGTCCTTCCAGGGCAACTCTGTGACACCCATGATATCAGCCCTTTTAACTCCTGGTGATGGAAGAGAGCGCGTACACTTGCATGAGGGTGTACGTGTATCTGTCCTTTTAAACCAAGGCCAAGTGGGCCTGGAGAACACCTTGTCTCCCCAGCACGCATAAATGACTAGTATCGTTTGGCATTCCTGGAGCTGGCCTCAGGCGTGTGCAGTCTGGGATGGCTGCCAGTAGGATGGGGAAAGAATGTTCTCTCCCCACTCACCTCCACAACTATTCCGTCTAGTTCTTGGACCCTAGGTTTCAGTTGCTAATAACAACACCATTTCTACCAAAGTAATGGTGGATTCCTGTTTACTGAGTGCCTACTATGTGCCAAGCACTGCATTAACTGCTTTCTGTATCTTACCTAGCTGAATCGCCATAGTAACTTTATGAAGTAGAAACCATCTAGCCGATAAGGAGATTGAGGATCAGAGAGGTAAATTCATCTACCTAAGGATGCACAGCCAGCCACTGCCAGAGCTCCCGGGGAGATTAATCCAGGGTTCTCTCTGCTCCAACATGCTTCCTCCTTTGTGTGCAGCTGCCAAACAACCAGGCAGCTGGTTGCTGCTTGTGGGCTTGTGAGGGAGAACTGGAGACCAACCTCAGGAGCCTCCAAATTCCAGGAGTCGAGTGCTCAGAGAGGCCAGGAGATTCTAGAATCTGCTGTCTATGCTAAAGAGGAAAAAAAGAGAATAATAAAATGGGATGGCTTTCCTGGCTTTTACCCCCAGGCCCAGCCTTCTCTGCAGGGAGCTGTGTTGACACATGGCCCCCAGCCAGTGTGCCCTCTATCCCCACGGGCAAAGATGGGACACTTCTGTCCCACTCTCCTGAAGCCCAGCTGGTCCCTGAGTATCTCCTGGCCCCTGACAGTGTTGGGACAGAGAGAACCAGAGGCCAATTTTTGCCCTAGAAGGGAGCAGAGGAAACAGGCAGCACTGTGAAAGGATGTGAGTGGAAGAAACCAAAGAGACAAGCCAGGGCTGAAAGCTAGGCTCTGACCCAGCACGTGACCAGTAGAAGTCACAGAATGTCTCTGAGACTTAGTTTGCTCACCTGTAAACTAAGAGAAGACGCCATATACCTCCCAGGACCTCCATGAGGATTCAAAGTGCTCCTGGATGAGAATTCCATGTCCTAACAGACTGCTTTTAATTATCATCATTGACCCTTTCATGGGATTGGGTCCCCTGAGGTCTGTTCAGTGTGACAGAGAACAGGGGGGTTGACCTTGACGATGGGGCGAAACAGCCGATCCAGAGTGTAACTGTTGTCCAAGGCAGGCCAATCCGGTGCAGAACTTTGTGCTTAGTCCTAAGGATGGAGAGGAATTCCAGCGGGGGGTGCACACTTCAGCCCCATCAGCCCCATCTCCCTATTCTGTGGCCTTGGAATCAGACACTCGGCTTGAATTCTAGCTTCACCACTTACAAGTCACCTTGCCTCTCTGAGCCTCAGACTCCTTACTCAGGAAACAGAGGTTATAATACATCTTTCATAGGGTTGCTGGGGGAATTAATGAAGTAATTCATGGTTTAGCACTTAGGATTGTGAAGCGGTAAAAAGGGAGGATAAACAAGGAGAGAAAGATGGGTTGAGTTCTAGAAAGCCCTAACGGGAATAATGAGAACAGACTCATCTTATTTTATTCAATTGTATTAATAAGGCAGTTTATTAAAACCTGGGCACTAGAATTCACCTCCTCCATTATCAGCCTCAGCTTCATCGTCTTCAACCATGTAAGGACGCAGTCATCGCTAACATGATTTGAATGCAGCATGTGAATTGTGTTATATATGAGGCGGGTACTATTATTACCCCCACATTGTCCACAGGGATGCTGAGGCACAGAGAGGTTACATAACTTGTTCAAGATCACACAGTCACACAGTGACGCAGTGATGGGTCCAAGAGCAGACGGCAGAAGTACAACTCCAGAGTTTAGACTTTGAGTCACTTTGCCATATCAGATGAAGCATTCCCAGCATGCTGTAAGCATTCAAGGTATGTGGGCGCCATGGTCTGAAGGGTGAAAAATTTAGAAGAGACTGCATTTAGCCTTTGGGTGGGGGACTGAGTGGGTGTCTGGCGCAGTAGGTTGTGGGAGCTCACCTGTTCCAGTACCCACAGCCATGTTCTCATCTCACCTTACAGCCCCTGTTCATCATTGGAACCTCTTTTCAAATGATTGGAGGAAGTTTTTCCATCTTTGCTGGAACAATTAATTCTTTGTGGCAATGGAAAACATTTCTAGGAATGAAGGTCCTTCCTGCAATCTCTCAGGCTATGGGAACAGCGTAGAGCTCATTCAAAGAGAAATCAGATCGGAGCTTTTGAATCTGCCTGGAGCTATTCTTATGAAATTTATATTCTTGTCCATGAATCTTGAAGTCACTGTTTTTTTATTTTATTTTTTATTGAAGTGTAGTTGATTTATAATGTTAGTTTCAGGGGTACAGCAAAGTGATTTAGTTATACATATACACACATATATACTTTTGATTCAGATTTTTTTAACATTTTTTATTGATTTATAATCATTTTACAATGTTGTGTCAATTTCCAGTGTTCAGCACAATTTTTCAGTCATTCATGGACATATACACACTCATTGTCACATTTTTTTTCTGTGAGTTATCATAACATTTTGTGTATATTTCCCTGTGCTATACAGTGTAATCTTGTTTATCTATTCTACAATTCTTTTCTATTATATGTTATTACAAGAAATTGAATATAGTCCCCTGTGCTATATAACAGGACCTTGTTGTTTATCTATTTTACATGCAGTAATGGGTATCTGTTAATCCCAAACTCACTTTTTTTAAAGGAGAATATTTCTTGGGTCAGTAGAAAACTCTGGAGAATTCAGGACACCATGGAATCTAAGATTCATCCATGCATTTATTCAACAAATATTTATTGAGGGTCTGCTCTGTGCCAGGTACAGAGCAGGGAATTTAATCTTATTTGATAAGGAACTTCTATGAAGAAGGAAAACTAATAAGTGCAAAGCAGCTGTGATGGGTTGAACGGGGTCCTCCTCCCACCAAAAGATGTTGAACCCCTCTGTGACCCCCACTACCTCAGAATGTGACCTTATTTGGAAATACGGTTTTTACACTGATAACCAAGTTAAAATAGGGTCACTAGGGTGGGTCCTAATCTAATATGACTGGTGTCCTTATGAAAAGGGGGAATTTGGACATGGAGACAGATACACATATAAGAAAAACAATATGAAGACAAGCAGGAAGAAGACAGCCACGTGAAGGTGAAAGCAAAGACCAGGGTTATGGTTCCACAAGCCAAGGAATGCCAAAGGTGGCCAGAAAATGACCAGAAGCTTGGAGAGAGCCCTGGAATACATTCTCCCCAGAGCTCTCAGCAGGAACCAACCCTGCCAATGCTTTGATCTTAGACTTGCAGCCCCCAGAACTCTATGAGACAATAAGGCTATGTTGTTTAAGAAACAAAGAGTTCCACCAGCAACCACTACACCAACTGGGGAACTTGGTCTTCCCTCTACTCACCTCCCATTTCACCTGAGGCAGTCACATGATACAGGTCATACGATCTTTTCCAGAACTGGAATCTGCAGCTAGTGCTGAAGGGGAGATGACTGCTTAAAGCAGCAGCAACAGAGCAGGTGGTCCCCACGGCTCTGGTTCTTGAGACGCTGGTTGATTCAGTGAACCCTCAAATTCCTTCCCTACAATTATTATTTTTTTCTTGAGATGGCCAGAATTTGTTTCTGTTGCTTGCAACCAATATTCCTGACCCAATACAGGAGCTGTCCAGTCTCCTGGTTACTGAAAAGTCCCACTCTGAACCTCAGCCCCTCCAAAGTCCAGGAAAGAAAAGCTGCAATGCCACAGTGGGAGCCCTCTTGCACCCCCTGCCCCCAAGCCTCCTGAGAGCCAGCCTGATCTTGTAGTGAGGTTGCACTGATGTCAAGCCCAGAAGGGTGGCACTCAGCTCAGCTCTGCTCAGATGTGGGGTCATCGGATCTCAAGCCAGCCACTGTCAGAGGAGGCTGGTCTCCATTCTATTGGCCTCAGAATCCCCAGAAAAAATGAGCTCTAGTTCTGCAAAGACATCCAGCCAGTTGCCCTTCACTGGAGTCAATTTGCAAAAGAAAACAGCCTGCCAAATGGCTACGGATGCAGCAGTTTCAAAACAACTGTGCCAGTCATCCTGGCTAATGTTTGTCAAGTGCTTACTACATTCAGGCTACTGCTAAGAGCTCCCTGTACTAAACTTAATCCTCTGCCTCCTCACAACAGCCCTATTATTCATTATGCTAGACATCTGACAAGTCATCTCAGGGAGTTGACACAAAACCTCTATTGAGGTAGGAAGCTGAGGCATAGAGAAGGTAAGTAACTGGCTCGAGTGGCAGAGCTGGGGTTTGAAAGCAGCCAGTCCAATCCAGCTCTGCGCCCTTCTCAGTCGCTGCACTTACCATCCCCTTCTTACGCCCACCTCTCTTCCTTCCTTCTTCACCTTCCCTGCCCCCATCAAAACAAACCATGAAAAAAGTAGGGCCCTCAGTCAGACAGACCTGGGTTCAAAACCAAGTCCTACTATGTGTTCCCCGTGTGACCTTGGTTATGATATATGCCTTCCTTGAACCTTAGTTTCCTTGTTTGGAAATGCAGGATAATCAAGTCTACCTGATGGAGGTTTTGTGACAATTCCATGAGACGATGTGTCAAACACCTGGCACAGCTCCCAGCACATAGTAGGTGCTCGCCCATCCCAGTCAAGCTGTCAGCCAGTGTGAATGCGCACCTGTTATTGGCCTGGCAAGTGAGGAAGGCAAAGAAATACAGTAGAAGGGACAGTACTTACCACCATCACCCCCCATCGGCCTCTCCCTAGCTGGGGAAATAAGTTGTACACATATGTGGTAAAAATCAGACCACAGAGTGAGACTTGGACAACGTAAGACAGCCATGAAGCTCTAGAGGACAGGCAACCCAGTGGGGCCCCTGAAATGCTGGTCATGTTCTATTTCTTACCTTAGGTGGTAGTTACACTGGTGATTATTTATTTGCTAACTATTTATCAACAGTGCCTACACCTTGTATGTGCTTTACTGTACATATTTCATAGTTAGAAATAAAACTTTAAACCTAGCAATGCCACAGAGTCTAAGGAACTTGAAGGCAAAGGCTGGGTGTGAGACAGGTACCCAGCGCTGATTCCACAGAGATGCTGCCCCACCCACGCCCACCTCACCCGGTGTTTTGGAGCTTTGTGGGTTGTTCTGGAGACAGTCCGTCTGGTTTGAATCCTGACTCTGCTACTTACTGGCTTTATGAATGAGTTTCTCAAACTCTCTGAACCTCAGTTCCTCCATCTGTAAAATGGGGAAATTATCACTGAGTGCTGAGCATCAAAGGAGATCACCTGTAGACATCATTTAGCACAGTGTATCAGCACATAGGACGTGCCCGAGAAGTCCTAGCTGCCCAGGTTAGGCACAAAGATGGATGTACTGGCTTTTTTACCCAAATGGTGACAGGGGCAGGTTCCTGCTGGGCCTCGGCAATGATGGAGCTGGGGCGTGGACCTTCATTAAGACTGTTTCTTTCCATTTCCTTTTTCTTTTCTCTCTGCGTTTGGGTCTTGTTCTCTCCCACCAGCTTTTCTCACGAGACCGGGAAGTTGGCCAGCTCCTACTCCTGTCTTCCTAGCTTCACCTCCAGAAAGAAAGGAGCAGACTTTCTTCCTTTGGTTAAATGATGAAAACTCCCAAGGAAGGACTCTGACTGGTTGTCTTGGGTCACATGTCCTTCTCTGTGACCAGCAGGCTGTGACTGGCAGCCCCAGTAGAATCTTGCGGCTGGGAAGGAGAAGGATCTCAGACAAAGGAGGATGTTATTTGCAGAAGAAGGAGGGGCACTGAGCAGACAGATAGCAGTTGATCACCCTGCAGAGAACCTAAGCAGCCAGCAGTTGTGTGAGCCAGTCCCCACCCCACCACAACTAATTAGAAGTGACCATCAACCTGACTGGGGCTGTCTTTAAGGGGCCTGCTTCCTCCCCACCCAATCTCAGTCCACGTAGGTTCCAATAGAAGTAATACCACATTCATATTTTGTGGGGAGCACGTGTGTCCCGAACCCGCCAATCAAAGCATCATGTCCCCTGGCCACAGGGTCTGGTTCAAGGCTAAGCTAGTGAACCAGCTCTACCAGGAATATTACTGGAGCTATCCAGAAGAAGCGTTTTCTCTGCCAGAGTTGCTAAGCTGATAGGATGTTTGTCTGGACTTTCCCATAACCATCTTGCCACACCAAGAGAAGGATTTTTTCTGTGGGTGAAGTCAACCCAGAGAAAAGCTAAGCGCAATGATAGAGAAAGATTCCCAATCATATTATTTGAGCACCTAGATCCAGCCATGCCTGAAAGCTGTTTCCTCTGGACTTTTCCACATTTACCTGAGTCAACAAAGTCCTTTTCTTGGCTTAAGCCAATTAGACTGTTTTGTTTCACTTGCAGGCAAAGGAGCCCTGAATCATTTGTGGGTGCTTGACTCACAAGGTCATGTAGAGTGAAAGCTAATGTCACCAACATAGAACTAGATGTATGTCAAAGTAGGAAGCTGGATGCGAGTGATGAATGAAGCTGATACTCAGAGGCAGACAAGAGGGGAGGCCACATGGCCTCTGAGAGGCAAAGACAGAAGACTTAGGTCCTAACTTCCCAAATCGCCAGCCTCAGTGAGGCCCAATTGTTTGCCAGTCCTGCCCTGCCTGTCCATTAGACCACCTGTCCTGCCCTTTAATATCCCCCCTTTAAATAATCTAGCTACCCAGAGAATTCCAATACCGCCTCATCCCTTCCCCTAAGACCTGGCGCTCTGTTGAAGCCTACAATCTCTGTTGAATGTCAAATGGAAGAGTCCCCCGGGGCAGAACACAGCATCTGTGAATTCCTAGGGGAGACGTGAGGAAGGCAGTTTGGGTGGCCAGGGCAAGCCTCAGGAAGGATATGGGAACTGGCTGGGCCTTGAAGCAAAGGTTTGATTTGAATAGCCAGAAACATCGAGGTGAATGGGGGTGTCGCAGGTGGCAAGAAGAGCATGGAAGCCGGAAAACGCACAGCATATTCAGAGAGCAGAGAGGGGACCTGTCTGGGTTGAGGATTTATCAGGTGGAGCAGGGAAGGAGGCTGGGCCAGCAGTGGAAGGTCCTTCATGCCAGGCTCGGGGGCCCACTATTTCACAAGCAGGGCTTGGCGTGGGAGTGCTCGGAGTTATGGAGCAGCCCTGAAACTCTGAAACAGCTAAAGCAGACCCTTTTTGGCAGACCCTGATGGGGAAGCGTGTGGCTGTGTGCATGGAAAGATGTGTCCACGGGAGATGAACGTGGTGGGAGTGGGAGGCCAGCAGGGATGGTGTCGAGGGTTCTGGGCTCTGCTCTGCCGTGGTCCCTGAACAAATTTCCTTGGGGTTTCCCTTCTAGACTCTGGCCTCCAAGGGTGTCCATCCTTGTGTGAGGGTGATGCAGGGCAGTTTCAAACAATACTAGTAGTGAGAATCATTTGTTCATTCATTCACTCACTCATTCATTCATTCAGTAAGTATTTAGTGAACATCTGCCACAGGCTAGGCATTGTGTTAGGTCCTAGGGAGATGAAGGTCAGTAAGACATAAGACCATTGACCTTACACTGGGACAGATGTTAAGGGCCCCTGCTCAACAGCCGTTCTACCTCTGCCTTAAGAGAAACCAGGTTTTGTCCGTGCAGCACTGTGTCCCATCAATGCTGGCAAGCGATCTCTGCTCCGGACCTCATCCTTCAGAGAGCCCCACTCTGCCCTCCCCAGCCACGCCCAACCCAGTGAAGAGAGGAGTCTCCAGGGCCAAGAGGATGTGCCCACCTAAGCCCACACTCTGGGTGCCTGGTGCCCCAATATTCCCTGTCCAAATCGCTCCAAGCCCACTTCCAGCCTGGAGGAGTGAGCCTCTTCTCTGACCCATTCCCCAGGGGTACAGCCACTCCTCACGGTCCTAGGTTTGAGATGCGGCCAAGGGGCAGCTGTTTGGGGGAGGGGAAGGCAGAGCTTGGATGCGCGGGCCACAGAGTCCACACACCTATGGGCAAGACTACACGTAGTACAGGGTGGAACTGGGGACGGGGAGAGAAGGAAAATGGGCAGCGAGCCAGAAGCCACATCCTCGTGTAGAACTCCGAGGAGTTAAAGGATTCTAAATTCACACCTGATCTTCCACGAGGTTTTGAAGGTGTGTCTGTCAAGTTGGAAAGTTAGGACATGTATTATTTACCATTTTGTGTTCTTGTCCCAAGCTCCGTTAGGACTGGACTTTTCCTGCCCACGGGGTTCTGAGCCAGTCCCCTTTGCCAGATTCCTGGCTTTCCCAGACTCCCTTGCAGCCAGAGATGGTCATGTGGTCCCGACATGTGATCCCAGCAAAGGGGCTTCTGGAAAATCACTTTCACTTTGATCATGGAAGAGAAACCTAGGAGGAAAGACTCATGAGGAGAGCTCCGTTTTTCTCTTTTCTGCTTTTGGACACAATTGCTTAAGGATACTCGCCACTGAGGGAGCCATCTTTGGACCGCAGGATGACACAGTGAAGGACAAAAGCCAGTATGCAGAGGATGATGAAAGATGGAAAGAGCTTAGGTCCTTGAGCTTTGAGGACAACTCTGGAACCACCTACCTCTGGATTTTATGTGCCATAAATCATCGGTGTCATTATGATTTTGGCCACACGTTGGTCAGTGTTTGAGACAGCAGTGGCCATCCTAATGGAAACATCATTCTAATGACTAGTGAGAGAAACCAGTCTGGCTGGTGGCCAGCTTGCCAGCCATGGGGAGGGTTTTCCCACAGGTGAAGTCAATGCAGAGGAAAATTCAAAATGTTTCGCTATGTCTGCATACCACGTTCACTATTTTTTAAGTAATTTCATTTTGCTTAATGTTTTAAAAGGAACTGTATTGCCGTTGTAAATTTTTTAAAAGGATTATTCGCCATTATAGAAAGTAATGAAAAGATTTTTTAAATGAAATCAATACTGAAAACAAAAACTAGGTAACACTAAGTGCAATGTGGTGTCCCAGACTGGATTCTGGGACCATAAAAGGACCTAAGTAGAAAAATCAATGGATAACGTCTATTCTTTAGTTAATGGTAATGTGCCAGTATTGGTTTCTCAGACTTGACTAACGTACCATGGTTATCTAAGATGTTAACATTGAGGAAGACAGGGTGAAGGATTATATAGTTCTTAGGTAAAAATTCTGTACTCTCTTTGGAACTTTTCTGTCCAACTTAAATCCTTCCAAAATAAAAAGGTTATTAAATTAATAAATAACAATGGTTTAAATCGTAGCTCAGCATTTTGGGGAGACGAAGTCTCTGAGCTAAAAGCCTGTTCTCTCTTTGTTAAAAAGAAAGATGAGCAAATGTTATAAGGAGTACGATGGCGTATTATTCAGCCTCAAAAAAGATGGCACCCCTTCCACTTGTGACAACATGGATGAACCTGGAGGACACTGTGCTCAGTAGTAAGCCAGTCACAGAAAGACACCTACAGGATGACCTCACCTACATGTGTAATTTAAAATAGTCAAGCAGACGGTAGAATAGTAGTTGCCAGGGGCTGGGGGGAGGGAGGAGGGGGTTATAAGGACATGTTGGCAAAGGGTACAAAGTTTCAGTTAAGCAAGATGAATGACTGTGTGCTAGAGATCTAATGCACAGCATGGTGACCACAGGTAACAACACTGTACCGTACACTTGAAATTTGCTAAGAGGATAGATCTTAAAGGAAATCTCAACACACAGACACACACAAACAAATGGTAACTATATAGACATGATGAATGAAGTTATTTAGCTTGATTGGGGCAATCTTTTCACAAGGTATACATATCTCAAAACATCAAATTTTACATCTTAAACATATATAATTTTATATGTCAAAGATATCTCAATAAAGTTGTTTTAGAAGAGAGAAATACATACTTTTGTTTGTTGGTGAACCTGTAAGTCACAAAGGAAACTAGTTTAAATATGAGTTTAATTAATGGACTTGCTTATTAGTTTATAAGACACAAAATCTAACTCAAAAAAAAAAGATTCAATAACATCAAACTGAGTTCGCAATAGAATGAGGATTGAAGGGAGTAACTCTCTTGTGTATGATTCAGGGTGATTTAATGCAAGTTCATGTACCAGCTAAAGACAACCTTGTGTACCACCTGTGACATGTCTCATACACTAGAAGATATCAGATCAGGGGCAAAGCATTCTTAGATAAAAAGCAGGTAGGGGTTATCACTCAAACCTCTGTGTAAGAGACAAGGCAGAGGACTTCAAAATTATTACCTAACACACAAGAACAATGAGGGAAAATATTAACCCGAGTGGCTTTGACCCTAAATGACTGCCACTTAGCCAATTCTAGTTGACGGTCTCATTAACAGAAGGATGTTTAGTTCTTTGGGTCAAAAACACCTTAGGAAAAAAATATAAAAAATGAATATATGTATGTATATGCATGACATTGTGCTGTACACCAGAAATTGACACAATGTTATTGACTGTACTTCAATTAAAAAAAAAAGACGTCTTAGAAACACAAACAAGAGACTGCTCAGCAATGTTACAATATCCATGGTAACCACAAACCATCCACAGCACCTTCCACCCTGGCCTTGCTCTGCAGGTGTGTCCAGTCCCACCCCATGGTAGCCCTGTTTATTTCTGAGCGTCGTTAGGGAAGAAGTAATCATAAATGATCTGCGTCATTCAGTCTCAAGTTCAGCACAAGTGCATCATCAGGATAATTTTTGGGAAGGATGTGGGGTTGCCTTCAGTGACATCAACCGCAGAATTCAGTTCCATTCAACAAACACCCATGCCACGCCTGGAAAGATAGGCACCAATGGGACAGAGTGAAGGAGACTTCTTCTGCTGGGGAGCCATCATCCAAAACTCATCGAAATATCTGTGAACCTGAGTTGATGTTTGAGCCCGTGGGAGGGCAGGATAGCAGAATCAGTCAGATCTGGGATCAAATTCTGGCTCTGCTATCATGTAGCTCAGTGTCCCTGGCCAAGTTATTTAACAACACCCACCCCGAGCCTCAGTTTCTCCCTCTGTGAAGTGGGGCTAATAATAGTATAAACTGCATAGGATTAAATGATATAAAGTATATATGGAACATGTAGAGCCAGGCACAAGGACAATGCTCCTTAAACAATATTCATGGTTGTTTCTATAATTTCTGGGAGAATCGAATTCAATCATTGAGTTGTTCTGATCACCAGAATCACCAGGGGAACTTGTTAAAAATATAAATTCCTAGGTTCCCATATCCCTGAGAAATTCTAAATTGGGTCAGTCTGGGGCAGGACCCAGGAACTTATGCCTCCAGGGTAAACTTGTGCCCAGCCCACAGTGGGCACTCAGCAAATACAGGTCCCCTTCCCGGCCTGGACTATTGAAGCACCTTCCTAACTGGTCACCTATGTCCACTCTGATCCGTCTGTCCACCACCAGGAGCCAGTGGGATGCTTTTAAAAGGTGAGATCCTGTCACATCACTGCCCCAAACTCTCTCTGATTCTCATTTCATACCAAATAAAACCTATAAACAAGGCCCTACATCAGTGGCTCCTGACACTGGGCCCACATTAGAAATACCTGGTGAAGAGGGTAAAGGGAGTGGGAAGGGATAAATTGGGAGTTCGAGATTGCAGATACTGACTATTATATATAAAATAGATAAACAACAAATTTATACTGCATAGCACAGGCAACTATATGCAGTATCTTGTACTAACCTGTAATGAAAAAGAATATGAAAAGGAATATATGTATGTATATGTATGACTGAGACATTATGCGGTACACCAGAAATTGGCACGTTGTAAACTGACTGTACTTCGACAACAAAACATAAATACATCTTAAATAAATTAAATAAATAAAAATAAATAAATAAAACTGGAAGAAAAATAAGAGGAAAAAAAAAAGAAATACCTGGCAAGCTAGTGAATAATACCGACACCTGGCCTGAGCCCAGACCAAGAGAATCAGAAACTCTTTGGGGTGAGGCCCAAGTAGGACTGCCAGATAAAACCGAGGACACCTAGCTACATTTGAACTTCAGATACCCAATGCCTGGCTTTTTATTATAAGTACATCCTGGGCAATACTGGGACACACTCTTACTAAAAGTGTGTTTTTGCGGGGGGAGGTTATAGCTCAGTGGTAGAGCTCATGCTTAGCATGCACAAGGTCCTGGGTTCAATCCCCAGTACCTCCATTGAAACAAATAAATAAATAAACCTAATTACCTCCCCCCCTCAAAAAAATAATAAAAAGTAAAAAGTATTTATTCCTTGCGTATCTGAAATTCCAGTGTAACTGGGTACCCTGTAGACTCATTTGCTAAACTTGGCAACCCTAGGCCCAAACATAAGCCTTTATATTTATTTGTTTGTTTGCTTGTTTGCATTCTTGTTTGTTGAAGTAGTGTCAGTTTAAAATGTTGAGTCAATTTCTGGTATACAGCATAATGTTTTAGTCATGCATGTACATACATATATTCATTTTCATATTCGTTTTCATTACACATTAGTACAAGATATTGAATATAGTTCCCTGTGCTATACAGTAAAAACTTGTTTATTTTATATGTAGTAGTTAGTATCTGCAAATCTTGAACTCTCAGTTTATCCTTTCCCATCCCCTTTACCCCGTGGTAACCATAAGTTTTTTCTCTATGTCAGCATCTGCCTTTTTAAAAAGCTTATGGGGATACGGTCCTCATTGCCTCTCTAACCTCATCTACTCCTCTCCTCCAGCTCTCTCTACCCTGGCCTTTTCCTTGAACATGTCAACCACCTTCCCCTCTCCACACCTTTGCAGTTGCTGGCTGCCTGGGATGCTCTGTCTACGCCAGACACCACAAGCCTCCTTGACCACTGCAACAGCGCCCCCTCCCCAGGTTCCCCTCACCCTGCTTTACTTTGTCTTTATAACACTTAACACCGCCTGATGGATTATGTACCTACTTGGTTACTGTCCATCTCCCCTCCCCACAAACTAGACTGTAGGCTCCGTGACTTTGCAGGAAACACTTTGGTTCTTTCCCTGCTACATCTGCAATGCCTAGAACCTCACCAGCTGCTCAAAAAATTCTGGTTGAATTAGTTAATGTTGATGAAAAGGTTTCTCCTTCCAGCACAACCCCCTAAACATCCCTTTGGGAGGAGTTGATAGAAGACAGCTTAGTAGAAGTATCTTTCATCAAGAATAACAGCTAATTTTTACTGGGCGTGGCCTGTGTGCCCCTCAAAGTGCTTGCACATTCAACATTTAATCCTCATGGCAACCCTTGAAGCTTGTGGGAGCCATGATTATCCTCATTGTATAAGACGAGGAAAGTAAATTCATCAATGTTCAACACCGAACCTCAAAAATCTCAAAGAGAGGGGTAAACATACTTTCTCCACCTTTCCTTCCTCTAGCCTTGATTATGGATTAAGTCTTGTGTGCTGTTCATTGGAGGTGGGCAGGTGGGGGGACTGGGGTGAGGGATGGGCAGTGGGCACAGCTACAACTGGATCCAATGTCTAGAGTCAAGAGTGTTTAACACAGGGTCTCTAACCAAACCAGAGACAGGGCAAGGCCATTGCGCAGAGTGGTGCATGGTCCCACAAAGCCAATCTGGCTGGCAGGGGCCACTAGTCATTGAGTGAAGGAGGGCTGGCCAGAGGTTTTCTGTCCCCAGTCCACCACCGTATGGTTATTCATGCTGCATCTTGACAAGACACACATGCTCAGATATAACGCCTCATGCCTCTGAAGGGTGCCCATTCTTAACCCACTTGACCCTCACATTGGCCCTATAAGTAGATAGAGCTGCTCTTCTTGGTCCTAAGTGGCCAGCGGGAAGATAAGGAGCCAGAAGCCTAGGGCATTCCACAAGGAGCATGAGTCTCAGGCTCTGCACTGGAAGTTGGTCTCTGACCCTATTCACTGCCTTTTCTGTTCACAGTACTGGGCTGTCTTCACCTGGAGAAAGAGCACAAGGATTCACGCTTTGGCTCTGGCACTCGTTAGCTCTGTGGCTTCTGCACAGCCTTGACCTGAGCCTCATTTTCTTGTCTTGTAGAATGGGTGTGATGAGAATTCACAGGATTGCTAAAGAAATGAGATCCATTCATGCATGCATTATGAGAGTCTCAGCACCTACTAAGTGCCAGCCACAGTCCAGGAACACAGTAGACGACTCTCCAGGCTTTTAAATACTAGTGGGGATGGCAAGCAATAAACTGAGAACAGGAAGATAAAATAATTCCACCGAGTGAGAAGTACTGCAATTGAAATAGAACAGGACTGAAAGCTCCTGCCCTTGGAACAGTACCTGGCACATAGTAGGTGCTCAGTATTTGCTCTATGATTGAATGTGCTGGGTAGTCAGGGAAGACTCGCAGATGCCACCCGGAGGACACCGGAATGGAGAGCTGGGGGCACAGAGCCAGGCGCGGGAACCTCAAACGCAAAGGCCGTGAGACCGGACCCTACTTCGCGTTAAAAAAAAACTGAAAGGAAACTCAGGGAGAGCACGGACATCTCAACCCCCTGTAAACTTCAAAGTGCTGCGTACACATCTGGGAAGGCGGTTTCTGTGGCTGGTTCTTGGCTTTTACGTCGTTTACTTTCGACTTCTTCCACCCGGGTGGCTGTTCGGCCCTCCACCCCGGGGGGGACCCGAGCCCCTCGCGAGCAGCGGCCGCAGGGCCGGACCTGGAAGGGCGCTGACATCTGGCGCCCGGAGGGCGGACAGACCCACAGTCGGAGTTTCGCGCCGGGTTGGCCCGTCACTTCCTGAGGCCGGCACCCCTGTCGCGGGGTGGCGGCAGAGCGAGCGGGTTGGGACACGCAGCTCGGAGCCCGGAAGGCCCAGGCGCGCCAGGGGACGGGCTGCGCGGCGGCAGGGACCGGCCGGGACCCGAACGGAGCAGGAGTGGGGCGGGGCCGGCGGGAGCCGCGGCGCCGCCTCCGCCTTCGCCTCAGCCACTGCCACCTCCAGGTAAGGGGACCCCTCGGCCGGAGCCCCCGCCCGGCCCGCGGGCCCTTTGCCCCCACCCCGCCCTCCGCGCGTCGTGCGCGCGGGCCCCGCTCCCCGCCACCACCACCCCCCCCGCGCCACCACCCCCCCCCCCGCCGCCCCGCGCGCAGACCGCCCGGGGGTCAAGGCCGCCCGGTGGTGGCTTGTTTTCCTTCGGAGCCGGAAGTGCCCTTAAAACTTACTCATACGCCCTGGGGAAACTGAGGCCGGGCCCTGCACTCCTGCGCCTCCTGCCTCCCTGCACAAGTGAGGAGGCTGGTCCGGGCCAGGGAGGGGAAGGGACTAGCCCAAGGTCACACGCGGTCACTGAACTTCCCCTTGGCCCACGTGGTCCCTCCAGCACCCCTCACCAACCCCCCACCCTCCTTGGCCCTACAGCCCTCTGAGCTCACTGCAGACATTCAAACTGACAATTCCAAGGGCGGAGGGAATAAACTCTGGAGAAAAGCCCAGGCCCCAGGTTTACAGGGGGCCAGGTCCCCTTGTCCTGAACCCCGTTGTTAGAGGAGGAAGAATTACTGCTCCTAACTTTGGAGCAGAGGCTGGGAGAGGTGACAGTGTCTACCCACGACCACACCGCTAGGAAGATCAGGATAAGAATGTGGGGGACCTGGCTCCAGAGCCTGCGGGGTCCCCTTCTCTGCTCCCCATGGGGTGGCACAGGGCGTCAGGAGCACAGCTGGGCCAGACCCCAGGCCTTGGTCTAGAGACGACTGCCTAACACAGAGCAGGAGTCTGCACGGTTAGTTCTCTTTTCCCTAACTCGATGTTCATTGCATGGCAGAAACATGAAACCCATTTAAGCTTTGGGGACATCCATCCATTCATTCGTTCAACAAATATTTATTGAACACCTACCGTGTGCCAGCTTGTGCACTGTTTAGGCACTGAAGGTACAGCAGTCAACCAGATAGGTGCTGCCCTGGAGGAGGTGAGGGGATTGGGGTGGTACATTCCAGTGAGTGGAAGAAAACACTGCCCTTCAGCCTGGGGTGGCGGGGTACAGGGAAGAGCTGGGCAGAGAGGAGAGACTATTGGAACCTTCCCAACTTTGAGGTATGGAAAGAGGGCCGAGAGAGATTAAACCTTGCAGCCTCAAATCCTCTGAGCCTTCAGCCCTTTTTTGGCCTTGTTTGAGATGCTCTGTCAGCCTGAGCTCCAGCAGCCCCCACCCCAGCCCAACTCCCCAGGGATTTGGGGGCAAGAGGCTAGGTGGGTTGAGAGTGGGCCAAAGGAAGCCTTAAAGTGACCTCAGAGCCTGGAAACCTAGCTGTGTGACCTTGGGTATGTCATTCTACCTCTCTGGGCCTCTGTTTTCTTATCATATAAAGGGGGGTCATAATACCATGCCGAAATGCTTCGTAAGCGGTAAAGCAGGATCCAGAGTGTGGCCCATATCTGAGGCCTTGCCAAAGCAGGCATAAGCAAGGGTAGAGTATTTATTTAGAGCATCTTGATTTAGAGGCTCCAGTGACCCTGTTGATGACCTGTGACTGCTCTCGATCAAGACATGTAAGAGGCAGGAGAGTGGCTGAGTTCAAGACGAGAAGCCCAACGCTCCCTGCCCGGCTCCAGCTCTCGGGAAATGAAATGCTGGTGTCACTGGCAGCATTTGAGCTTTTATAACCCTTGTGGCCACATGTACTGCATCAGACAGATGTGGCTCAGGTCCTAGCTTTGCAGTTTCCTAACTGAGTCACCTTGGATGAACTACATGACCGGTCTTTGCTTCAGTTTCCTCATCAGTAAAACACCTGTCTCCAAGGAGGGCCCTGTGCAGAGCTGCCAGGCTGGGAGGCTTTTGGCTTTTTAAGTCCAAGGCCCAGGAGCGGTTGGACAGGCACAGTTGACTGAGTGGGTGAGCACATAGCAGCGTGTGCACTGTTTAGGCACTGAGGGGCAGCAGTTAATGAGACAAGTGCTATCCTGGTTGAGGTTGGGGGAGGTACATCAAGGTCAGAGCCTAGAGAATTTCTCTCCCTGAACTGGTACCGCCAGGCTACAGGGGCTGGATCAGCCTCCAGGGCCCACACATGTGGGACATGAAAAATGTCATTAGGAGCTTTATCATTGTGTCCTCTATGGCCTGAATGTTTTGTGAACACTGCCGTATGTTTTCAACTGGGGCTACAGATAAGATGGGGGCCTCACTGCCTTGAAGATTTTACAGCGGGCAGAACAGGGCTGGAGAGAGGATCCAATCCACTTGCCACTTTAGCCACCCTCCTCTCGGCAGCCAGACCGATCTGATTGTTAACACCCTCTGCTTAAAAGCCTGCTGTGGCATCCCACTTTCTTAAAGAACAGAAACCTTAACATGGACCATAAGGCCCTGCGGCCTGGGTCCCAACAACACCTGGCCTACTCCTCCGGCTGCATCTCAGACCACTTTGTCTGTAGCCCTCTGTGCTCAGGCACGCTTCTCCCTCCCTCCTCAGGGCCTTTGCATGGCTCTTCTAGACCTACCCCCCTTATCTCGCTATTCCCAGGTTAACACCTCCTCTACCTTCAGCTCTGAGCCCAACCTGGACTTGCATTCCAAGTTCCCCAGGCCATAAGACACCCCCGGGTACATGGGAGGTTTAGCTCCAGATGGAAAATTATACACTTAAGATATCACTAGGATTAATTTCTACCTGTACCCTGTCACCACCCTACCATGACTTCCAGGGCTGGTCTGAATTTGCTCAGAAATGAAATCTGCCTTTAGAAGTAGTTGTTGAGCAAATATGAGGACCTTGCTTTATATGAAACTGGATTGTCCGTCATCCAAAAAAAATAACGCTGACATCATTGCTTAGTTGTGGGGGTAGCTATTCATTCATTCTTTCACCTGTTCTTTTAGAAGAACGCTGTTCTAGGAGACATCAGGGAAAGTGACACAAAAGCCACTGCCATCAAGGAGCTTTCTCTAGTGACAAAGACAGACCACAAACAAGCAAACCTGTAATTCATTGCCAAGTGGTAGCAAATTCGATAAAAGTCACACAGGGTCTGGTGGGAGCGGGGCGTTCTGGCACGTGCTGTCATAGACCTGAATGAATAAGGAAAGGACTCTGCTGGGGAGGCAGGGGAAGCCCCGATGTCCTGAGCATCATCCACTCCCACCCTGACCCTCCTTGTCGGAGAGAGGCACCGCCCTTATACCTGAGAGGAGGTGAGGCAGCCCAAAGCCTGGGGGGCTGGACAATTCCCAGAAGCCTCATGGCAGCCCCTGAGATCCTTTAGTAAAGTGGAGAAGAACTTGGGTTTAAAGTCACACACGCCTGGACCGGGGCGATGGGGGATGTCCTGGTCCTGCCATTTGCCAGCTGTGTGGCTCTCACCTCGGTGGGCCTCAATTTTCTCATCTGTAAGATGGGGACAGTGTTAGTCTCTTCCTCGTGAAGTTGTTGTGAGGCTGGAATGGGACCAAGAAAGTAAGCCCACAGGAAATGATTTTATGTTTAAACTGTACGTTTGAAGAAGGGCCCCATTTGGACATGGGGACCCGCATGGAGAGAAAACTCACATGAGTGCAGACCTGAGGTGGGAAACCCAACGTGGGCTGGAAGCAGCGGACAGTTCAGCTTGGGTGAAGACTGGCTGGGAGAAGGGGAGTGGAGGAAAATAAAGCTAGAGGAGATTAGGCCCATCCCACAGGTGCCTGGGGCTGGCTGAAAAGTGGGATTGTTACTGAAGCAAACTTGGGTCCATTCACCCATGCGCAGTGAAGCCAACCTACTGACACCGGGTTGTGGTGAAGGAAAGTGCAGCGTTTATTGTAAGGCATCAGACAAGGAGTCCAGGGCAGCCAATGCTCAAAAAAAAACGCAAACTCCCTGAGAAGTTTCAGGGAAGCATTTTTTAAGGCCAGGTGAGAGAGGGAAGTCACAGAGTGTGTGATCAGCATGTGCACAGTTCTCTGACTGGTTGACAGTGAGGTAACAGGGTGGTGTCACAGGGGTCAACATTATCAATCCTCAGGCTCCAGTCGGTCTGGGGACTACATGCTCATGGTCAAGTAGTTAACATCTTCCATTTGGTGGGGGTTTTAGCATCTGTAAAACAACTAAGAAATGCACATCAGATACTGTTATCTAAGTACTTCAGAAAGGAACTAAAGATTCTGTGCTTTGTTCCGATATACTCCTTAAATTGTTACCAACTCCTGGGCTGACTGCTTCTTTTGTCACTACATGTTCACATCCTTTCAGTCATTAATTCTTGAGCCAGGCTTTTGTGGCTCAGGGGAGGCCTGGGAGACTAGAGTTTTTCTATGAACAAGAGGCAGGCAGAGGACATAGGCGGAGGGTCTGTCGCAGGAAGGCCCCATAGGGTCCTGCTCAGTTACAGGGTGTTAGCCTGGGACGGATGGAGCTAGTGAGATTCTAATTTGGTGGTTTGAAATCTTCTGGGCTACCTCAGTGTATATGAACTAGACCAAAGAGGAGCAGTGGGGCATCATAGTTAAGATGGCTGCCTCTGGGCTCAGACCCAGGTGCAAGTTTAAATCCCACATCACTTATCCAGTGACCCTAACCTCCATTTCTCAGGACTACTCTGTCTGTATCTGTAAAACAGAGATAATAACACCTACCTTATAGGATTATTGGGAGAAAATGAGACGGTGCGTGGAAAAGGAGTGGCACATGGCTAACATTTACCAAGCATTTACCGTTCTGATTTTCTTAATTAAAAATTTTTAAATTGTGATAAAATACACATAACGTAAAATTTACCATCTTAACCATTTTTAAGTGTACAGTTCAGTAGCTTTAGGTGTAATCGCCGTTGTGCAACCTCCAGAGCATTTCAACTTGCGAATTTGAAATTCTGTACCCACTAAACAACAACTCCCCATTCCCCCAACCCCCAGCCTCTGACAACCGCCATTCTACTTTCTGCCTCTATGATGTTGATTGCTCTAAGTGTCTCATATAAGTGGAATCATACAGAGTTTGTCTTTCTGTGACTGGTTGATTTCATTTAGAGTGTGTTCTCAAGGTTCATTCATCTTGTAATGTGTCAGAATTGCCTTCCTTTTTGAGAGTGACTAATATTCCATTGTGTGTATATAACACATTTTGTTTATCCATTCATCCATCAGTAGACAGTTGGGTTGCCTCCACCTTTTAACTATGGTGAATACTGCTGCTATGAACATGAGTGTACAAATATCTTTTGGAGGCCCTGCTTTCAATTCCTTGGAGTATGTAGCCAGAATTGCCATTGCTGGCTCATTTACTGTTAAAATTTGGAGGTGGGCCATTGGTGGCTCCCCAGTGTGTCTTCTCTTGCCCGCCAGAGTAAGAGAAGTCCCTGGGGCCCCAGAGAGCAGTTTGAAAACCAGTGGATTAAATGAACCATTACAGACTTTGCCATTTCTCCCCTTTCCTTCCCAGGCAGATTTGCCTCTTGAATTATTTTTTAGTTATCCCTAGTGGAAACCACCAGCCATTCAGCAAATGTTTCTAAGTGCCTACTGTGCTCACTTGTGGGCAGAGAAAGAGAGCCAGTAAGCAATAAACTTAAACAGGTAAAGGACACAGTATGTCAGACAGTGATGTGTGCTCTGGACCAAGCTGGGAAGTCCAGATGAGTACTTGCCCTCCATGCCAACATCCCTTTTTTCCTTCTGGTCTAGACTGGGATGTCCAAACCCTGTGGGTTCTTCTGTGTTGGAACTGTTGCCATGGAGACCTCCTGAGATGCTGCATTTACCGCCGGCCTCCAATTTAACTTCAGGATAGAGGTATGGAATGAATGGATTTGTCTCCTAAAATGCTGAGAATGGGGAGAGGGGAGTAAACCGGGCCTGCCTAGAATCTCCCCATCTAGGACCGTATTAAGATTGTCTTGTGTGTGTGTTTGTGTGTCTGTGTGTCTGTGTGTGTCTGTGTGTCTATGTGTGTGTTTAACTTTAGACTAGTCTTCAGAGTTTCTGGCTCTAAGAACAGTACCGTCGGCTCTATTTGTTGCAAAGGAGGTCTTCAGCCAGAAGTTTTTCCTTGTTCTTGGTTCTAGGATAATTAGTCCTCAGCCTTCCTTTGACACTGTAGCTCTCTCTCTAGTAATGCTTATTTTTCTGTACTGCAGACTCATTTAAAAATGCACCTACGGCTAGGAAACTCAGAAAAAGAGGAAGAGAGAGAAAAAGAACATCACTTCCCCCGCCCCACTCCCCCGCTACCCCCCTGCCAGCACACACACACACACACACACACACACATCAAATTTGACCTTGACCTTCACTGACTGCTCCAAGTTTAAAAAAAAAAAAAAAGGCCACAGCTGGCTGGCATGTAAGAAAAACAAAAGGGAGTTCATTCCTGTATGTGATCTTCACAAGACCCAGGTGGTCATGTGGTCATGGAGTTTTAAGGATGATTTAAAGGATTTTCAAGGATGATATTGACTGCATTTGATTTTCTGCTCGGTGCTGACTTTGGAATTTTTCATCTCCCCAAGAAGAAACCCCATGGCGTCATTTAGGGCATTAATCAGCAGACGTGGCCTGAGCACCTGCTGTGGGTGCTTGCAGAACAGATGTTTGGGAATGAGCGTCTCCCACCACTGCTGACAGAAATAACCCCGCTGGTGTTTTCACTGGCGATGAATAAAGTGACTGATGAGACAGAAATCATCATTGTAGTGCATCAGGACGAGGTCCCCGTCCAGAACAACCCCGTCATCCCACATCCGGGCCTTGCAGCCCAGCCATGAACCAGTGTTCTCCCTGGGGTTCTCACCATGTACATGCTCCCCTGAGAGTCAGGGCTTTCCTGGGTCAAGTGTGGACCTTTCTCAGAGTCCCTTAGTGTCTTCCTGGCACCAGGAGACCCCAGGGAGCTGGGAGCTACTCCGTCCATCAGTAACCTCCTGAGTCCAGGGCACTGCTGGATTGGTCCTGTGCACATTAGGTGGTCCCAGGGGCAGAGGTACCACCATCCCTGACCATATGGGTCTTTTTCTCTCTGCAGGAATCTAGCTCACTCTCTCTCAGAGTCACTTGAGAACCTCAGTTCAGCTTCGGACTGGATCCTGATCCAAGGACCAGAATTCACAGTTCAGGCCACACATCCCCCCACCCCACAGCTCCCACCACACTCCCTCAGCTGGAATAGTTTGGGGCCCATCCCATCCAACTGGACCATCCATAGTGTTGTAACCATGGGCTCCTCCATCCCACCATCGTGGGTAGCTGAGAACAGTCTCCTTCTGTCGGGCTACCCCTTGTCCATCTGGATGATTTCAAGACCTGTTGGTCTAAGGAATGGGACTTAACAGTGACCGCAGCCCCACTGGCTTGGCTGGGCCACGTGGGGCCAGGGCTTTCTAAGATAAAGCGCTCCTCTTCTAGGGATCGAGAACAGAACTGTTTTTAATTTTTTAAAAATTACTATAAAAGCTCTCATAAGCTCAGGACAGAAAATGGTAAAAATTCAGAAAAATAGAAAGACTAAAAACCAATTACTTCTAGTCCCACAGCCCTACCACTGAGAGACAATGATCATTAATGTTTTGTTGTATTCCCTTGTGATCTTTTTGATCTGTGAAACATTTTTTAAAAACACAACCGGAATTGGGGGAGGGTTTAGCTCGGTGGTAGAGCGCGTACCTAGCATGCATGAGGTCCTGGGTTCAATCCCCAGTACCTCCATTAAATAAATAAATAAACCTAATTACCCCCCCCAAAAAAACCAAAACCACAGAGTCATATTGTATATCCAGTGGTACACTGTTAACCACCTCCCTGGAAAATAGAACCCCTTCATTTGTAGCACTTGCCAATTGCTGTGGTGTCCATACCCCCAGCTGTGGCCCGTTTCAGGCTTCCAGCATCACTGAACACAGAGCCGGGAAGAGATGCCAGTATGAGCCAGCAGCAGCACACCATGTTATGATTCCAAATCTTATCTTTTTTTCTGATCTTATCATCAATATGTAGTCGTTATTGAAAGTTCATAAAATACAAACATACAAAGAAAAAATTAGAATCATCCAGACTCCAACAACCACCCCCACTTGCTCAACCCACCCCCACTTAGAGACAGCCACTGTTACCATCCTGATGTAAGTCCCCTTTGTATGGAGAGAGACATAAACAAAATAACCGTCTTCAGAGTTTGAAAGCAAATACGTATCGGTGGCAGAATGTTGGGAATTCCAGAAGAGTCTCTGGCATCTCATCTTTCAGAGATCGCAGTAGAGGCTCTTCTTCCAGCCACATTCCTTCTCTGTATCTTTTTAACAAGGTTGCACTTGTGGCTTGAATTTCCTAGTTTGCAGTCTTAGTACAGTCTCGTGCCTCACAAAAAGGTAACATCCAGGAGAACGGTGTTACCACTGATCATTTATTTAAAACCCTACCGGAGCTTGAAGAACAGAAAATATTTTAGTTCCTTGAACATGGAAAATGGCCATTAGGATGAAGCTTAGATTATTTTAAGTTTGGTGGTGGTAGGGTGGGGAGTGGTCCCTGGATCGGGGGCTCTGGGACCTCCCTGGGTAATTCCAGGTACCTGGCCCTTGTCCCAGCTCCCTTCCTCATCTGATGCTCGATGAGTGTGTAAGAATAGCAGTGCTTTTCGAGAGAGAATAACCAGGAAAAACTAGTTTTTGCGTAACCCTGAAACCTAGTTCATTCATTTGTTCGTGGCACAGGCATCTCCGAGCACTCACGCTGCGGCAGGTCAGGGGATGGACCCCAGAATATAGATCCGGTGCCCGCCCTCTCCTGCCAGGCCAGCCAAGGAGCTGGTGCAGCAACCACAGCGCAGGGTGCGAAGACTTAGAACAATGCACGCAAAGCGCGAGGGCTGCTCTCAGTGAACGGTGGCTGCCCGGGAACCTGTGGGGGCAAAGGCTGAGAAGCAGGAGCAAGTGAAAGCTGGAGCAAGGCAGCCCTAGCCTTGGGCTAACCCATCCCTCTCCCCCACAGGCCGCCTCTGGATCCCACACCCTATGGGTCCACGGGCTGGTTTTTCTGGTTTGCTCCTCCAGGGCCAGGTGCATATTTCTCCAAAGAACCTTCCAGAAGCTGTAGAGCCTGTTTGCAGAAGGTAGTAGGGAGGCCTGCAGTTGTTTCCTGAAATCTGGGTAAGCGTGATGTAAGGTTTCTGTCTCTTCAGAACCCTCATCATATGTAAAATGATCTTAATTTAAATGTTGTGAGTTGACTTATAGTCCGTCTGCCCCCCTGGAATACATCTCCACAGTGGGAGGCCCTTGTCTATCTGTCTTAGTCACCACTCTGTCCCCAGCATGTAGGACGTTGCACCTACGGGTGCCAGTGCCTGTTTATTAAATTAACAAACTGACTGGTCTGGAGTGGAGGTGCAGATTTATTTTGATTTTACTTAGAACTTAGGAAAAGATTTTCAAAATCTATAGAGACATCCTACTGCTTTTTTCTTTTTAATTTTTTAATTGAAAACAATTAGAGATTCACTGGCAGTTGCAGAAACACTACCCAGGGGTCTGGTGTACCCTCACTCAGCTCCCCACCTCTGGAGCTGGAAGAACTTGGTGTAGCCCCTGGCAGCTTCCTTCCAAACTCCTTTCTTCCCTCCCACCCCTGTGCAGTCCCCAGCTACACTGAGCATCTTTTTGGTTCTTCAAAAGCATCGTCTCTCTTCTCCCCCTAGGACTAGACACATACTGTCCCCTCTGCCGAGAATATTCTCTTCCTACTCACCCTACCCCTGTCTGACGCTACCTCCTCCCAGAAGCCAATTCTGGGTTCCAGTTCCCGTCTTTTTTTTTTTTTCTTTAATTGAAGTACAGTCAGTTACAATGTGTCAATTTCTGGTGTACAGCACAGTGTCCCAGTCATGCATATACATACATGTATTCATTTTCATATTCTTTTTCATTAAAGGTTATTGCAAGATATTGAATATAGCTCCCTGTGCTCTACAGAAGAAAGGGTCCCCTCTGTGTATCCCTTGTCACAGCATTTATCCTGCTAGTTTGTCGTCGTCTGTTTACTTCTCTATCTCTACCACTGTCCTGTTTCTTCTACTGGAAAACCCTCTCCCATCCATCCATCCACCAGGCTGTCCTTCTTACTTCCTGTCAGCCTCTGCTGGAACGGCACCTTTCATCTGCATACTGTTGTCACTCCCCTCCGACCTGACCACTCCATAGCCCCTTCATCCTGATTGTTCTTTCCCAAGGATCACTTCCCAACCCAATGTTCACTTATTTATTTAGTGGCCTGTTAAGGGCTTGGATCCTATCTCCAGCTCATCTGAGTGAGAATCTCTGTTCCACTTAATAGCTATATGATCTTGGGCAAGTTACTTAAATCATTGACATCATTATACATTGGAATAATATTGCCTGCTCTCCAACCAGAATGTTAGGCCCTAGAGAGCAGGGGATTTGTCAGTCTTGTCCCCTGATCTTCCCCAAGGCCCAGAACAAGGCACCATATGTCATGTACCCCCTCTTCATTCACCCAGTGAGTAGTTATTGAAAGCCTGCAATACTCCAGGGCCTGTTCAGAAAGCTAGGGATACAGCAGTGAGAATAAAAACCAGGGGCCTGCCTTGACAAGTTGACATTCTCTTTGTTCACCTGAGTAAACAAGTAATTTAAAAACATATTATTTCAGGGGGAGAGGGTGTAGCTCAGTGGAAGAGCACATGCTTAGCATGCATGAGGTCTGGGGTTCAATCCTCTGTACCTCCTCTAAAAATAAATAAGCCTAGTTACCTGCCACCCTGCAAAAAAAACAAAAACAAAAAAGCATATTATTTCAGGCAGGAGTAAGTATTGTAGAAACAGAACAAGGTGCTGGGACAGAGAGGCGGAAGTAGCGTGGCCTAGGGGATCAAGGAAGGCCTCTCAGAGGAGGTGACACTCAGACTGAATGTGAAAATCAAGGGAAGTGTCCCAAGCAGGGAGAATGGCAGGTGCAAAGGCCCAGAGGGAGGACCAGCGTGTGTATTGGAAGAGCAGAAAGACAACCAGCGTGGCTACATAGTGAACAAGTCAGGTGATTGAAGGCAGGCAGGGGCCAGATCATGCAGGACTCCAGGCTATTAGGAAAGGACTGGCATTCCTCCTGGGGCGATGGGAGGCCTTTAAGCAGACAAGTGACATGATTGGTATATATGACAAAAAGGCCACTTGGGCTGCTGGGTAGAGAATGGATTATAGGGCAGCAAAAGTGTACTTTGTTGAATGAATGAATGAATTTGGCCTGAGCTGGGCATTCAGTGTGCTCAGCCCAGCCCGCTCTCCCCTGCGGTCAAAGGCAGGCCAGCTCATGCTTCTCTGATTAGAAGGCTGTTTATTCTTGAACCGAGAACTCACGTGGGGCTCTCCAGATACGAGCTGAATAAAACACCATCTTGGGCTCTTATGGCTAATAGGTACAACTACTGTGGCCGTCAAATGGCACATGGAGTTGATTGAAAGTGGTGGTAATTGCTAAGCCTGCTGACATCCAGGCCAGGTGCTGCCCCCGGTGATGTCCTTAGCTTGTGGCTTTTTTCTGTCCCCTTTGTCCATGGTCTGGGCTGATTGTTCAAGCCAGGAAATCTGCTGCAAACAGATTTCAAACTCGGATTCCTGGAGCAACCATCAGAGGCCAGTCTTGCTGGGTGACATTGGGCAAGGTCTTAACCTCTCTGGGCCTCAATTTCTCCATCTGAAACAGAGGAAGGAGAATCCCTGTGCTGGCGTAGAGGAAGGAGCATGGGGTTTGGAATCAAAGTCTGGTTTGACTTTCAACCACATACTTTGTAACTCTCAGAAAATGGCTTGGTCTCTCTGAGGATTATAGCTATAAGAGCAAATCATAATCATCTCCTACTTAACCTTACATGGTAGTTATAAGAATTAAATGGGTTTAAAGTGCTTTGTAAACTGTTATGTGCTGTACAGATGTTGGTTTGTTGCTTCTTAACTACCCCAGGGTTATTTTTTAAAGCTGATGCAATATTAGTTATGGACAAGCTTTTAAATTACTCCTCCATAGAAATAACAGTTTGAGAACAAAAATGTTTACTGCTTAGCTGGATGAGAACGAATTTATGGACCAAAATCAATGTGGAGTCCGGATAGTAGGCTAGAAATCTCTTGGGTGAGTAGCCGTGTCTCACTGGGATGTTAATTTCTGTTGCTCTGGTGACTAATGCTGTTGAACTCCTCTGCGTGTGCTTATTGGCCATTGAGTATCTTTTGTGAAGTACCTATTCAAGTCTCTTGCCCATTTTTAAATGTGCCTTGTTTCTTTTTCTCAGTGACTTGTAGGAGTTGTTTTTATACTGTGGATACAAATCCTTTGTTGATATACACACTGCAGATATCTCCCCCCATCCCCACCCTGCCGATCTCTTAAAGATGATGAATAGAAGTTCTTAATGTTAGAGAGGGCTCATTTATCCGGCTTTTCTTTCATGACTGGTAGTTTCTGTGTCCCATCTAAGTAAGCTTTGCCCGCCTGCTGGAAGCATTTTTCACTGGGATTTTTCCCTACAGAGTTGGAAATGGCCACACAGGACAGATCAAGCCAGAAGCTGCCTCAGGCAGCCAAGCCGGCTGCGGAGGGGGAGCCGCACCTGCCCATGGGCCGGGAGCTGACCGAGGCCCACCGCTTCGCCTACGCCGCCCTGTGTGGCGTCTCCCTGGCCCAGCTGTTCCCAGAACCTGAGCAGAGGTGAGTGCTTTTATCCCACAGAGGGACGGCCATACTTCTTCAGGGAGACGATTATTGGCAACCAAGCAGCCTGCCAGGTATTACTGGACACTACAAAGAGGAGAAAGTCATTGTCCTTTCCTTTAAGGAGCTCGCAACCCAGTAGGGGGATAGGACAGCCCTCATTCACTATGCACTCATTTATACCTTCACCAAGCATTTAAGGGGCACCAACTGTTTGTTTCACGAGGCATCATTCAAAGTTCCTGGAAAGTATACATGAGTGAGACAAGCAAGACAGACACTCTCCCTGCTCTCAAGTAGGACACACCCTAATTGGGGGATAAGATGTCTATGCATTCATGCAACATGCATTCAGTGAGCACCTACTATGTGCTGAGTGGAGTGCAAGGCCCTGTGGAGAAAACAAAGAAAAGCAAGGCCTGGCTCCCATCCTCCTGGTACTTACAGTCTAGGGGGACCACCCACATGACTGATTTTAACAGCAGACTGAATGTCACGATGGTGTCAGGTTCAATGACAGTATTAACACCTGCCACTGCCAAGCCCCAGCTCTATGTTTAAATCATGTATTTGGATTCAGATTGTAGAGTTGCTAAGAGCTTGGGCTTGGCCTTCAAGGACTTCAGGAGTTCTTTGAGAGAATTTGGAGGCCAGAGGAGGCCAGTTAGGAGGCTGGTGGGGTTGTTTGGATAAACCAGGACAGTGACTGAGAGCTGGAGGGACACAGGTGAGACAGACTTTTCTCAGGGAGAATGCAGTTGACATGGGACAGGTTGGGTGCTGTGGGCGGGGCAAAAGGAGGAGCTAACTTTGGCCTCAAAGGTCCAGGTGGGGAGAGGGGCCTTAGAGGATGGAGATATTGCTACTGAGATGAGGAGCAACTGGTTGGGGGGCCAGAGACATCAAGAAGGTTTTGCATGTGCTCCATTTTCGAGAACCCCTCCACCCACCATGGTCCCCTGTGAGTAAACTTCCGTGGATCTTTGCTGTATTTTGTTTGTTTTGTTTGTTTTTTATCTTTGTCTGTCCCACTGGACTGAACATTTGAGTGTATTCATTTCCTTGGAGGTCACCTCCAGAAAGCTTTTCCAGACCCTCCTCACCTCCTAGGCAGGGGGCGTCTCCACCTGTCTGTTCTGTGACCTGTCACTGTGACCACCATGCTGCCCTGTAATTCTTCCCACACCTGCCACCCCTCCAGTCTGAGCTCCTGGAGGGCAGGAGCTGCCTTGTTCATCTCTGAGTTCCCAGTGCCTTGCACACAGCTTGGTGTAGCAAAGACACTCAGTAAAATTTTGGAAAAGAAGGGGTGGATAAATGCCGGCTTTATTAGCACAAGAGACATTCCACAGGCTATGGACTTAGATCTGGATTCAAATCCTACCTTTGCCACTTTCCAGTTACATGTGACTGTGGACTGGTTGTTTAACTTCCCCAAACATCTTAATCATCTGTAGAATGGGACCAATAATACCCACCCTGCAGGGCGATTATAAGAATTAAGTGAGATAATGTAGGTAAACCTCATAGCATAGTGTTTGGCACATAGTAGGCTCAGTAAACAGTGATGGTTGCTTGCTAACTCTGTGACTCATTTTATTTGTCTCAGTTTCTTCATCTATAAAATGGAGACAATCCTGGAACTTACCCTCAGGGCACTTTGGGCTTCAAGTAACAGGACACTGTACTAAAAGAGATTTAAACAAGAAGAGATTTGTTTTTCTCACTTAATAAGAAATTGAAAGGAAAGAGTTCCAGGATTGATACAGTGCCTCAGAAAGCCTTTGGGCTGGCTTTTCTGCAGTTCTCTTGGCCTTCCCCTCCTGATCACACAATGGCTGCTGCAGCTCCTTACATCACACCTTCACAGAACAAGGCTCAAGGCAGGAAAGAGAAGAACAGGGATTCTCATTAAGTCTCTCATTGGGGAGGAACTCTTTCCCAGGATACCTCGAGAAGGCTTTCCCTTTTATGTCATCTGCAAGGGAGGAAGGGGAAAAAATAAAAGCACTTGCCTTTTTCTGTCTTCATCATGGGAGGGGGCTTCTGCTGGGCAGGAAAGAGGAGCTGAGGAATCACTGCTGTGGAGAAACGGCCATCCATCAGGAGGGTGGTCCTGAGGAAGGAATGTGTTGATGGCTCCTGCAGAGCCTGGCACAAAACTACTGCCAAACGGACTTTGGCTGTTCACATTATTGGTAATGAAACCACATACTCTATCTGGAGCTTAGAATATATCTCGTTGGCTATTTTGCTCCCAAGCAAGGCAGAACCCCATCTTCTGCAAGGGTCCAAGTCTCTCCCTGCTCTGCCCCATGCCCATACCTGGGAGACCTCTGTCTTTCCAGAAGCTTCCCAGATCCGATAAATCCCTACCTAATAAGCCAGTAAATAGGGAGGGAAGAGCTTTGTGTACTTTGTTCACATAAACAAATATGTATGAACCTGGACCGTGTGCCAGGCCTGTACTGGGCACCACCAAGAGGACACATAGAAATATTATTGTCTTGTGTCCCTCCAAAACCCAAGTATTGTCTTAAGCACACATGGCTGTTACTTAGCTGGGCACTTTCTTCCTAAAAGTTGCAATCAGTATGCCACCTCTTTCCACGTGGTTAATCTCAGACCTCTTGGGCCCAAAACACTTTTTAAAACTAACCTCAATCTTTTTACATCCCAGATGTGCCGCTGGTTTCGGCAATCTTTAGAAACACTCTGTGGCAGTTTGTGTCCACATGGGGCATAAAAGCAAGCCTTTAAAATAGTTATTTCTTATCCATGCTGTAAACACCACAGATGCTATCACTTATAATTAACCCTATTTATTAAACATGAAGATATTAATGGTGTAGAGCAGGGGTCTGCAGACTTTTTCTGCAAAGACCCAGACGTTTTAGGCTTGTGGACCCTGTGGTCTCTGTCGTGGTCACCAAACTTTGCTATTATTGCCGAAAAGCAGCCAGAAGACAGTATGTAAAGGAATGGGTGTGCTGCGTTCCAATGAAACGGAATTTCAAAAAAGAAAGAAAGAAAGAAAAGAAAAAGAAAAAGACTGCACCCCCTGGTGTAGTTTGCTGGCCCGTGTGAGTTGGAGGAGCTTTGGACTAGAAGTTAGAACCTCTGGATTCCAGGTGAGGCTTTGCCCCTTCCCACCGAGGAGACCCTTGATAAGGTATTTAACCACCACAGCCAAGGGGCTCCATCTCAAGGCAGGGTGGGGGTGACACCCCTGTTATGCATCTGCTTAGCTGGTGTCCAGCACTTGGCGGGTGCCCAGGAATGCCTTCGCCGGAGAGGGGCAGTCTCTGCAGTGGTTAAGCACTGCCTCCTGAGTCAAGAGAGATGTGGCCGTGAACCTGGAGCTGTCACTTAACCTCTCTGGGTCTAAGTGTCCTTATCTCTAGAATGGTGGTAAAAATAGGACCTCCCTTCCCTTGTCGGGCCCTGGCGGGGAGTAAGCGAGTCTGTGTGTGTGAAGCAGTAAGCACAGGGGCCGACAGGTTGTTGCACTGTGTTCACCATTTACTGTCACTATTGCTACTGATTTTTGTATATTTCAACCAGATCACTAATCACATTAGAAGCAATTCCCAAGGCCCTGCCAGTCTAAAATGTGATTCCTTCTTTGATAGATGGCTATACTGGCACTTCACATACGTATTTATCAATTCATTTGTTCATTTAAATGAACACCTGCATAGGGCTTTTATATGTGCCAGGTTTTGTTCTAAGCACGTGGCAAATGTTAACTCAGTTAATCCTTTCAGCAACCCTCTGAAGTAGGTTTCATCATGATCACCACTGTTTTACAAATAAAGAAACTGAGGCCTAGGGAGGCTAAGTAACTTGTCCGAGATCACACAGCTGGTAGCAGAGCTGGGATCTGAACCAGAGTTCACGTCCTTTACCCCTGCACTCCTATGAGATGCTTCTCTACACCCGAGGCTTTCTTCCTGTTCACAGGGCCAGGCCATGCTGCTGCCCTCCGCCCTGAGCCCCTTCTGCGCAGATGTTTACCCCTAAGTGGTGCTCAATTCACTGAGTCATCCCTGCCTAATCCCAGTAATTGCAGCGGGGCAAATTATAATTGTAGCAGCCGTAGCTAACATTTATGGAGGATAGTGCGCCAGGCACTATTACCATGTCATTTAATCTTTCCAGCCAATCTGCAAAGCAGGCCCTATTACCATCCTCATTTTACAACAGGGGAAAACGAAGCTAAGGAGGGTGGAATAAGGACACAAAGCCAGTCACCCAAGGAGCCGGGACTCCTCCAGGGGGTCAGACCTCAGAGCCCGACAATGAATCCTCTTCTCCGCCGCTCCATTGGTCGCCTTATAAATAAAGTAGTGATGCCCGCTCACATTCGTTGAGTATCTTCTCCATGTCAAGCCCTGCTCAGGGTGGGTATCATCTCATTTAATCCTCAAACTGTTTTCTGAAGTTGGTCTCGTAGATACATTGGCAGATAAGGAAATGGAGGCACAGAGAGATCAGAGTCCTTTCACCGCCTCACTTCAGTGTCCTTTGGGAATGAAGGACTCTCCCCCAGCAGCTGGGAGGGCTGCCAGCACCGCCCAGGCCATCACAGCCTGAAGAAAGCCAGGTCACGCAAGGTTCTGCCCCCTTCCTAGGACAGCCTTTGTCCGATGACTGTCTTCTGTGGAGGCATAAAGTCTCAGCCCTCTCGCCCCGCTGGGGGCAGCTCTCAAGGGTCACTCCTTCTTCAGAGGATGCACAGAGGCTGCGTCAAAGCTCGACTGTCCCCCGTCCCCGCCCAGTCTGGCATCCTCCCTGTCCTTTCACAGGCCTTGACCCCAAAGGAATCCCCAGTAATCATTTCAGAGCTGCTTCCTGGGGCCCTGGACCAAAACAGTGGTGAGGCCAAGATCTGAGCCTGAGTCCTTCACCACTCCTGTCAGTGGCTGGGCTGCAGCGATCTCTCCCCTGGGGCTTTGGCAGCCGCAACTTTAAGGAATGACGAGTGGGCTGCCTGGGATCCATGGGGACTGATGCAAGTGGGGAGCCTCCTGAGGTCGCTTCTGCCACCAGGGAGTTCTGCTGGCTTCTGGGAAGCCCTTTCTCTGCACTGGTCTAATACCTCCCCTCTGACTCCCCTGCTCTGTATCCCCAGCCCACCCAACCCCCCCCACCTCACCCCTCACTGCCGCCAGTGGTGGCTTTGAATCAGAGCTGGAGTCCCCAAGATGCCATGTGCTCCCTGCAGCTCCTGGGATCCCTTCTCCCCTGGAGCATCCCATCCATCCCGCGCCCAGGCACTCCCGTGGGACTCAACTCAAATGCCTGCTGTGGACAGAGACCCCACGATGTCTGCAAGCACAATGGGAGGACGGACTTCCTCTGCATTTTATTGTTTCCAGAAGGCATGTCCTTGGCCATTTCCAGCAGTAGCAAATCTCCACCTGAGGGAAGACTTTTCTGTTCGCTGCCCCTCCCTACAGGCAGATTTGGGGGCTCCCTCTCTGGACTCGTCAGGGCTTGATTCTTGCCCCATACCACGCGACGCTGGGATCAGTCAGTCCCATCCGAGTCTCTGCCCTTCTGTGAGCTTCTCATCTGAGGCCACCTGCTTGTCTGTGGTTCCGCAGCCCCCAGCGCAACCCCCGGCTCAGGCCGGGCCCAGGGCATGTGGTCAGTAGCTGGTCATTGACCTCGTTCCTGTGGTTTATCAGCACCTGTGGTCAAAGTTTTGATGGAGGAAAAAGCTAAAATCCACACACCTGAAATCAGGGTTTGGCTCTCTCTGTATTCCACGGGCCAAAGTCACCATGGTTTTTGTATAGGCCAGCCCTTCACATCCCTGAACTCATCTCATCTCAACTTCCCAGCGGCCTCGTGAGACGCGCGGTCCAGGAAGCCTCGGGGTCTCAGCTGTGTCTGTCTTTCAGACCCTTCTGCATGGAGTTCGTGGCTGGCTTGGTGAAGTGGCTGGATTTGTCCGAAGCCGTCTTGCCAACCATGACTGCTTTTGCCAGTGGCCTGGGAGGCGAAGGAGCAGACATGTTTGCTCAGATTTTATCGAAGGACCCCATCTTGAAGGACGACCCCCTGGTGATCACTCAGGTACACCCACCACCCAGGTGGCGGCTGCCGGGGGAAGTAGAACGAATTCCTTTCAAAGTCAGTCTGAAAACCGCTTCCAGTGGGGTAGGGGAGGTGAAAAAGTAAATATTTCATCATAATATCGTATGGTGATGATGATCTTAGCTAATGCTGAATTCTCATTATTGAATACTTACCATTGATTTATTACTTAAACGGCACCTATGATACGCTGACACCTTTACAGATATGAACTCATTTAATTCTCAGAGCAACTTTATTAGGTGGGTAGGATGATCACCCCCATTTTACAGATAGGAAAACAGGCACAGAGCTGTTCAGTGACTTGTTCAAGGTCACACAGCTGGTCTGAGCCTTGGCCGTCTGACTCCAGCGCCCACGCTCCTGACTGCCCAGCTGTGGTGCCTCCTCTTGGAAGTGCACACCTGCTCTGTGTGCACTTGAAGCAGGCAGCTCGTGACACAGCAGTTGGTGGGTCAAGGGAACAGATTTTGAAACAGTCCTTCCCCTCCTTCATCTGACTCCCTGAAATTCTCACACACTAACTCGGGAATTTGCTTGCTTGTTCCTCTGGCGCGCTGCTAGAATGCAGGGCAGGGGTGTTTTGTCTGCCCTGTTCTCCCGCTTAGTAAGAGTCACTAAATATTTGTCAAATGAGCAGGCTGGTTACATATTCAGCGTATGCTAATTCCTGTCTCTTTTCCCTCAGGACCTTCTGAGCTTCTCACTCAAGGATGGTGAGTTGATTTCTACGTTCTATCAATTGTGGGCACGGATCTGCATGTCAGCCGGTGAAGCCAGTGGTCAGTGTTGCTCCTGCGGCCCTGTCCCCCATGGCATTTTTGATGCAAGAGAGAAAAGGGAACCCAGTTTAGGCGGGGAGCTGGGAGCACTCCGTTCACACCAGGCGCCATGGGCTGCCTCTTCGTGGTTTTCACTGATTCCTCACAAGGCTCTGTTGTCTCACCTTCTAAGTGGCTCTTGAACCTGGCTCATCCCCTCTGATGTTTATTTGGGTGGCCCGCAGGGAGAAGGAGCACGGAACTGAAAATGAAATCCCAGCACCCTCTGCACCGTATAGTAAGGGACGTGTCACCAACTCCCCACCGGGACCCTGGCTTGCGGGCGAATGGAAGGTAGGAAGAGGAGGAGGAGCAGAATTTCAAGAGCAGGATCAGCATGTGCGGGAGCATCGCTGGGAAAGAGCGTTCAGGGGGAGGTCCCTGGGGCAGGAGCCCAGCAGGTTCTGCAAGAACCCAGGCGGTTCCCATGTATTTATAGTCTGAGAATTGCAGCTTCAGGGCTCAAACCCCAATGTACATTGTTGGCCCTACTCTCTCCAAACAAAATATTTTAAGTCCTGATCTCAGAGCTGAGTGGGAGCCCGAGGGTGATCTGGCCCAGCCCTGCTTTCAGGCAGGCACAGCCTTAAATAATACTTCTGTTTAGCTGATGTGGCCAGGGGGCTGAGTTCCGTCTGAGGATGTGGTGGAGCTGGTCTGAGAATGCTCATTTGTATCGCTTTGTTTTTCAAGCAGAAGTAAGGGAAGAATAACAATGTCCGGTCCTCCTGGACACTCTTGGAGTGAGGGGTGGAGTTTGCATGGGGGTCCGAGACCCAGAGTGCCGGAGCCAGGGCAGCCCATCAGCACAAGATACCCGTATATTGTAATCATGTAACCACAAAGCTCCAGGTCTCAAGCGCTTGCTGTGTGCCCAGCCTGGTGCTACGGGCTGGCCTGGCCTGGAGCCCTCTCGGCCCCCTGAGGGATGCTGAAGGCCGTCGTTCCCATTTTGCAGACCTGAGACTCACCTGCCCAAGGTCATCTTGGATGAGCCTCTCATATTTCCAGGTGGAGAGATTGAGGTCCAGAGAGCTGAGGGGGCTTTCCCAGAGGCACACAGTGGCAGAAACAGCCCACGAGTCAGAACCAGGTCTCCAGCCTCCTGGGCCAGCTCTCTGTCCCACTGCCTTACCTCTGGGGAGGAGAAGCCACCCCAGCGCTCCTGTGTCTCCCTGACTTTCCTCACCCAGAGAGTCGTGTTCATCCTAGCCCGCTTCCTGCCCCCACCTGCCAATCACAAGCCCTCCCGAGCCCCCAGGACACCTTCACTTACCCCTCTTTGCTGTGGGTGACCTTGGCCTGGCTCTCAAAGAATAACTGCACTGACCTGTCTAATATCGCCTGGTACTTCATGCTCTCCCTGGGACATTCTCATAGGCAGCCTCTAAACCAATATTGCCTTTTAAATTTTTCTTGAGAACAACCACCACTCACTAAGCACCTGTTAATGCTGGTTACTGGACCTGGCCCTTGTCAAACATTGCTGCAGTCCATCCTCACAGCCATCCTTTCGCGTAGGCACTCACACTTTACAGGTGAGTAGACTGAGGCTCAGAGAGGTGAAGTGCTGGCCTAAGCTGGTACGTGGCAGAGCCGGACATTCTGAAACATTTCTGTCAACGAAAACCTTAGCGGATGTTACTCACGAGGGTTGGGGAACACAGAGGTATCCCCACAGGAATATAATAACACCTCGTTTCTAAAGAACACCAGTCTCTGATAGCATCTGAGAGGTGCCTTTGTTTTATCTGAAAGCCCCACCAGACACCAGCATCTACAAACAGGAGTGGCTTCAGTGACACGCTGGGACCCCCTTGGGAGCAGGTGCTAGGACTGAGAAGTTCCCCAGAGGTCAGAGGTAGCTCGACCCTCAAGCCACCTAGCCCACCCTCTCATCACGCACAGGTGACCCTTGGAGATATTGCAGGTTCAGTCCCGGACCCCCGCAGTAAAGCGAATATTGCAATAAATCCAATAAATCGAGTCACATGAATTTTTTGGTTTCCCAGTGCCTGTAAAAGGTATATTTACACTATACTGTAGTCTATTAAAGTGTACAATAACACTGTGTTTAAGAAAAAGTACACATCTTAATTAAAAAGCAATGCTGTTGGAAAAACAGCGTGGATAGACTTGCTGAATGCAAGGTTGCCATAGATCTTCAATTTACTAAAAAACAAAAAGAAAACAAAACACAATGTCTACAAAGCACAGTAAAGTGAAGCGCAGTGAAAATGAGGTCTGTCTGTAGCTGAGACAATGAGGCCCCGAGTGGGAGTGGCCTGCCACCAGTTGTCATGTCCACCTCTGTCCTTGTTAATGAAGAACCAGAGACCAAGAACTGGGAGTATCTGGGGACTAGTCTACCTAGTGTTAAAATTCAGGCTCTACCTTGGCAAGTTGCTGAATGTCTCTGTGCCTCAGCTTTCTCAGGTATCAAATGGGAACAACAGTACCCTTTATGTTATAGGGAAGTGGTGAGGATTAAACGAAGTAACCCAGGTACAGCGCTCAGAACAGAGCTGGCGTGCTGGGAGCAGACTGTGAGTGCTGCTGGGAACAGGGTTGGTGGTGAAACGGGGAAGCCCTGGGAACCAGGAAACCTGGATTCTCATCCCGTCTCTGAGACTCTCGTAGTGCGACCTTGATCAAGTCACATAACTTCTCTGAACTATAACTTCAAATACAAATGAGAGGCAAGTACTAGAGGCTACTTCAGAGAAAACAAAACAGCACTGTCTTTGGTCCTGAGAACAGAGTCAGAGATCTTGTAAGGAGAAGGTCAGTGTCATAGTCGGGCCAGTTGTTCAAGTCCTTTCCCGCAGCTTCCATGAAGGCAGGGCCCTTTGTCTGGCTTATTCACCATCATATCCCAGTGTCTGCAGCCTGATGGAGACATGGTGGGCATTTACTGTTGGGTGGGTGGGTGGGTGGATGAAGGGATGTAGGGAGGGTTGGATGAATGGATCAGTGGATGGAAGGATGAATGGGTGGAAGGATGGAGGGGAGGGTGGATGGCCTTTCTTTAGAGCATGAGCTTAGACACTAGCAGGGTCGTTTGTCTGAACTCGAGAGTTAAACCGTCTTCTACAGAGACTGATGGGGTGGGACACGCAGTAGAAAAGGAGGCTGTCTGTCTGTGCTGTGGGATTCCTCTCTGATGCGAGACAGGGTGATTAGTCATGGAATCGGCCCAGGAAATCAATATGAAAAGCTGCATTTCTCAGAACTTCCTGGAAGGTTGACTTTTACTGACAGTATTGGGATCTTAGTCACAAAACAGTGCCATGTTGGCAGCTGGGTGGAATTTTTTGTGCCCGCCAATCATTTTCTTCTCCTCATCCAGTAACAACCCACGAAGCTTCTTGCCCACACAACTGGAAAAATAAGCCTTTTATATGCTGAAGGTTAAACTGAATCTGAGCTAACTCTCAACTGGATTTCTCAACCGCAGCACTATTGACATTTGGGACTGGGTAATTCTTGATTGTGGGGCCACTCTGTGCATTGTAGGAGGTTTAGCCGCATCCCTGGCCTCTACTCACTAGATGCCAGTGGCACTTCCTGAGTCATGACACCAGAAGTGTCTCCATACATTACCAGATGTCCTTAGGGGGACAAAAACGTCCCTGGTTGAGAGCCATTGATCTCGAACCCCAAATCTGGCCATCTCAGGTGGGGCTGGTTTATTTGTAGTTGGTAGTCTGTAAGTTACCTAGCTGCTCTTTTAAGTCCTGTACCTAGATGATGATTTATTCATCGTGTATAATCCTCAGGTCAGCTGCTAGAGAGGTTACTGTTATCCCCACTGATAGGAAGTTAGGCTCAGGAGGTACAGTGAGTAACCTGAGGTTTACATTTCAGTGTACGTTTCAAAATTCCATTTAAGGCAACGAGTCTCGTGGTGAATGAACTCTGCATCAGGGCGCAAGAGACTTACACTGAATCATGGCTTTTGCCCTCTGAACTCTGAATCCAGAGATAGCATCAACCCCAGGCCATGAGACCCGAGGAGGGGCACGCCGCAGGAGACAGGGCAATCTTTACTGCAAACTTGAGTCTACTTTCTGACCTGGTGTTTATTACTGAACTGCAAACCCTACCTCCCCGATGAATCAAAAAGGTTTGAGATGTTGGTCTTTGGTCGTGGTGCAATGCAAACATTGTCTCTTGGTTGCTAGGTTCTCCGTCAGGATCCTCAAGATTTGTAAAGCTTGCGATTAGTATTGAAAGTGGCTGGTTCCTCCATTCAGCAAATGAGAACTGAGCACCCGCTGTGTGTACTAGGCCCTCTGCTAGGCGCTGGGAGTAGTTCCAGTCAGGGCCAATACTCCCTGAGTGCCTACTGTGTGCAGGCCCTGAGCAAAGTGCTTTATAATTTGTTTAAACCCCTCAACAACCCCGCAGCATCTTGAAGATAGATGCTAATATTGTCTCCCAGTTTACAAAAGAGGCACAGAGAGTGAAATAACCCGTCCAAGGTCACACAGCTGGAGAGTGAGGGGCAGGATTCGAACCCAGGCAGTGTGTTTCCAGGGTCCACCCTTAAGCGCTGTTCTGCTTCCCTCTTGGAAATAAGTTGATAAATCCCTCATCCTTACAGCTGACTTTAAGGGGGTTTGATGAGGCCAAAACGAGGAGCGGGCGCCCCCTCTGGCAGGAGCCGGAGGAACCATCCTGCAGCTTCCGAGAAGGTGGCGCTGGAGGGGGACCTCAGAAGGGCCCCCTCAGCTCCCGTGACCACTGGCCTTCAGTAAGCCTGTTGCCCCCTTAACGCCCTTAACTGCTCCCCCCAAATAAACCGTGAAGAAAAAAGGCAGGAGTCACACCTGAAACAATCTTTTTTTTTAACATTTTTATTGATTTATAATCATTTTACAACGTTGTGTGAAACAATCTTAAGTGCAACGTCTGCCCTGTGATGGGGTGCATCCTAAAAGTCCCGTCCCTCCAGCCGTGCTCTGCCTCACAAGGTAAAGACCCTGGGCAGACCTGGAAGATTCAGCCTTGTGCCCAGCAGGGGGCCGAGGGGTGCGCGAGACTGGAGTAAGGTATGGCTTCTTCATATGAAAAAAAAAATTCACCGAGGGTGAAAATGGGAATAAATATTCTAAATGTTACATAAAAGGTACTAATTAGAAAAGTTGGTCAGTTGCCGGATGGCAGTGCTGTGGGCTGGGTAAGTAGTTGTCTGAATATGGCCTGGAAGTGTCCTTGGACCCTCGGGAGACGCGGGACGAAGGGTCCCCTTCCAGACACAGCAGCAGGCAGCTCGCCCCAGCAGCCCTGGCTTCTTAGCATCTAAGGACTGAGGAAATGTGACATTTAAATAAAAAGAGTACTGTTCGTCCACTTTATTGAACACTCACTGCATCCTGGCTGCTGGCCAGGCTCATCACATGCAGCTCCTCACTGCATCTCAACAAAAAGCTAGATTCAAAAGATCCTCTTGCCCTCATTTCACAGATAAGGAAACAGGCTCAGAAAGGTCAAGAAACTTGCCCGAAGCCATTCAGCTTGCAGGTATTCAGATGAAAACGCAAACCCCAGCCTGGGTGGCAACAAAGGCTAAAGTTTCTGCTTCTGAGTTCCTTTCCTTCGGTCTTGAGGGCAGCCTGCAAAGGGGAGGGGCTGGCCGTGTCCTCTTCCCCAAGTTCTGGGGTTGAGCTGCTCTCCGAGGAGGTGCAAGGTCAACCCCAAGCTGGCCATCCAGGCTTGGTTCCCGTACTCAGAGCCATGCTGAGAACGGGGGATGGTTCAATGTCTCGCAAAGGAGGTTGTACTGCCCCCTGGAGGGGTGCATTTGGAAATGTGGGGAGGGTGCTGTGGTTTTCACAATGCCCAGGGTGCGACTGGCATTTAGTACCAAGCTCCAGGGGTGCTGTTCATCCTTCAGTGCACAGGACAGTGTTGGATGGTGACGTGCAAAGTGTAGCAGCTTCTCTATTAAAATGCTGGTGGGAGAAGGAAACTGGGTTCTGCCTCTGGGTCTATCATGAACACACTGGGTGACTCTGGTGACCCGTCCCTTGCTCTTCCTAGGCCAGAGGGACCAGTCGGGCTCCAGGGGTGTCTGGGGTAAGAGCTAGGGCTGCCCAGCAGTTGTGGGAGGCCAGCGTAATCCTGCCTCCCTGGGACAGAGCCAGGGTCCCTGAGTCCGCCTCCCTCAACAAGATTTTCCAAAGAACAGGCTGCCTGGGTGATGGGTCTCTTTTACGTGCATCTGTGGCCAGTGGCTGTGCCTGGAATTGTGTGTGCAGCCCACATACCCCGTGCACACAGAAGAGCGGGTTCACAGCTCATCACGTGGGATTGACCTAAAACCCTCAATCCTCCTTGAATAGATTTGCCTTTAAAAGACAGCCACAGGGCGGGTGAGTATAGCTCAGTGGTTAAGTGTGTTCTTAGCATGCACGAGGTCCTAGGTTCAATCCCCAGTACCTCCATTTAAAATAATAAAATTTAAATTTAAATTTAAATTTAAAAAAAAGACAGCCACAGTGAAATAAACAGAAACTTTGGCATGCTGGATTTTAATCCAAACCCCACCACTCTCTCAGCTGTGCAATCTAGAAAGTTTCTTAGCATCTCTGCACCCATTCTTTTCTCTTGTGCAAAATGAGACATTGTAATACCAGCTTCCCTGGACCGTCGGGAGGATTAGCAATCGTGAATGCCAGCTTCTCGAGTGACACCCTGCACTTGGCAGGAGCACCATGGATGCTGCAGAGGCAGTAGGAGGAGGAACTGTCTTGATCACAGCACTGCCTCCAGGCACGAGTGCACCCAGAGCTCCTCAGATCATGTGAGGCTGACTTATATTGCGACAAGGAGTGAGTTGGCTGCCTGGCAAGTTGTCCTCGGTAGCCCAAGACTCCTGTCCCTCCCCCACTACCCGCCACCTGTGTTAAATGGAACCTCAGCTCCAAGTCCGGCAGCCTGGCTGTCAAGGTCCTTGAAATGAGCCGTACACGAGGCTGATGTTCCAGAGTCCCATGCCCGAGACTATCTCGGGAGGCTAATCATCTGGGCACCTGGCAGTCTGTATTCCAGAAACTGAATTACTGCAGCCTTGACCAATGGAGTATGAATTAGTGGCTGATTAATTGTCACCAATTCATCACCCTGACCAAGGCTTGCTTAATTTCCCCAGCTCGATTATGACCTGGGTATAACAGTCTGTGATTCCACGGGGGAGCAGGGAGCTCCTTTGTTCATGGAGCTTTAACTGATGAATAACCAGCAGACATGGCATGTGGTTATCCACCCCCCCGGCACATGGACAGTGCCTCACCTAGAGAGGCAGCTGAAGGCAAGTGGGCTCTGGGGACCCTCGTTCATGGAAGGAACTGGCTTATTTTGCAGATGCTGAAGTAGTGGTAGTCACTACCACTTTAGTATAAAATTATTGCATAGGATGGTAGACACCCAGCAGAGGAGTCCAATTCTGCAACACTTATTAAGGGCCCGCCGTGGGCCCAGAGTCCTCTCCTTGAAACTTCGTGAGGTGACTCTTACTATGTCCACTTCCACCTGAGCGAGATGAGCTTTGCCCAAGGTTAGACGCACAAATAGAATCCGTGCCCAGGTCTGTCAGGTCATTAGTTGAACATTTACCCAAATATAATATTATTTGCGCAGGGCAGTCTCCTAAGGACTGGAGATAGAGCGGTGAAGGCTACCCTCAGAGAGTTTGTACCTCAGGGGGGAGAGACAACCAAACAAAAGTAAACAAATATGGTATCAGAGCAGGGCGAGTTCTGTGAAGAACAAGATGTGGGGCAAAGGGACAGAGTAATGGGGGCGGGGGGTCAGGAAGGCCTCTCTGGGCAGGAGGCATCTGAGCAGAGACTTGAATGAGGAGGAGGAGCCCCACCAGAAGAGTTGGAATGAGCCTTCCAGGTGGTGGGAACAGCTGGTGCAAAGTCTCCCTAGCAGGAACATTCTAGAAGGTGAGGTCATGGAGTTGACCAGGGACCTTCTAGTTCACAGTAGAGTTGGATTCCAATCTAATTGTGACATTACCTCCTTAACAGCTTCGGGATGTGAAAAATTGATCTTTGCTAATTCAGCTGGTGAAAAACGCCGCCTTGCTTCCGATTCATATTTTTAATAGTTGCACCCTGTTCCGCCCAATTGTTCAGCTGACTGGTTCTTGCGGGGCTGTGCATTTAGGACGTTTCTAGGGTTTGGGTTTCATCAGTTGCACTGCTGTTAACATCTCTGTGCTCAGAAGCTGAACTGATTCCCCGCTGTTTCTGTCTTTCGAGGACGCTATGATGCGCGGGCACGAGTCCTCGTTTGCCACGTGACCTCCCTCCTCCGAGTGCCCTTGGAGGAGCTGGATCTCCTGGAAGAGACATTCCTTGAGAGCCTGAAGGAAAGCAAAGAGGAGGAATCTGAGTAAGGGAGCCCTGTGACCCTGGCCCCGCCTGTCTGGAATCGAGGACTTCCACTTGAGTGCACTTTTCAGATGTCTGCTCCCTCCCCACATTAAGAGATGCTGCATGGAGGTGGAAGGAGCACTGGACAGAGAGTTCTAGTGTACCCCTGACTTGCTGTGTGTCCTTAACAAGTCACTTCCCCTCTCTGGGCTCCATCCTCATTTGTAGGGAAAGGGGACTGAATGGGTGATTGCTAAGGGCCGTGAGTCTGTAACTTTGACAATCTGTGGCCCCAACACCCCACTCCATTTCAGCTCTGAGACACCTTGTCCAAGGGCTGGAGTGGCCTGGGTTCAAATCCTACCTCTGACGCCCATTCACTTTTTGACCTTGGGCAGGTGGTGCCCCCTCTTCTCTAAGCCACAATATTCTCATCTGTAAAATGGGAATGAGAATAGCACCCTGCTAGGGTCGTGGTGGAGAACAAGTAGTTATGCTATCAAGTACTCTGCCCAGGACCGGCACGTAGCAAGTGCTCGGTATGTGTGAGTCCTTCCCTACCCCCGCGGGCCCCCGTAGCGGCTTTGCTATCTGTGTGTGGCCAGGTGTGTGTAGAGGGACCTGTGTGTATGGTCAGATGTGTGTAGAGGGCAATTACCCTGGTAACTTGGCCAGAGCTCAGCTCTTTGCAGGACGCCTTACACAGGACCTAATCCCCCAGTGATAGATCAGTCCCAGTCGCAGCCTAATTGCGGGCTCCTTGCACCAGTCACATGTCCCAGTCATGGCTTTTGTCCGGCCACGGTGGCTTTCTCGGAGCAGCCAGGCTGTGCCAGTTCAGCCCAGCTGGGAACTGAGCTCTGAAGCTCAATTCAGGTTCAGAACAGGAGCCGCCCTCCCACCAGGGTTTGTAGGACAGAGGGAGGGGGTTGTTTCCTTGAGAAAGGAGGAAACTTGGTCTGTTGAAATAACCTGAAAATAGACTTGTTTTGACTCCCAGAGCTGTGTCAATAAAGAAACACCTGGATCCAGGC